>NW_027422038.1:0-352275 GCF_037893015.1 Macrotis lagotis | reverse complement strand
TTCCTTGCCTTCCGTTCCTCTTTCCTTGCCTTGCGTGCATTGCCTAGCCTTGCGTTGTCGTGCCTTAGCCTTGCCTCGCCTGACCGTGCCTTGCCTTGCGTTACCCTTTCCTTGCCTTGCCGTGAATTGCCTAGCCGTGCGTTGTCGTGCATCAGCCTTGCCTTGCCTCACCGTGCCTTGCCTTGCGTTACCCTTACCTTGCCTTGCTTTCCCTTCATTTCATTGCCTTCCGTTACTCTTTGCTTTCCTTCCGTGCATTGCCTAGCCTTGCGTTGTCGTGCCTTAGCCTTGCCTAGCCTGACAGTGCCTTGCCTTGCGTTACCCTTTCCTTGCCTTGCCGTGCATTGCCTAGCCGTGCGTTGCCGTGCCTTAGCCTTGTTTCCCCTTGCCGTGCCGTTCCTTCCGTTACCCTTGCCTTGCCTTGCTTTCCCTTGCCTTCCTTGCCTTCCGTTACTCTTTGCTTGCCTTCCGTTTATTGCCTAGCCTTGCGTTGTCGTGCCTTAGCCTTGCCGCGCCTTACCGTGCCTTGCCTTGCGTTACCCTTTCCTTGCCTTGCCGTGCATTGCCTAGCCTTGCGTTGTCGTGCCTTAGCCTTGCCTCGCCTGACCGTGCCTTGCCTTGCGTTACCCTTTCCTTGCCTTGCCGTGCATTGCCTAGCCGTGCGTTGTCGTGCATCAGCCTTGCCTTGCCTCACCGTGCCTTGCCTTGCGTTACCCTTTCCTTGCCTTGCCGTGCATTGCCTAGCCGTGCGTTGCCGTGCCTTAGCCTTGTTTCCCCTTGCCGTGCCGTTCCTTCTGTTACCCTTGCCTTGCCTTGCTTTCCCTTGCCTTCCTTGCCTTCCGTTACTCTTTGCTTGCCTTTCGTGCATTGCCTAGCCTTGCGTTGTCGTGCATTCGCCTTCCTCCCCAAACCGTGCCTTGCCTTGCGTTACCCTTTCCTTGCCTTGCCCTGCATTGCCTAGCCCTGTGTTGTCGTGCCTTAGCCTTGTTTCCCCTTACCGTGCCGTTCCTTTCGTTACCCTTGCCTTCCCCTGCTTTCCCTTGCCTTCCTTGCCTTCCGTTACTCTTTGCTTGCCTTCCGTGCATTGCCTAGCCTTGCGTTGTCGTGCCTTAGCCTTGCCTCGCCTGACCGTGCCTTGCCTTGAGTTACCCTTTCCTTGCCTTGCCGTGCATTGCCTAGCCGTGCGTTGTCGTGCATTTGCCTTGTCTTGCCTCACCGTGCTTTGCCTTGCGTTACCCTTTCCTTGCCTTGCCGTGCATTGCCTAGCCCTGCATTGTCGTGCCTTAGCTTTGTTTCCCCTTACCGTGCCGTTCCTTTCGTTGCCCTTGCCTTCCCTTGCTTTCCCTTGCCTTCCTTGCCTTCCGTTACTCTTTGCTTGCCTTCCGTTCATTGCCTAGCCTTGCGTTGTCGTGCCTTAGCCTTGCCTCGCCTGACCGTGCCTTGCCTTGCGTTACCCTTTCCTTGCCTTGCCGTGCATTGCCTAGCCGTGCGTTGTCGTGCATTTGCCTTGCCTTGCCTCACCGTGCCTTGCCTTGCGTTACCCTTTCCTTGCCTGGCCGTGCATTGCCTAGCCGTGCGTTGTCGTGCATTAGCCTTGTCTTGCCTTACCGTGCCTTGCCTTGCGTTACCCTTTCCTTGCCTGGCCGTGCATTGCATAGCCGTGCGTTGCCGTTCCTTAGCCTTGTTTCCCCTTGCCGTGCCTTGCCTTTTACACTTGCCTTGCCTTGCTTTCCTTGCCTTCCTTTCCTTCCGTTACTTTTTCCTTGCCTAGCCGTGCACTGCCTAGCCTTGCGTTGTCGTGCATTAGCTTTGCCTCCCCAAACCGTGCCTTGCCTTGCGTTACCATTTCCTTGCCTTGCCCTGCATTGCCTAGCCCTGTGTTGTCGTGCCTTAGTCTTGTTTGCCCTTACCGTGCCGTTCCTTCCGTTACCCTTGCCTTTCCCTGCTTTCCCTAGCCTTCCTTGCCTTCCGTTCCTCTTTGCTTGCCTTCCGTGCATTGCCTGGCCTTGCGTTGTCCTGCCTTAGCCTTGCCTCGCCTGACCGTGCCTTGCCTTGCGTTACCCTTTCCTTGCCTTGCCGTGCATTGCCTAGCCTTGCGTTGTCGTGCCTCAGCCTTGCCTTGCCTGACCGTGCCTTGCCTTGCGTTACCCTTTCCTTGCCTTGCTTTCCCTTGCCTTCCTTGCCTTCCGTTACTCTTTGCTTGCCTTCCGTTTATTGCCTAGCCTTGCGTTGTCGTGCCTTAGCCTTGCCTCGCCTGACCGTGCCTTGCCTTGCGTTACCCTTTCCTTGCCTTGCCGTGCATTGCCTAGCCTTGCGTTGTCGTGCCTTAGCCTTGCCTCGCCTGACCGTGCCTTGCCTTGCGTTACCCTTTCCTTGCCTTGCCGTGCATTGCCTAGCCGTGCGTTGTCGTGCATCAGCCTTGCCTTGCCTCACCGTGCCTTGCCTTGCGTTACCCTTTCCTTGCCTTGCCCTGCATTGCCTAGCCCTGTGTTGTCATGCCTTAGCCTTGTTTCCCCTTACCGTGCCGTTCCTTCCGTTACCCTTGCCTTGCCTTGCTTTCCCTTGCCTTCCTTGCCTTCTGTTACTCTTTGCTTGCCTTCCGTGCATTGCCTAGCCTTGCGTTGTCGAGCCTTAGCCTTGCCTCGCCTGACCGTGCCTTGCCTTGAGTTACCCGTTCCTTGCCTTGCCGTGCATTGCCTAGCCGTGCGTTGTCGTGCATTTGCCTTGTCTTGCCTCACCGTGCTTTGCCTTGCGTTACCCTTTCCTTGCCTTGCCGTGCATTGCCTGGCCCTGCATTGTCGTGCCTAAGCTTTGTTTCCCCTTACCGTGCCGTTCCTTTCGTTGCCCTTGCCTTCCCTTGCTTTCCCTTGCCTTCCTTGCCTTCCGTTACTCTTTGCTTGCCTTCCGTTCATTGCCTAGCCTTGCGTTGTCGTGCCTTAGCCTTGCCTCGCCTGACCGTGCCTTGCCTTGCGTTACCCTTTCCTTGCCTTGCCGTGCATTGCCTAGCCGTGCGTTGTCGTGCATTTGCCTTGCCTTCCCTCACCGTGCCTTGCCTTGCGTTACCCTTTCCTTTCCTGGCCGTGCATTGCCTAGCCGTGCGTTGTCGTGCATTAGCCTTGTCTTGCCTTACCGTGCCTTGCCTTGCGTTACCCTTTCCTTGCCTGGCCGTGCATTGCATAGCCGTGCGTTGCCGTTCCTTAGCCTTGTTTCCCCTTGCCGTGCCTTGCCTTTTGTTACACTTGCCTTGCCTTGCTTTGCCTTGCCTTCCTTTCCTTCCGTTACTCTTTCCTTGCCTAGCCGTGCACTGCCTAGCCTTGCGTTGTCGTGCATTAGCTTTGCCTCCCCAAACCGTGCCTTGCCTTGCGTTACCATTTCCTTGCCTTGCCCTGCATTGCCTAGCCCTGTGTTGTCGTGCCTTCGTCTTGTTTGCCCTTACCGTGCCGTTCCTTCCGTTACCCTTGCCTTTCCCTGCTTTCCCTAGCCTTCCTTGCCTTCCGTTCCTCTTTGCTTGCCTTGCGTGCATTGCCTAGCCTTGCGTTGTCGTGCCTTAGCCTTGCCTCGCCTGACCGTGCCTTGCCTTGCGTTACCCTTTCCTTGCCTTGCCGTGAATTGCCTAGCCGTGCGTTGTCGTGCATCAGCCTTGCCTTGCCTCACCGTGCCTTGCCTTGCGTTACCCTTACCTTGCCTTGCTTTCCCTTCGTTTCATTGCCTTCCGTTACTCTTTGCTTTCCTTCCGTGCATTGCCTAGCCTTGCGTTGTCGTGCCTTAGCCTTGCCTAGCCTGACAGTGCCTTGCCTTGCGTTACCCTTTCCTTGCCTTGCCGTGCATTGCCTAGCCGTGCGTTGCCGTGCCTTAGCCTTGTTTCCCCTTGCCGTGCCGTTCCTTCCGTTACCCTTGCCTTGCCTTGCTTTCCCTTGCCTTCCTTGCCTTCCGTTACTCTTTGCTTGCCTTCCGTGCGTTGCCTAGCCTTGCGTTGTCGTGCCTTAGCCTTGCCTCGCGTAACGGTGCCTTGCCTTGCGTTACCCTTTCCTTTCCTTGCCGTGCATTGGCTAGCCCTGCGTTGTCGTGCCTTAGCCTTGTTTCCCCTTACCGTGCCGTTCCTTCCGTTACCCTTGCCTTCCCCTGCTTTCCCTTGCCTTCCTTGCCTTCCGTTACTCTTTGCTTGCCTTCCCTGCATTGCCTAGCCTTGCGTTGTCGTGCCTTAGCCTTGCCTCGTCTGACAGTGCCTTGCCTTGCGTTACCCTTTCCTTGCCTTGCCGTGAATTGCCTAGCCGTGCGTTGTCGTGCATCAGCCTTGCCTTGCCTCACCGTGCCTTGCCTTGCGTTACCCTTACCTTGGCTTGCTTTCCCTTCCTTTCATTCCCTTCCGTTACTCTTTGCTTTCCTTCCGTGCATTGCCTAGCCGTGCGTTGCCGTGCCTTAGCCTTGTTTCCCCTTGCCGTGCCGTTCCTTCCGTTACCCTTGCCTTGCCTTGCTTTCCCTTGCCTTCCTTGCCTTCCGTTTCTCTTTGCTTGCCTTCCGTGCATTGCCTAGCCTTGCGTTGTAGTGCCTTAGCCTTGCCTCGCGTAACGGTGCCTTGCCTTGCGTTACCCTTTCCTTTCCTTGCCGTGCATTGGCTAGCCCTGCGTTGTCGTGCCTTAGCCTTGTTTCCCCTTACCGTGCCGTTCCTTCCGTTACCCTTGCCTTCCCCTGCTTCCCCTTGCCTTCCTTGCCTTCCGTTACTCTTTGCTTGCCTTCCGTTTATTGCCTAGCCTTGCGTTGTCGTGCCTTAGACTTGCCGCGCCTTACCGTGCCTTGCCTTGCGTTACCCTTTCCTTGCCTTGCCGTGCATTGCCTAGCCTTGCGTTGTCGTGCCTTAGCCTTGCCTCGCCTGACCGTGCCTTGCCTTGCGTTACCCTTTCCTTGCCTTGCCGTGCATTGCCTAGCCGTGCGTTGTCGTGCATCAGCCTTGCCTTGCCTCACCGTGCCTTGCCTTGCGTTACCCTTTCCTTGCCTTGCCGTGCATTGCCTAGCCGTGCGTTGCCGTGCCTTAGCCTTATTTCCCCTTCCCGTGCCGTTCCTTCGGTTACCCTTGCCTTGCCTTGCTTTCCCTTGCCGTCCTTGCCTTCCGTTACTCTTTGCTTGCCTTCCGTGCATTGCCTAGCCTTGCGTTGTCGTGCATGCGCCTTCCTCCCCAAACCGTGCCTTGCCTTGCGTTACCCTTTCCTTGCCTTGCCCTGCATTGCCTAGCCCTGAGTTGTCGTGCCTTAGCCTGGTTTCCCCTTACCGTGCCGTTCCTTTCGTTACCCTTGCCTTCCCCTGCTTTCCCTTGCCTTCCTTGCCTTCCGTTACTCTTTGGTTGCCTTCCGTGCATTGCCTAACCTTGCGTTGTCGTGCCTTAGCCTTGCCTCGCCTGACCGTGCCTTGCCTTGAGTTACCCTTTCCTTGCCTTGCCGTGCATTGCCTAGCCGTGCGTTGTCGTGCATTTGCCTTGTCTTGCCTCACCGTGCTTTGCCTTGCGTTACCCTTTCCTTGCCTTGCCGTGCATTGCCTAGCCCTGCATTGTCGTGCCTTAGCTTTGTTTCCCCTTACCGTGCCGTTCCTTTCGTTGCCCTTGCCTTCCCTTGCTTTCCCTTGCCTTCCTTGCCTTCCGTTACTCTTTGCTTGCCTTCCGTTCATTGCCTAGCCTTGCGTTGTCGTGCCTTAGCCTTGCCTCGCCTGACCGTGCCTTGCCTTGCGTTACCCTTTCCTTGCCTTGCCGTGCATTGCCTAGCCGTGCGTTGTCGTGCATTTGCCTTGCCTTCCCTCACCGTGCCTTGCCTTGCGTTACCCTTTCCTTGCCTGGCCGTGCATTGCATAGCCGTGCGTTGCCGTTCCTTAGCCTTGTTTCCCCTTGCCGTGCCTTGCCTTTTGTTACACTTGCCTTGCCTTGCTTTGCCTTGCCTTCCTTTCCTTCCGTTACTCTTTCCTTGCCTAGCCGTGCACTGCCTAGCCTTGCGTTGTCGTGCATTAGCTTTGCCTCCCCAAACCGTGCCTTGCCTTGCGTTACCATTTCCTTGCCTTGCCCTGCATTGCCTAGCCCTGTGTTGTCGTGCCTTAGTCTTGTTTGCCCTTACCGTGCCGTTCCTTCCGTTACCCTTGCCTTTCCCTGCTTTCCCTAGCCTTCCTTGCCTTCCGTTCCTCTTTCCTTGCCTTGCGTGCATTGCCTAGCTTTGCGTTGTCGTGCCTTAGCCTTGCCTCGCCTGACCGTGCCTTCCCTTGCGTTACCCTTTCCTTGCCTTGCCGTGCATTGCCTAGCCGTGCGTTGTCGTGCATCAGCCTTGCCTTGCCTCACCGTGCCTTGCCTTGCGTTACCCTTACCTTGCCTTGCTTTCCCTTCCTTTCATTGCCTTCCGTTACTCTTTGCTTTCCTTCCGTGCATTGCCTAGCCTTGCGTTGTCGTGCCTTAGCCTTGTCTAGCCTGACAGTGCCTTGCCTTGCGTTACCCTTTCCTTGCCTTGCCGTGCATTGCCTAGCCGTGCGTTGCCGTGCCTTAGCCTTGTTTCCCCTTGCCGTGCCGTTTCTTCCCTTACCCTTGCCTTGCCTTGCTTTCCCTTGCCTTCCTTGCCTTCCGTTACTCTTTGCTTGCCTTCCGTGCTTTGCCTAGCCTTGCGTTGTCGTGCCTTAGCCTTGCCTCGCGTAACCGTGCCTTGCCTTGCGTTACCCTTTCCTTTCCTTGCCGTGCATTGGCTAGCCCTGCGTTGTCGTGCCTTAGCCTTGTTTCCCCTTACTGTGCCGTTCCTTCCGTTACCCTTGCCTTCCCCTGCTTTCCCTTGCCTTCCTTGCCTTCCGTTACTCTTTGCTTGCCTTCCGTTTATTGCCTAGCCTTGCGTTGTCGTGCCTTAGCCTTGCCGCGCCTTACCGTGCCTTGCCTTGCGTTACCCTTTCCTTGCCTTGCCGTGCATTGCCTAGCCTTGCGTTGTCGTGCCTTAGCCTTGCCTCGCCTTACCGTGCCTTGCCTTGCGTTACCCTTTCCTTGCCTTGCCGTGCATTGCCTAGCCGTGCGTTGTCGTGCAACAGCCTTGCCTTGCCTCACCGTGCCTTGCCTTGCGTTACCCTTTCCTTGCCTTGCCGTGCATTGCCTAGCCGTGCGTTGCCGTGCCTTAGCCTTGTTTCCCCTTGCCGTGCCGTTCCTTCTGTTACCCTTGCCTTGCCTTGCTTTCCCTTGCCTTCCTTGCCTTCCGTTACTCTTTGCTTGCCTTCCGTGCATTGCCTAGCCTTGCGTTGTCGTGCATTCGCCTTCCTCCCCAAACCGTGCCTTGCCTTGCGTTACCCTTTCCTTGCCTTGCCCTGCATTGCCTAGCCCTGTGTTGTCGTGCCTTAGCCTTGTTTCCCCTTACCGTGCCGTTCCTTTCGTTACCCTTGCCTTCCCCTGCTTTCCCTTGCCTTCCTTGCCTTCCGTTACTCTTTGCTTGCCTTCCGTGCATTGCCTAGCCTTGCGTTGTCGTGCCTTAGCCTTGCCTCGCCTGACCGTGCCTTGCCTTGAGTTACCCTTTCCTTGCCTTGCCGTGCATTGCCTAGCCGTGCGTTGTCGTGCATTTGCCTTGTCTTGCCTCACCGTGCTTTGCCTTGCGTTACCCTTTCCTTGCCTTGCCGTGCATTGCCTAGCCCTGCATTGTCGTGCCTTAGCTTTGTTTCCCCTTACCGTGCCGTTCCTTTCGTTGCCCTTGCCTTCCCTTGCTTTCCCTTGCCTTCCTTGCCTTCCGTTACTCTTTGCTTGCCTTCCGTTCATTGCCTAGCCTTGCGTTGTCGTGCCTTAGCCTTGCCTCGCCTGACCGTGCCTTGCCTTGCGTTACCCTTTCCTTGCCTTGCCGTGCATTGCCTAGCCGTGCGTTGTCGTGCATTTGCCTTGCCTTGCCTCACCGTGCCTTGCCTTGCGTTACCCTTTCCTTGCCTGGCCGTGCATTGCCTAGCCGTGCGTTGTCGTGCATTAGCCTTGTCTTGCCTTACCGTGCCAGACCTTGCGTTACCCTTTCCTTGCCTGGCCGTGCATTGCGTAGCCGTGCGTTGCCGTTCCTTAGCCTTGTTTCCCCTTGCCGTGCCTTGCCTTTTGTTACACTTGCCTTGCCTTGCTTTGCCTTGCCTTCCTTTCCTTGCGTTACTCTTTCCTTGCCTAGCCGTGCACTGCCTAGCCTTGCGTTGTCGTGCATTAGCTTTGCCTCCCCAAACCGTGCCTTGCCTTGCGTTACCATTTCCTTGCCTTGCCCTGCATTGCCTAGCCCTGCATTGTCGTGCCTTAGCTTTGTTTCCACTTACCGTGCCGTTCCTTTCGTTGCCCTTGCCTTCCCTTGCTTTCCCTTGCCTTCCTTGCCTTCCGTTACTCTTTGCTTGCCTTCCGTTCATTGCCTAGCCTTGCGTTGTCGTGCCTTAGCCTTGCCTCGCCTGACCGTGCCTTGCCTTGCGTTACCCTTTCCTTGCCTTGCCGTGAATTGCCCAGCCGTGCGTTGTCGTGCATTTGCCTTGCCTTCCCTCACCGTGCCTTGCCTTGCGTTACCCTTTCCTTGCCTGGCCGTGCATTGCCTAGCCGTGCGTTGTCGTGCATTAGCCTTGTCTTGCCTTACCGTGCCTTGCCTTGCGTTACCCTTTCCTTCCCTGGCCGTGCATTGCATAGCCGTGCGTTGCCGTTCCTTAGCCTTGTTTCCCCTTGCCGTGCCTTGCCTTTTGTTACACTTGCCTTGCCTTGCTTTCCTTGCCTTCCTTTCCTTCCGTTACTCTTTCCTTGCCTAGCCGTGCACTGCCTAGCCTTGCGTTGTCGTGCATTAGCTTTGCCTCCCCAAACCGTGCCTTGCCTTGCGTTACCATTTCCTTGCCTTGCCCTGCATTGCCTAGCCCTGCATTGTCGTGCCTTAGTTGGTTTCCCCTTACCGTGCCGTTCCTTTCGTTGCCCTTGCCTTCCCTTGCTTTCCCTTGCCTTCCTTGCCTTCCGTTACTCTTTGCTTGCCTTCCGTTCATTGCCTAGCCTTGCGTTGTCGTGCCTTAGCCTTGCCTCGCCTGACAGTGCCTTGCCTTGCGTTACCCTTTCCTTGCCTTGCCGTGCATTGCCTAGCCGTGCGTTGTCGTGCATCAGCCTTGCCTTGCCTCACCGTGCCTTGCCTTGCGTTACCCTTACCTTGCCTTGCTTTCCCTTGCCTTCCTTGCCTTCCGTTACTCTTTGCTTGCCTTCCGTGCATTGCCTAGCCTTGCGTTGTCGTGCCTTAGCCTTGCCTCGCGTAACGGTGCCTTGCCTTGCGTTACCCTTTCCTTTCCTTGCCGTGCATTGGCTAGCCCTGCGTTGTCGTGCCTTAGCCTTGTTTCCCCTTACCGTGCCGTTCCTTCCGTTACCCTTGCCTTCCCCTGCTTTCCCTTGCCTTCCTTGCCTTCCGTTACTCTTTGCTTGCCTTCCGTTTATTGCCTAGCCTTGCGTTGTCGTGCCTTTGCCTTGCCGCGCCTTACCGTGCCTTGCCTTGCGTTACCCTTTCCTTGCCTTGCCGTGCATTGCCTAGCCTTGCGTTGTCGTGCCTTAGCCTTGCCTCGCCTGACCGTGCCTTGCCTTGCGTTACCCTTTCCTTGCCTTGCCGTGCATTGCCTAGCCGTGCGTTGTCGTGCATCAGCCTTGCCTTGCTTCACCGTGCCTTGCCTTGCGTTACCCTTTCCTTGCCTTGCCCTGCATTGCCTAGCCCTGTGTTGTCGTGCCTTAGCCTTGTTTCCCCTTACCGTGCCGTTCCTTTCGTTACCCTTGCCTTCCCCTGCTTTCCCTTGCCTTCCTTGCCTTCTGTTACTCTTTGCTTGCCTTCCGTGCATTGCCTAGCCTTGCGTTGTCGTGCCTTAGCCTTGCCTCGCCTGACCGTGCCTTGCCTTGAGTTACCCGTTCCTTGCCTTGCCGTGCATTGCCTAGCCGTGCGTTGTCGTGCATTTGCCTTGTCTTGCCTCACCGTGCTTTGCCTTGCGTTACCCTTTCCTTGCCTTGCCGTGCATTGCCTAGCCCTGCATTGTCGTGCCTTAGCTTTGTTTCCCCTTACCGTGCCGTTCCTTTCGTTGCCCTTGCCTTCCCTTGCTTTCCCTTGCCTTCCTTGCCTTCCGTTACTCTTTGCTTGCCTTCCGTTCATTGCCTAGCCTTGCGTTGTCGTGCCTTAGCCTTGCCTCGCCTGACCGTGCCTTGCCTTGCGTTACCCTTTCCTTGCCTTGCCGTGCATTGCCTAGCCGTGCGTTGTCCTGCATTTGCCTTGCCTTCCCTCACCGTGCCTTGCCTTGCGTTACCCTTTCCTTGCGTGGCCGTGCATTGCCTAGCCGTGCGTTGTCGTGCATTAGCCTTGTCTTGCCTTACCGTGCCTTGCCTTGCGTTACCCTTTCCTTGCCTGGCCGTGCATTGCATAGCCGTGCGTTGCCGTTCCTTAGCCTTGTTTCCCCTTGCCGTGCCTTGCCTTTTGTTACACTTGCCTTGCCTTGCTTTGCCTTGCCTTCCTTTCCTTCCGTTACTCTTTCCTTGCCTAGCCGTGCACTGCCTAGCCTTGCGTTGTCGTGCATTAGCTTTGCCTCCCCAAACCGTGCCTTGCCTTGCGTTACCATTTCCTTGCCTTGCCCTGCATTGCCTAGCCCTGTGTTGTCGTGCCTTAGTCTTGTTTGCCCTTACCGTGCCGTTCCTTCCGTTACCCTTGCCTTTCCCTGCTTTCCCTAGCCTTCCTTGCCTTCCGTTCCTCTTTGCTTGCCTTGCGTGCATTGCCTAGCCTTGCGTTGTCGTGCCTTAGCCTTGCCTCGCCTGACCGTGCCTTGCCTTGCGTTACCCTTTCCTTGCCTTGCCGTGAATTGCCTAGCCGTGCGTTGTCGTGCATCAGCCTTGCCTTGCCTCACCGTGCCTTGCCTTGCGTTACCCTTACCTTGCCTTGCTTTCCCTTCGTTTCATTGCCTTCCGTTACTCTTTGCTTTCCTTCCGTGCATTGCCTAGCCTTGCGTTGCCGTGCCTTAGCCTTGCCTAGCCTGACAGTGCCTTGCCTTGCGTTACCCTTTCCTTGCCTTGCCGTGCATTGCCTAGCCGTGCGTTGCCGTGCCTTAGCCTTGTTTCCCCTTGCCGTGCCGTTCCTTCCGTTACCCTTGCCTTGCCTTGCTTTCCCTTGCCTTCCTTGCCTTCCGTTACTCTTTGCTTGCCTTCCGTGCGTTGCCTAGCCTTGCGTTGTCGTGCCTTAGCCTTGCCTCGCGTAACGGTGCTTTGCCTTGCGTTACCCTTTCCTTTCCTTGCCGTGCATTGGCTAGCCCTGCGTTGTCGTGCCTTAGCCTTGTTTCCCCTTACCGTGCCGTTCCTTCCGTTACCCTTGCCTTCCCCTGCTTTCCCTTGCCTTCCTTGCCTTCCGTTACTCTTTGCTTGCCTTCCCTGCATTGCCTAGCCTTGCGTTGTCGTGCCTTAGCCTTGCCTCGCCTGACCGTGCCTTGCCTTGAGTTACCCTTTCCTTGCCTTGCCGTGCATTGCCTAGCCGTGCGTTGTCGTGCATTTGCCTTGTCTTGCCTCACCGTGCTTTGCCTTGCGTTACCCTTTCCTTGCCTTGCCGTGCATTGCCTAGCCCTGCATTGTCGTGCCTTAGCTTTGTTTCCCCTTACCGTGCCGTTCCTTTCGTTGCCCTTGCCTTCCCTTGCTTTCCCTTGCCTTCCTTGCCTTCCGTTACTCTTTGCTTGCCTTCCGTTCATTGCCTAGCCTTGCGTTGTCGTGCCTTAGCCTTGCCTCGCCTGACCGTGCCTTGCCTTGCGTTACCCTTTCCTTCCCTTGCCGTGCATTGCCTAGCCGTGCGTTGTCGTGCATTTGCCTTGCCTTGCCTCACCGTGCCTTGCCTTGCGTTACCCTTTCCTTGCCTGGCCGTGCATTGCCTAGCCGTGCGTTGTCGTGCATTAGCCTTGTCTTGCCTTACCGTGCCAGACCTTGCGTTACCCTTTCCTTGCCTGGCCGTGCATTGCGTAGCCGTGCGTTGCCGTTCCTTAGCCTTGTTTCCCCTTGCCGTGCCTTGCCTTTTGTTACACTTGCCTTGCCTTGCTTTGCCTTGCCTTCCTTTCCTTCCGTTACTCTTTCCTTGCCTAGCCGTGCACTGCCTAGCCTTGCGTTGTCGTGCATTAGCTTTGCCTCCCCAAACCGTGCATTGACTTGCGTTACCATTTCCTTGCCTTGCCCTGCATTGCCTAGCCCTGTGTTGTCGTGCCTTAGTCTTGTTTGCCCTTACCGTGCCGTTCCTTCCGTTACCCTTGCCTTTCCCTGCTTTCCCTAGCCTTCCTTGCCTTCCGTTCCTCTTTGCTTGCCTTCCGTGCATTGCCTGGCCTTGCGTTGTCGTGCCTTAGCCTTGCCTCGCCTGACCGTGCTTTGCCTTGCGTTACCCTTTCCTTGCCTTGCCGTGAATTGCCTAGCCGTGCGTTGTCGTGCCTCAGCCTTGCCTTGCCTCACCGTGCCTTGCCTTGCGTTACCCTTACCTTGCCTTGCTTTCCCTTGCCTTCCTTGCCTTCCGTTACTCTTTGCTTGCCTTCCGTGCATTGCCTAGCCTTGCGTTGTCGTGCCTTAGCCTTGCCTCGCGTAACGGTGCCTTGCCTTGCGTTACCCTTTCCTTTCCTTGCCGTGCACTGGCTAGCCCTGCGTTGTCGTGCCTTGGCCTTGTTTCCCCTTACCGTGCCGTTCCTTCCGTTACCCTTGCCTTCCCCTGCTTTCCCTTGCCTTCCTTGCCTTCCGTTACTCTTTGCTTGCCTTCCGTTTATTGCCTAGCCTTGCGTTGTCGTGCCTTAGCCTTGCCGCGCCTTACCGTGCCTTGCCTTGCGTTACCCTTTCCTTGCCTTGCCGTGCATTGCCTAGCCTTGCGTTGTCGTGCCTTAGCCTTGCCTCGCCTGACCGTGCCTTGCCTTGCGTTACCCTTTCCTTGCCTTGCCGTGCATTGCCTAGCCGTGCGTTGTCGTGCATCAGCCTTGCCTTGCCTCACCGTGCCTTGCCTTGCGTTACCCTTTCCTTGCCTTGCCCTGCATTGCCTAGCCCTGTGTTGTCGTGCCTTAGCCTTGTTTCCCCTTACCGGGCCGTTCCTTTCGTTACCCTTGCCTTCCCCTGCTTTCCCTTGCCTTCCTTGCCTTCTGTTACTCTTTGCTTGCCTTCCGTGCATTGCCTAGCCTTGCGTTGTCGTGCCTTAGCCTTGCCTCGCCTGACCGTGCCTTGCCTTGAGTTACCCTTTCCTTGCCTTGCCGTGCATTGCCTAGCCGTGCGTTGTCGTGCATTTGCCTTGTCTTGCCTCACCGTGCTTTGCATTGCGTTACCCTTTCCTTGCCTTGCCATGCATTGCCTAGCCCTGCATTGTCGTGCCTTAGCTTTGTTTCCCCTTACCGTGCCGTTCCTTTCGTTGCCCTTGCCTTCCCTTGCTTTCCCTTGCCTTCCTTGCCTTCCGTTACTCTTTGCTTGCCTTCCGTTCATTGCCTAGCCTTGCGTTGTCGTGCCTTAGCCTTGCCTCGCCTGACCGTGCCTTGCCTTGCGTTACCCTTTCCTTGCCATGCCGTGATTTGCCTAGCCGTGCGTTGTCGTGCATTTGCCGTGCCTTGCCTCACCGTGCCTTGCCTTGCGTTACCCTTTCCTTGCCTTGCCGTGCATTGCCTAGCCGTGCGTTGTCGTGCATTAGCCTTGCCTTGCCTTACCGTGCCTTTCCTTGCGTTACCCTTTCCTTGCCTGGCCGTGCATTGCCTAGCCGTGCGTTGCCGTGCCTTAGCCTTGTTTCCCCTTGCCGTGCCGTCCCTTCCGTTACCCTTGCCTTGCCTTGCTTTCCCTTGCCTTCCTTGCCTTCCGTTACTCTTTGCTTGCCTTCCGTGCATTGCCTAGCCTTGCGTTGTCGTGCCTTAGCCTTGCCTCGCGTAACGGTGCCTTGCCTTGCGTTACCCTTTCCTTTCCTTGCCGTGCATTGGCTAGCCCTGCGTTGTCGTGCCTTAACCTTGTTTCCCCTTACCGTGCCGTTCCTTCCGTTACCCTTGCCTTCCCCTGCTTTCCCTTGCCTTCCTTGCCTTCCGTTACTCTTTGCTTGCCTTCCGTTTATTGCCTAGCCTTGCGTTGTCGTGCCTTAGCCTTGCCGCGCCTTACCGTGCCTTGCCTTGCGTTACCCTTTCCTTGCCGTGCCGTGCATTGCCTAGCCTTGCGTTGTCGTGCCTTACCCTTGCCTCGCCTGACCGTGCCTTGCCTTGCGTTACCCTTTCCTTGCTTGGCGTGCATTGCCTAGCCGTGCGTTGTCGTGCATCAGCCTTGCCTTGCCTCACCGTGCCTTGCCTTGCGTTACCCTTTCCTTGCCTTGCCGTGCATTGCCTAGCCGTGCGTTGCCGTGCCTTAGCCTTGTTTCCCCTTGCCGTGCCGTTCCTTCTGTTACCCTTGCCTTGCCTTGCTTTCCCTTGCCTTCCTTGCCTTCCGTTACTCTTTGCTTGCCTTCCGTGCATTGCCTAGCCTTGCGTTGTCGTGCATTCGCCTTCCTCCCCAAACCGTGCCTTGCCTTGCGTTACCCTTTCCTTGCCTTGCCCTGCATTGCCTAGCCCTGTGTTGTCGTGCCTTAGCCTTGTTTCCCCTTACCGTGCCGTTCCTTTCGTTACCCTTGCCTTCCCCTGCTTTCCCTTGCCTTCCTTGCCTTCCGTTACTCTTTGCTTGCCTTCCGTGCATTGCCTAGCCTTGCGTTGTCGTGCCTTAGCCTTGTCTCGCCTGACCGTGCCTTGCCTTGACTTACCCTTTCCTTGCCTTGCCGTGCATTGCCTAGCCGTGCGTTATCGTGCATTTGCCTTGTCTTGCCTCACCGTGCTTTGCCTTGCGTTACCCTTTCCTTGCCTTGCCGTGCATTGCCTAGCCCTGCATTGTCGTGCCTTAGCTTTGTTTCCCCTTACCGTGCCGTTCCTTTCGTTGCCCTTGCCTTCCCTTGCTTTCCCTTGCCTTCCTTGCCTTCCTTTACTCTTTGCTTGCCTTCCGTTCATTGCCTAGCCTTGCGTTGTCGTGCCTTAGCCTTGCCTCGCCTGACCGTGCCTTGCCTTGCGTTACCCTTTCCTTGCCTTGCCGTGCATTGCCTAGCCGTGCGTTGTCGTGCATTTGCCTTGCCTTGCCTCACCGTGCCTTGCCTTGCGTTACCCTTTCCTTGCCTGGCCGTGCATTGCCTAGCCGTGCGTTGTCGTGCATTAGCCTTGTCTTGCCTTACCGTGCCTTGCCTTGCGTTACCCTTTCCTTGCCTGGCCGTGCATTGCGTAGCCGTGCGTTGCCGTTCCTTAGCCTTGTTTCCCCTTGCCGTGCCTTGCCTTTTGTTACACTTGCCTTGCCTTGCTTTGCCTTCCCTTCCTTTCCTTCCGTTACTCTTTCCTTGCCTAGCCGTGCACTGCCTAGCCTTGCGTTGTCGTGCATTAGCTTTGCCTCCCCAAACCGTGCCTTGCCTTGCGTTACCATTTCCTTGCCTTGCCCTGCATTGCCTAGCCCTGTGTTGTCGTGCCTTAGTCTTGTTTGCCCTTACCGTGCCGTTCCTTCCGTTACCCTTGCCTTTCCGTGCTTTCCCTAGCCTTCCTTGCCTTCCGTTCCTCTTTGCTTGCCTTCCGTGCATTGCCTAGCCTTGCGTTGTCGTGCCTTAGCCTTGCCTCGCCTGACCGTGCCTTGCCTTGCGTTACCCTTTCCTTGCCTTGCCGTGAATTGCCTAGCCGTGCGTTGTCGTGCATCAGCCTTGCCTTGCCTCACCGTGCCTTGCCTTGCGTTACCCTTACCTTGCCTTGCTTTCCCTTCCTTTCATTGCCTTCCGTTACTCTTTGCTTTCCTTCCGTGCATTGCGTAGCCTTGCGTTGTCGTGCCTTAGCCTTGCCTCGCCTGACAGTGCCTTGCCTTGCGTTACCCTTTCCTTGCCTTGCCGTGAATTGCCTAGCCGTGCGTTGTCGTGCATCAGCCTTGCCTTGCCTCACCGTGCCTTGCCTTGCGTTACCCTTACCTTGCCTTGCTTTCCCTTCCTTTCATTGCCTTCCGTTACTCTTTGCTTTCCTTCCGTGCATTGCCTAGCCGTGCGTTGTCGTGCCTTAGCCTTGCCTCGCGTAACGGTGCCTTGCCTTGCGTTACCCTTTCCTTTCCTTGCCGTGCATTGGCTAGCCCTGCGTTGTCGTGCCTTAGCCTTGTTTCCCCTTACCGTGCCGTTCCTTCCGTTACCCTTGCCTTCCCCTGCTTTCCCTTGCCTTCCTTGCCTTCCGTTACTCTTTGCTTGCCTTCCCTGCATTGCCTAGCCTTGCGTTGTCGTGCCTTAGCCTTGCCTCGCCTGACCGTGCCTTGCCTTGAGTTACCCTTTCCTTGCCTTGCCGTGCATTGCCTAGCCGTGCGTTGTCGTGCATTTGCCTTGTCTTGCCTCACCGTGCTTTGCCTTGCGTTACCCTTTCCTTGCCTTGCCGTGCATTGCCTAGACCTGCATTGTCGTGCCTTAGCTTTGTTTCCCCTTACCGTGCCGTTCCTTTCGTTGCCCTTGCCTTCCCTTGCTTTCCCTTGCCTTCCTTGCCTTCCGTTACTCTTTGCTTGCCTTCCGTTCATTGCCTAGCCTTGCGTTGTCGTGCCTTAGCCTTGCCTCGCCTGACCGTGCCTTGCCTTGCGTTACCCTTTCCTTCCCTTGACGTGCATTGCCTAGCCGTGCGTTGTCGTGCATTTGCCTTGCCTTGCCTCACCGTGCCTTGCCTTGCGTTACCCTTTCCTTGCCTGGCCGTGCATTGCCTAGCCGTGCGTTGTCGTGCATTAGCCTTGTCTTGCCTTACCGTGCCAGACCTTGCGTTACCCTTTCCTTGCCTGGACGTGCATTGCGTAGCCGTGCGTTGCCGTTCCTTAGCCTTGTTTCCCCTTGCCGTGCCTTGCCTTTTGTTACACTTGCCTTGCCTTGCTTTGCCTTGCCTTCCTTTCCTTCCGTTAGTCTTTCCTTGCCTAGCCGTGCACTGCCTAGCCTTGCGTTGTCGTGCATTAGCTTTGCCTCCCCAAACCGTGCATTGACTTGCGTTACCATTTCCTTGCCTTGCCCTGCATTGCCTAGCCCTGTGTTGTCGTGCCTTAGTCTTGTGTGCCCTTACCGTGCCGTTCCTTCCGTTACCCTTGCCTTTCCCTGCTTTCCCTAGCCTTCCTCGCCTTCCGTTCCTCTTTCCTTGCCTTGCCGTGCATTGCCTAGCCTTGCGTTGTCGTGCCTTAGCCTTGCCTCGCCTGACCGTGCCTTGCCTTGCGTTACCCTTTCCTTGCCTTGCCGTGCATTTCCTAGCCGTGCGTTGTCGTGCATCAGCCTTGCCTTGCCTCACCGTGCCTTGCCTTGCGTTACCCTTTCCTTGCCTTGCCCTGCAATGCCTAGCCCTGTGTTGTCGTGCCTTAGCCTTGTTTCCCCTTACCGGGCCGTTCCTTTCGTTACCCTTGCCTTCCCCTGCTTTCCCTTGCCTTCCTTGCCTTCTGTTACTCTTTGCTTGCCTTCCGTGCATTGCCTAGCCTTGCGTTGTCGTGCCTTAGCCTTGCCTCGCCTGACCGTGCCTTGCCTTGAGTTACCCTTTCCTTGCCTTGCCGTGCATTGCCTAGCCGTGCGTTGTCGTGCATTTGCCTTGTCTTGCCTCACCGTGCTTTGCATTGCGTTACCCTTTCCTTGCCTTGCCATGCATTGCCTAGCCCTGCATTGTCGTGCCTTAGCTTTGTTTCCCCTTACCGTGCCGTTCCTTTCGTTGCCCTTGCCTTCCCTTGCTTTCCCTTGCCTTCCTTGCCTTCCGTTACTCTTTGCTTGCCTTCCGTTCATTGCCTAGCCTTGCGTTGTCGTGCCTTAGCCTTGCCTCGCCTGACCGTGCCTTGCCTTGCGTTACCCTTTCCTTGCCATGCCGTGCTTTGCCTAGCCGTGCGTTGTCGTGCATTTGCCTTGCCTTGCCTCACCGTGCCTTGCCTTGCGTTACCCTTTCCTTGCCTGGCCGTGCATTGCCTAGCCGTGCGTTGTCGTGCATTAGCCTTGTCTTGCCTTACCGTGCCTTGCCTTGCGTTACCCTTTCCTTGCCTGGCCGTGCATTGCCTAGCCGTGCGTTGCCGTGCCTTAGCCTTGTTTCCCCTTGCCGTGCCGTCCCTTCCGTTACCCTTGCCTTGCCTTGCTTTCCCTTGCCTTCCTTGCCTTCCGTTACTCTTTGCTTGCCTTCCGTGCATTGCCTAGCCTTGCGTTGTCGTGCCTTAGCCTTGCCTCGCGTAACGGTGCCTTGCCTTGCGTTACCCTTTCCTTTCCTTGCCGTGCATTGGCTAGCCCTGCGTTGTCGTGCCTTAGCCTTGTTTCCCCTTACCGTGCCGTTCCTTCCGTTACCCTTGCCTTCCCCTGCTTTCCCTTGCCTTCCTTGCCTTCCGTTACTCTTTGCTTGCCTTCCGTTTATTGCCTAGCCTTGCGTTGTCGTGCCTTAGCCTTGCCGCGCCTTACCGTGCCTTGCCTTGCGTTACCCTTTCCTTGCCGTGCCGTGCATTGCCTAGCCTTGCGTTGTCGTGCCTTAGCCTTGCCTCGCCTGACCGTGCCTTGCCTTGCGTTACCCTTTCCTTGCCTTGCCGTGCATTGCCTAGCCGTGCGTTGTCGTGCATCAGCCTTGCCTTGCCTCACCGTGCCTTGCCTTGCGTTACCCTTTCCTTGCCTTGCCGTGCATTGCGTAGCCGTGCGTTGCCGTGCCTTAGCCTTGTTTCCCCTTGCCGTGCCGTTCCTTCTGTTACCCTTGCCTTGCCTTGCTTTCCCTTGCCTTCCTTGCCTTCCGTTACTCTTTGCTTGCCTTCCGTGCATTGCCTAGCCTTGCGTTGTCGTGCATTCGCCTTCCTGCCCAAACCGTGCCTTGCCTTGCGTTACCCTTTCCTTGCCTTGCCCTGCATTGCCTAGCCCTGTGTTGTCGTGCCTTAGCCTTGTTTCCCCTTACCGTGCCGTTCCTTTCGTTACCCTTGCCTTCCCCTGCTTTCCCTTGCCTCCCTTGCCTTCCGTTACTCTTTGCTTGCCTTCCGTGCATTGCCTAGCCTTGCGTTGTCGTGCCTTAGCCTTGTCTCGCCTGACCGTGCCTTGCCTTGACTTACCCTTTCCTTGCCTTGCCGTGCATTGCCTAGCCGTGCGTTATCGTGCATTTGCCTTGTCTTGCCTCACCGTGCTTTGCCTTGCGTTACCCTTTCCTTGCCTTGCCGTGCATTGCCTAGCCCTGCATTGTCGTGCCTTAGCTTTGTTTCCCCTTACCGTGCCGTTCCTTTCGTTGCCCTTGCCTTCCCTTGCTGTCCCTTGCCTTCCTTGCCTTCCTTTACTCTTTGCTTGCCTTCCGTTCATTGCCTAGCCTTGCGTTGTCGTGCCTTAGCCTTGCCTCGCCTGACCGTGCCTTGCCTTGCGTTACCCTTTCCTTGCCTTGCCGTGCATTGCCTAGCCGTGCGTTGTCGTGCATTTGCCTTGCCTTGCCTCACCGTGCCTTGCCTTGCGTTACCCTTTCCTTGCCTGGCCGTGCATTGCCTAGCCGTGCGTTGTCGTGCATTAGCCTTGTCTTGCCTTACCGTGCCTTGCCTTGCGTTACCCTTTCCTTGACTGGCCGTGCATTGCGTAGCCGTGCGTTGCCGTTCCTTAGCCTTGTTTCCCCTTGCCGTGCCTTGCCTTTTGTTACACTTGCCTTGCCTTGCTTTGCCTTGCCTTCCTTTCCTTCCGTTACTCTTTCCTTGCCTAGCCGTGCACTGCCTAGCCTTGCGTTGTCGTGCATTAGCTTTGCCTCCCCAAACCGTGCCTTGCCTTGCGTTACCATTTCCTTGCCTTGCCCTGCATTGCCTAGCCCTGTGTTGTCGTGCCTTAGTCTTGTTTGCCCTTACCGTGCCGTTCCTTCCGTTACCCTTGCCTTTCCCTGCTTTCCCTAGCCTTCCTTGCCTTCCGTTCCTCTTTGCTTGCCTTCCGTGCATTGCCTAGCCTTGCGTTGTCGTGCCTTAGCCTTGCCTCGCCTGACCGTGCCTTGCCTTGCGTTACCCTTTCCTTGCCTTGCCGTGAATTGCCTAGCCGTGCGTTGTCGTGCATCAGCCTTGCCTTGCCTCACCGTGCCTTGCCTTGCGTTACCCTTACCTTGCCTTGCTTTCCCTTCCTTTCATTGCCTTCCGTTACTCTTTGCTTTCCTTCCGTGCATTGCGTAGCCTTGCGTTGTCGTGCCTTAGCCTTGCCTCGCCTGACAGTGCCTTGCCTTGCGTTACCCTTTCCTTGCCTTGCCGTGAATTGCCTAGCCGTGCGTTGTCGTGCATCAGCCTTGCCTTGCCTCACCGTGCCTTGCCTTGCGTTACCCTTACCTTGCCTTGCTTTCCCTTCCTTTCATTGCCTTCCGTTACTCTTTGCTTTCCTTCCCTGCATTGCCTAGCCCTGTGTTGTCGTGCCTTAGCCTTGTTTCCCCTTACCGTGCCGTTCCTTCCGTTACCCTTGCCTTGCCTTGCTTTCCCTTGCCTTCCTTGCCTTCCGTTTCTCTTTGCTTGCCTTCCGTGCATTGCCTAGCCTTGCGTTGTCGTGCCTTAGCCTTGCCTCGCGTAACGGTGCCTTGCCTTGCGTTACCCTTTCCTTTCCTTGCCGTGCATTGGCTAGCCCTGCGTTGTCGTGCCTTAGCCTTGTTTCCCCTTACCGTGCCGTTCCTTCCGTTACCCTTGCCTTTCCCTGCTTTCCCTAGCCTTCCTTGCCTTCCGTTCCTCTTTGCTTGCCTTCCGTGCATTGCCTGGCCTTGCGTTGTCGTGCCTTAGCCTTGCCTCGCCTGACCGTGCTTTGCCTTGCGTTACCCTTTCCTTGCCTTGCCGTGAATTGCCTAGCCGTGCGTTGTCGTGCATCAGCCTTGCCTTGCCTCACCGTGCCTTGCCTTGCGTTACCCTTACCTTGCCTTGCTTTCCCTTGCCTTCCTTGCCTTCCGTTACTCTTTGCTTGCCTTCCGTGCATTGCCTAGCCTTGCGTTGTCGTGCCTTAGCCTTGCCTCGCATAACGGTGCCTTGCCTTGCGTTACCCTTTCCTTTCCTTGCCGTGCACTGGCTAGCCCTGCGTTGTCGTGCCTTAGCCTTGTTTCCCCTTACCGTGCCGTTCCTTCCGTTACCCTTGCCTTCCCCTGCTTTCCCTTGCCTTCCTTGCCTTCCGTTACTCTTTGCTTGCCTTCCGTTTATTGCCTAGCCTTGCGTTGTCGTGCCTTAGCCTTGCCGCGCCTTACCGTGCCTTGCCTTGCGTTACCCTTTCCTTGCCTTGCCGTGCATTGCCTAGCCTTGCGTTGTCGTGCCTTAGCCTTGCCTCGCCTGACCGTGCCTTGCCTTGCGTTACCCTTTCCTTGCCTTGCCGTGCATTGCCTAGCCGTGCGTTGTCGTGCATCAGCCTTGCCTTGCCTCACCGTGCCTTGCCTTGCGTTACCCTTTCCTTGCCTTGCCCTGCATTGCCTAGCCCTGTGTTGTCGTGCCTTAGCCTTGTTTCCCCTTACCGGGCCGTTCCTTTCGTTACCCTTGCCTTCCCCTGCTTTCCCTTGCCTTCCTTGCCTTCTGTTACTCTTTGCTTGCCTTCCGTGCATTGCCTAGCCTTGCGTTGTCGTGCCTTAGCCTTGCCTCGCCTGACCGTGCCTTGCCTTGAGTTACCCTTTCCTTGCCTTGCCGTGCATTGCCTAGCCGTGCGTTGTCGTGCATTTGCCTTGTCTTGCCTCACCGTGCTTTGCATTGCGTTACCCTTTCCTTGCCTTGCCATGCATTGCCTAGCCCTGCATTGTCGTGCCTTAGCTTTGTTTCCCCTTACCGTGCCGTTCCTTTCGTTGCCCTTGCCTTCCCTTGCTTTCCCTTGCCTTCCTTGCCTTCCGTTACTCTTTGCTTGCCTTCCGTTCATTGCCTAGCCTTGCGTTGTCGTGCCTTAGCCTTGCCTCGCCTGACCGTGCCTTGCCTTGCGTTACCCTTTCCTTGCCATGCCGTGCTTTGCCTAGCCGTGCGTTGTCGTGCATTTGCCTTGCCTTGCCTCACCGTGCCTTGCCTTGCGTTACCCTTTCCTTGCCTGGCCGTGCATTGCCTAGCCGTGCGTTGTCGTGCATTAGCCTTGTCTTGCCTTACCGTGCCTTCCCTTGCGTTACCCTTTCCTTGCCTGGCCGTGCATTGCCTAGCCGTGCGTTGCCGTGCCTTAGCCTTGTTTCCCCTTGCCGTGCCGTCCCTTCCGTTACCCTTGCCTTGCCTTGCTTTCCCTTGCCTTCCTTGCCTTCCGTTACTCTTTGCTTGCCTTCCGTGCATTGCCTAGCCTTGCGTTGTCGTGCCTTAGCCTTGCCTCGCGTACCGGTGCCTTGCCTTGCGTTACCCTTTCCTTTCCTTGCCGTGCATTGGCTAGCCCTGCGTTGTCGTGCCTTAGCCTTGTTTCCCCTTACCGTGCCGTTCCTTCCGTTACCCTTGCCTTTCCCTGCTTTTCCTAGCCTTCCTTGCCTTGCGTTACGCTTTCCTTGCCTTGCCGTGCATTGCCTAGCCTTGCGTTGTCGTGCCTTAGCCTTGCCTCGCCTGACCGTGCCTTGCCTTGCGTTACCCTTTCCTTGCCTTGCCGTGCATTTCCTAGCCGTGCGTTGTCGTGCATTAGCCTTGCCTTGCCTCACCGTGCCTTGCCTTGCGTTACCCTTTCCTTGCCTTGCCCTGCAATGCCTAGCCCTGTGTTGTCGTGCCTTAGCCTTGTTTCCCCTTACCGGGCCGTTCCTTTCGTTACCCTTGCCTTCCCCTGCTTTCCCTTGCCTTCCTTGCCTTCTGTTACTCTTTGCTTGCCTTCCGTGCATTGCCTAGCCTTGCGTTGTCGTGCCTTAGCCTTGCCTCGCCTGACCGTGCCTTGCCTTGAGTTACCCTTTCCTTGCCTTGCCGTGCATTGCCTAGCCGTGCGTTGTCGTGCATTTGCCTTGTCTTGCCTCACCGTGCTTTGCATTGCGTTACCCTTTCCTTGCCTTGCCATGCATTGCCTAGCCCTGCATTGTCGTGCCTTAGCTTTGTTTCCCCTTACCGTGCCGTTCCTTTCGTTGCCCTTGCCTTCCCTTGCTTTCCCTTGCCTTCCTTGCCTTCCGTTACTCTTTGCTTGCCTTCCGTTCATTGCCTAGCCTTGCGTTGTCGTGCCTTAGCCTTGCCTCGCCTGACCGTGCCTTGCCTTGCGTTACCCTTTCCTTGCCATGCCGTGCTTTGCCTAGCCGTGCGTTGTCGTGCATTTGCCTTGCCTTCCCTCACCGTGCGTTGCCTTGCGTTACCCTTTCCTTGCCTGGCCGTGCATTGCCTAGCCGTGCGTTGCATTGGATTCCGTTACTCTTTGCTTGCCTGGCCGTGCTCGTGCATTAGCCTTGTCTTGCCTTACCGTGCCTTGCCTTGCGTTACCCTTTCCTTGCCTGGCCGTGCATTAGCCTTGTTTGCCTTACCGTCCTGCCTTGCGTTCCCTTTCCTTGCCTGGCCGTGCATTGCTAGCCGTGCGTTGCCGTCCTTAGCCTTGTTTCCCCTTGCCGTGCCTCCCTTCCGTTACCCTTGCCTTGCCTTGCGTTACCCTTTCCTTGCCTTGCCGTTACTCTTTGCTTGCCTTCCGTGCATTGCCTAGCCTTTCGTTGTCGTGCCTTAGCCTTGCCTCGCGTAACGGTGCCTTGCCTTGCGTTACCCTTTCCTTTCCTTGCCGTGCATTGGCTAGCCCTGCGTTGTCGTGCCTTAGCCTTGTTTCCCCTTACCGTGCCGTTCCTTCCGTTACCCTTGCCTTCCCCTGCTTTCCCTTGCCTTCCTTGCCTTCCGTTACTCTTTGCTTGCCTTCCGTTTATTGCCTAGCCTTGCGTTGTCGTGCCTTAGCCTTGCCGCGCCTTACCGTGCCTTGCCTTGCGTTACCCTTTCCTTGCCGTGCCGTGCATTGCCTAGCCTTGCGTTGTCGTGCCTTAGCCTTGCCTCGCCTGACCGTGCCTTGCCTTGCGTTACCCTTTCCTTGCCTTGCCGTGCATTGCCTAGCCGTGCGTTGTCGTGCATCAGCCTTGCCTTGCCTCACCGTGCCTTGCCTTGCGTTACCCTTTCCTTGCCTTGCCGTGCATTGCGTAGCCGTGCGTTGCCGTGCCTTAGCCTTGTTTCCCCTTGCCGTGCCGTTCCTTCTGTTACCCTTGCCTTTCCTTGCTTTCCCTTGCCTTCCTTGCCTTCCGTTACTCTTTGCTTGCCTTCCGTGCATTGCCTAGCCTTGCGTTGTCGTGCATTCGCCTTCCTGCCCAAACCGTGCCTTGCCTTGCGTTACCCTTTCCTTGCCTTGCCCTGCATTGCCTAGCCCTGTGTTGTCGTGCCTTAGCCTTGTTTCCCCTTACCGTGGCGTTCCTTTCGTTACCCTTGCCTTCCCCTGCTTTCCCTTGCCTCCCTTGCCTTCCGTTACTCTTTGCTTGCCTTCCGTGCATTGCCTAGCCTTGCGTTGTCGTGCCTTAGCCTTGTCTCGCCTGACCGTGCCTTGCCTTGACTTACCCTTTCCTTGCCTTGCCGTGCATTGCCTAGCCGTGCGTTATCGTGCATTTGCCTTGTCTTGCCTCACCGTGCTTTGCCTTGCGTTACCCTTTCCTTGCCTTGCCGTGCATTGCCTAGCCCTGCATTGTCGTGCCTTAGCTTTGTTTCCCCTTACCGTGCCGTTCCTTCCGTTGCCCTTGCCTTCCCTTGCTGTCCCTTGCCTTCCTTGCCTTCCCTTGCTGTCCCTTGCCTTCCTTGCCTTCCGTTACTCTTTGCTTGCCTTCCGTTCATTGCCTAGCCTTGCGTTGTCGTGCCTTAGCCTTGCCTCGCCTGACCGTGCCTTGCCTTGCGTTACCCTTTCCTTGCCTTGCCGTGCATTGCCTAGCCGTGCGTTGTCGTGCATTTGCCTTGCCTTGCCTCACCGTGCCTTGCCTTGCGTTACCCTTTCCTTGCCTGGCCGTGCATTGCCTAGCCGTGCGTTGTCGTGCATTAGCCTTGTCTTGCCTTACCGTGCCTTGCCTTGCGTTACCCTTTCCTTGACTGGCCGTGCATTGCGTAGCCGTGCGTTGCCGTTCCTTAGCCTTGTTTCCCCTTGCCGTGCCTTGCCTTTTGTTACACTTGCCTTGCCTTGCTTTGCCTTGCCTTCCTTTCCTTCCGTTACTCTTTCCTTGCCTAGCCGTGCACTGCCTAGCCTTGCGTTGTCGTGCATTAGCTTTGCCTCCCCAAACCGTGCCTTGCCTTGCGTTACCATTTCCTTGCCTTGCCCTGCATTGCCTAGCCCTGTGTTGTCGTGCCTTAGTCTTGTTTGCCCTTACCGTGCCGTTCCTTCCGTTACCCTTGCCTTTCCCTGCTTTCCCTAGCCTTCCTTGCCTTCCGTTCCTCTTTGCTTGCCTTCCGTGCATTGCCTAGCCTTGCGTTGTCGTGCCTTAGCCTTGCCTCGCCTGACCGTGCCTTGCCTTGCGTTACCCTTTCCTTGCCTTGCCGTGAATTGCCTAGCCGTGCGTTGTCGTGCATCAGCCTTGCCTTGCCTCACCGTGCCTTGCCTTGCGTTACCCTTACCTTGCCTTGCTTTCCCTTCCTTTCATTGCCTTCCGTTACTCTTTGCTTTCCTTCCGTGCATTGCGTAGCCTTGCGTTGTCGTGCCTTAGCCTTGCCTCGCCTGACAGTGCCTTGCCTTGCGTTACCCTTTCCTTGCCTTGCCGTGAATTGCCTAGCCGTGCGTTGTCGTGCATCAGCCTTGCCTTGCCTCACCGTGCCTTGCCTTGCGTTACCCTTACCTTGCCTTGCTTTCCCTTCCTTTCATTACCTTCCGTTACTCTTTGCTTTCCTTCCGTGCATTGCCTAGCCGTGCGTTGCCGTGCCTTAGCCTTGTTTCCCCTTGCCGTTCCGTTCCTTCCGTTACCCTTGCCTTGCCTTGCTTTCCCTTGCCTTCCTTGCCTTCCGTTTCTCTTTGCTTGCCTTCAGTGCGTTGCCTAGCCTTGCGTTGTCGTGCCTTAGCCTTGCCTCGCGTAACGGTGCCTTGCCTTGCGTTACCCTTTCCTTTCCTTGCCGTGCATTGGCTAGCCCTGCGTTGTCGTGCCTTAGCCTTGTTTCCCCTTACCGTGCCGTTCCTTCCGTTACCCTTGCCTTTCCCTGCTTTCCCTAGCCTTCCTTGCCTTCCGTTCCTCTTTGCTTGCCTTCCGTGCATTGCCTAGCCTTGCGTTGTCGTGCATTAGCCTTGCCTAGCCTCACCGTGCTTTGCCTTGCGTTACCCTTTCCTTGCCTTGCCGTGAATTGCCTAGCCGTGCGTTGTCGTGCATCAGCCTTGCCTTGCCTCACCGTGCCTTGCCTTGCGTTACCCTTACCTTGCCTTGCTTTCCCTTGCCTTCCTTGCCTTCCGTTACTCTTTGCTTGCCTTCCGTGCATTGCCTAGCCTTGCGTTGTCGTGCCTTAGCCTTGCCTCGCGTAACGGTGCCTTGCCTTGCGTTACCCTTTCCTTTCCTTGCCGTGCACTGGCTAGCCCTGCGTTGTCGTGCCTTAGCCTTGTTTCCCCTTACCGTGCCGTTCCTTCCGTTACCCTTGCCTTCCCCTGCTTTCCCTTGCCTTCCTTGCCTTCCGTTACTCTTTGCTTGCCTTCCGTTTATTGCCTAGCCTTGCGTTGTCGTGCCTTAGCCTTGCCGCGCCTTACCGTGCCTTGCCTTGCGTTACCCTTTCCTTGCCTTGCCGTGCATTGCCTAGCCTTGCGTTGTCGTGCCTTAGCCTTGCCTCGCCTGACCGTGCCTTGCCTTGCGTTACCCTTTCCTTGCCTTGCCGTGCATTGCCTAGCCGTGCGTTGTCGTGCATCAGCCTTGCCTTGCCTCACCGTGCCTTGCCTTGCGTTACCCTTTCCTTGCCTTGCCCTGCATTGCCTAGCCCTGTGTTGTCGTGCCTTAGCCTTGTTTCCCCTTACCGGGCCGTTCCTTTCGTTACCCTTGCCTTCCCCTGCTTTCCCTTGCCTTCCTTGCCTTCTGTTACTCTTTGCTTGCCTTCCGTGCATTGCCTAGCCTTGCGTTGTCGTGCCTTAGCCTTGCCTCGCCTGACCGTGCCTTGCCTTGAGTTACCCTTTCCTTGCCTTGCCGTGCATTGCCTAGCCGTGCGTTGTCGTGCATTTGCCTTGTCTTGCCTCACCGTGCTTTGCATTGCGTTACCCTTTCCTTGCCTTGCCATGCATTGCCTAGCCCTGCATTGTCGTGCCTTAGCTTTGTTTCCCCTTACCGTGCCGTTCCTTTCGTTGCCCTTGCCTTCCCTTGCTTTCCCTTGCCTTCCTTGCCTTCCGTTACTCTTTGCTTGCCTTCCGTTCATTGCCTAGCCTTGCGTTGTCGTGCCTTAGCCTTGCCTCGCCTGACCGTGCCTTGCCTTGCGTTACCCTTTCCTTGCCATGCCGTGCTTTGCCTAGCCGTGCGTTGTCGTGCATTTGCCTTGCCTTGCCTCACCGTGCCTTGCCTTGCGTTACCCTTTCCTTGCCTGGCCGTGCATTGCCTAGCCGTGCGTTGTCGTGCATTAGCCTTGTCTTGCCTTACCGTGCCTTCCCTTGCGTTACCCTTTCCTTGCCTTGCCGTGCATTGCCTAGCCGTGCGTTGCCGTGCCTTAGCCTTGTTTCCCCTTGCCGTGCCGTCCCTTCCGTTACCCTTGCCTTGCCTTGCTTAACCTTGCCTTCCTTGCCTTCCGTTACTCTTTGCTTGCCTTCCGTGCATTGCCTAGCCTTGCGTTGTCGTGCCTTAGCCTTGCCTCGCGTAACGGTGCCTTGCCTTGCGTTACCCTTTCCTTTCCTTGCCGTGCATTGGCTAGCCCTGCGTTGTCGTGCCTTAGCCTTGTTTCCCCTTACCGTGCCGTTCCTTCCGTTACCCTTGCCTTCCCCTGCTTTCCCTTGCCTTCCTTGCCTTCCGTTACTCTTTGCTTGCCTACCGTTTATTGCCTAGCCTTGCGTTGTCGTGCCTTAGCCTTGCCGCGCCTTACCGTGCCTTGCCTTGCGTTACCCTTTCCTTGCCGTGCCGTGCATTGCCTAGCCTTGCGTTGTCGTGCCTTAGCCTTGCCTCGCCTGACCGTGCCTTGCCTTGCGTTACCCTTTCCTTGCCTTGCCGTGCATTGCCTAGCCGTGCGTTGTCGTGCATCAGCCTTGCCTTGCCTCACCGTGCCTTGCCTTGCGTTACCCTTTCCTTGCCTTGCCGTGCATTGCCTAGCCGTGCGTTGCCGTGCCTTAGCCTTGTTTCCCCTTGCCGTGCCGTTCCTTCTGTTACCCTTGCCTTGCCTTGCTTTCCCTTGCCTTCCTTGCCTTCCGTTACTCTTTGCTTGCCTTCCCTGCCTTGCCTAGCCTTGCGTTGTCGTGCCTTAGCCTTGCCTCGCCTGACCGTGCCTTGCCTTGAGTTACCCTTTCCTTGCCTTGCCGTGCATTGCCTAGCCGTGCGTTGTCGTGCATTTGCCTTGTCTTGCCTCACCGTGCTTTGCCTTGCGTTACCCTTTCCTTGCCTTGCCGTGCATTGCCTAGCCCTGCATTGTCGTGCCTTAGCTTTGTTTCCCCTTACCGTGCCGTTCCTTTCGTTGCCCTTGCCTTCCCTTGCTTTCCCTTGCCTTCCGTTACTCTTTGCTTGCCTTCCGTTCATTGCCTAGCCTTGCGTTGTCGTGCCTTAGCCTTGCCTCGCCTGACCGTGCCTTGCCTTGCGTTACCCTTTCCTTCCCTTGCCGTGCATTGCCTAGCCGTGCGTTGTCGTGCATTTGCCTTGCCTTGCCTCACCGTGCCTTGCCTTGCGTTACCCTTTCCTTGCCTGGCCGTGCATTGTCTAGCCGTGCGTTGTCGTGCATTAGCCTTGTCTTGCCTTACCGTGCCAGACCTTGCGTTACCCTTTCCTTGCCTGGTTTGCATTGCGTAGCCGTGCGTTGCCGTTCCTTAGCCTTGTTTCCCCTTGCCGTGCCTTGCCTTTTGTTACACTTGCCTTGCCTTGCTTTGCCTTGCCTTCCTTTCCTTCCGTTACTCTTTCCTTGCCTAGCCGTGCACTGCCTAGCCTTGCGTTGTCGTGCATTAGCTTTGCCTCCCCAAACCGTGCATTGACTTGCGTTACCATTTCCTTGCCTTGCCCTGCATTGCCTAGCCCTGTGTTGTCGTGCCTTAGTCTTGTTTGCCCTTACCGTGCCGTTCCTTCCGTTACCCTTGCCTTTCCCTGCTTTCCCTAGCCTTCCTTGCCTTCCGTTCCTCTTTGCTTGCCTTCCGTGCATTGCCTGGCCTTGCGTTGTCGTGCCTTACCCTTGCCTCGCCTGACCGTGTTTTGCCTTGCGTTACCCTTTCCTTGCCTTGCCGTGAATTGCCTAGCCGTGCGTTGTCGTGCATCAGCCTTGCCTTGCCTCACCGTGCCTTGCCTTGCGTTACCCTTACCTTGCCTTGCTTTCCCTTGCCTTCCTTGCCTTCCGTTACTCTTTGCTTGCCTTCCGTGCATTGCCTAGCCTTGCGTTGTCGTGCCTTAGCCTTGCCTCGCGTAACGGTGCCTTGCCTTGCGTTACCCTTTCCTTTCCTTGCCGTGCACTGGCTAGCCCTGCGTTGTCGTGCCTTAGCCTTGTTTCCCCTTACCGTGCCGTTCCTTCCGTTACCCTTGCCTTCCCCTGCTTTCCCTTGCCTTCCTTGCCTTCCGTTACTCTTTGCTTGCCTTCCGTTTATTGCCTAGCCTTGCGTTGTCGTGCCTTAGCCTTGCCGCGCCTTACCGTGCCTTGCCTTGCGTTACCCTTTTCTTGCCTTCCCGTGCATTGCCTAGCCTTGCGTTGTCGTTCCTTAGCCTTGCTTCGCCTGACCGTGCCTTGCCTTGCGTTACCCTTTCCTTGCTTTGCCGTGCATTGCCTAGCCGTGCGTTGTCGTGCATCAGCCTTGCCTTGCCTCACCGTGCCTTGCCTTGCGTTACCCTTTCCTTGCCTTGCCCTGCATTGCCTAGCCCTGTGTTGTCGTGCCTTAGCCTTGTTTCCCCTTACCGGGCCGTTCCTTTCGTTACCCTTGCCTTCCCCTGCTTTCCCTTGCCTTCCTTGCCTTCTGTTACTCTTTGCTTGCCTTCCGTGCATTGCCTAGCCTTGCGTTGTCGTACCTTAGCCTTATCTCGCCTGACCGTGCCTTCCCTTGCGTTACCCTTTCCTTGCCTTGCCGTGCATTGCCTAGCCGTGCGTTGTCGTGCATTTGCCTTGTCTTGCCTCACCGTGCTTTGCATTGCGTTACCCTTTCCTTGCCTTGCCATGCATTGCCTAGCCCTGCATTGTCGTGCCTTAGCTTTGTATCCCCTTACCGTGCCGTTCCTTTCGTTGCCCTTGCCTTCCCTTGCTTTCCCTTGCCTTCCTTGCCTTCCGTTACTCTTTGCTTGCCTTCCGTTCATTGCCTAGCCTTGCGTTGTCGTGCCTTAGCCTTGCCTCGCCTGACCGTGCCTTGCCTTGCGTTACCCTTTCCTTGCCTTGCCGTGCATTGCCTAACCGTGCGTTGTCGTGCCTTAGCCTTGCCTCGCCTGACCGTGCCTTGCCTTGCATTACCCTTTCCTTGCCTGGCCGTGCATTGCCTAGCCGTGCGTTGTCGTGCATTAGCCTTGTCTTGCCTTACCGTGCCTTGCCTTCCGTTACTCTTTGCTTGCCTTCCGTGCATTGCCTAGCCTTGCGTTGTCGTGCCTTAGCCTTGTTTCCCCTTGCCGTGCCGTCCCTTCCGTTACCCTTGCCTTGCCTTGCTTTCCCTTGCCTTCCTTGCCTTCCGTTACTCTTTGCTTGCCTTCCGTGCATTGCCTAGCCTTGCGTTGTCGTGCCTTAGCCTTGCCTCGCGTAACGGTGCCTTGCCTTGCGTTACCCTTTCCTTTCCTTGCCGTGCATTGGCTAGCCCTGCGTTGTCGTGCCTTAGCCTTGTTTCCCCTTACCGTGCCGTTCCTTCCGTTACCCTTGCCTTCCCCTGCTTTCCCTGGCCTTCCTTGCCTTCCGTTACTCTTTGCTTGCCTTGCCGTGCATTGCCTAGCCGTGCGTTGTCGTGCATCAGCCTTGCCTTGCCTCACCGTGCCTTGCCTTGCGTTACCCTTTCCTTGCCTTGCCGTGCATTGCCTAGCCGTGCGTTGCCGTGCCTTAGCCTTGTTTCCCCTTGCCGTGCCGTTCCTTCTGTTACCCTTGCCTTGCCTTGCTTTCCCTTGCCTTCCTTGCCTTCCGTTACTCTTTGCTTGCCTTCCGTGCATTGCCTAGCCTTGCGTTGTCGTGCATTCGCCTTCCTCCCCAAACCGTGCCTTGCCTTGCGTTACCCTTTCCTTGCCTTGCCCTGCATTGCCTAGCCCTGTGTTGTCGTGCCTTAGCCTTGTTTCCCCTTACCGTGCCGTTCCTTTCGTTACCCTTGCCTTCCCCTGCTTTCCCTTGCCTTCCTTGCCTTCCGTTACTCTTTGCTTGCCTTCCGTGCATTGCCTAGCCTTGCGTTGTCGTGCCTTAGCCTTGTCTCGCCTGACCGTGCCTTGCCTTGACTTACCCTTTCCTTGCCTTGCCGTGCATTGCCTAGCCGTGCGTTATCGTGCATTTGCCTTGTCTTGCCTCACCGTGCTTTGCCTTGCGTTACCCTTTCCTTGCCTTGCCGTGCATTGCCTAGCCCTGCATTGTCGTGCCTTAGCTTTGTTTCCCCTTACCGTGCCGTTCCTTTCGTTGCCCTTGCCTTCCCTTGCTTTCCCTTGCCTTCCTTGCCTTCCTTTACTCTTTGCTTGCCTTCCGTTCATTGCCTAGCCTTGCGTTGTCGTGCCTTAGCCTTGCCTCGCCTGACCGTGCCTTGCCTTGCGTTACCCTTTCCTTGCCTTGCCGTGCATTGCCTAGCCGTGCGTTGTCGTGCATTTGCCTTGCCTTGCCTCACCGTGCCTTGCCTTGCGTTACCCTTTCCTTGCCTGGCCGTGCATTGCCTAGCCGTGCGTTGTCGTGCATTAGCCTTGTCTTGCCTTACCGTGCCTTGCCTTGCGTTACCCTTTCCTTGCCTGGCCGTGCATTGCGTAGCCGTGCGTTGCCGTTCCTTAGCCTTGTTTCCCCTTGCCGTGCCTTGCCTTTTGTTACACTTGCCTTGCCTTGCTTTGCCTTGCCTTCCTTTCCTTCCGTTACTCTTTCCTTGCCTAGCCGTGCACTGCCTAGCCTTGCGTTGTCGTGCATTAGCTTTGCCTCCCCAAACCGTGCCTTGCCTTGCGTTACCATTTCCTTGCCTTGCCCTGCATTGCCTAGCCCTGTGTTGTCGTGCCTTAGTCTTGTTTGCCCTTACCGTGCCGTTCCTTCCGTTACCCTTGCCTTTCCGTGCTTTCCCTAGCCTTCCTTGCCTTCCGTTCCTCTTTGCTTGCCTTCCGTGCATTGCCTAGCCTTGCGTTGTCGTGCCTTAGCCTTGCCTCGCCTGACCGTGCCTTGCCTTGCGTTACCCTTTCCTTGCCTTGCCGTGAATTGCCTAGCCGTGCGTTGTCGTGCATCAGCCTTGCCTTGCCTCACCGTGCCTTGCCTTGCGTTACCCTTACCTTGCCTTGCTTTCCCTTCCTTTCATTGCCTTCCGTTACTCTTTGCTTTCCTTCCGTGCATTGCGTAGCCTTGCGTTGTCGTGCCTTAGCCTTGCCTCGCCTGACAGTGCCTTGCCTTGCGTTACCCTTTCCTTGCCTTGCCGTGAATTGCCTAGCCGTGCGTTGTCGTGCATCAGCCTTGCCTTGCCTCACCGTGCCTTGCCTTGCGTTACCCTTACCTTGCCTTGCTTTCCCTTCCTTTCATTGCCTTCCGTTACTCTTTGCTTTCCTTCCGTGCATTGCCTAGCCGTGCGTTGTCGTGCCTTAGCCTTGCCTCGCGTAACGGTGCCTTGCCTTGCGTTACCCTTTCCTTTCCTTGCCGTGCATTGGCTAGCCCTGCGTTGTCGTGCCTTAGCCTTGTTTCCCCTTACCGTGCCGTTCCTTCCGTTACCCTTGCCTTCCCCTGCTTTCCCTTGCCTTCCTTGCCTTCCGTTACTCTTTGCTTGCCTTCCCTGCATTGCCTAGCCTTGCGTTGTCGTGCCTTAGCCTTGCCTCGCCTGACCGTGCCTTGCCTTGAGTTACCCTTTCCTTGCCTTGCCGTGCATTGCCTAGCCGTGCGTTGTCGTGCATTTGCCTTGTCTTGCCTCACCGTGCTTTGCCTTGCGTTACCCTTTCCTTGCCTTGCCGTGCATTGCCTAGACCTGCATTGTCGTGCCTTAGCTTTGTTTCCCCTTACCGTGCCGTTCCTTTCGTTGCCCTTGCCTTCCCTTGCTTTCCCTTGCCTTCCTTGCCTTCCGTTACTCTTTGCTTGCCTTCCGTTCATTGCCTAGCCTTGCGTTGTCGTGCCTTAGCCTTGCCTCGCCTGACCGTGCCTTGCCTTGCGTTACCCTTTCCTTCCCTTGACGTGCATTGCCTAGCCGTGCGTTGTCGTGCATTTGCCTTGCCTTGCCTCACCGTGCCTTGCCTTGCGTTACCCTTTCCTTGCCTGGCCGTGCATTGCCTAGCCGTGCGTTGTCGTGCATTAGCCTTGTCTTGCCTTACCGTGCCAGACCTTGCGTTACCCTTTCCTTGCCTGGCCGTGCATTGCGTAGCCGTGCGTTGCCGTTCCTTAGCCTTGTTTCCCCTTGCCGTGCCTTGCCTTTTGTTACACTTGCCTTGCCTTGCTTTGCCTTGCCTTCCTTTCCTTCCGTTAGTCTTTCCTTGCCTAGCCGTGCACTGCCTAGCCTTGCGTTGTCGTGCATTAGCTTTGCCTCCCCAAACCGTGCATTGACTTGCGTTACCATTTCCTTGCCTTGCCCTGCATTGCCTAGCCCTGTGTTGTCGTGCCTTAGCCTTGTTTCCCCTTACCGTGCCGTTCCTTTCGTTACCCTTGCCTTCCCCTGCTTTCCCTTGCCTTCCTTGCCTTCTGTTACTCTTTGCTTGCCTTCCGTGCATTGCCTAGCCTTGCGTTGTCGTGCCTTAGCCTTGCCTCGCCTGTCCGTGCCTTGCCTTGAGTTACCCGTTCCTTGCCTTGCCGTGCATTGCCTAGCCGTGCGTTGTCGTGCATTTGCCTTGTCTTGCCTCACCGTGCTTTGCCTTGCGTTACCCTTTCCTTCCCTTGCCGTGCATTGCCTAGCCCTGCATTGTCGTGCCTTAGCTTTGTTTCCCATTACCGTGCCGTTCCTTTCGTTGCCCTTGCCTTCCCTTGCTTTCCCTTGCCTTCCTTGCCTTCCTTGCCTTCCGTTACTCTTTGCTTGCCTTCCGTTCATTGCCTAGCCTTGCGTTGTCGTGCCTTAGCCTTGCCTCGCCTGACCGTGCCTTGCCTTGCGTTACCCTTTCCTTGCCTTGCCGTGCATTGCCTAGCCGTGCGTTGTCGTGCATTTGCCTTGCCTTCCCTCACCGTTCCTTGCCTTGCGTTACCCTTTCCTTGCCTGGCCGTGCATTGCCTAGCCGTGCGTTGTCGTGCATTAGCCTTGTCTTGCCTTACCGTGCCTTGCCTTGCGTTACCCTTTCCTTGCCTGGCCGTGCATTGCATAGCCGTGCGTTGCCGTTCCTTAGCCTTGTTTCCCCTTGCCGTGCCTTGCCTTTTGTTACACTTGCCTTGCCTTGCTTTGCCTTGCCTTCCTTTCCTTCCGTTACTCTTTCCTTGCGTAGCCGTGCACTGCCTAGCCTTGCGTTGTCGTGCATTAGCTTTGCCTCCCCAAACCGTGCCTTGCCTTGCGTTACCATTTCCTTGCCTTGCCCTGCATTGCCTAGCCCTGTGTTGTCGTGCCTTAGTCTTGTTTGCCCTTACCGTGCCGTTCCTTCCGTTACCCTTGCCTTTCCCTGCTTTCCCTAGCCTTCCTTGCCTTCCGTTCCTCTTTCCTTGCCTTGCGTGCATTGCCTAGCCTTGCGTTGTCGTGCCTTAGCCTTGCCTCGCCTGACCGTGCCTTGCCTTGCGTTACCCTTTCCTTGCCTTGCCGTGAATTGCCTAGCCGTGCGTTGTCGTGCATCAGCCTTGCCTTGCCTCACCGTGCCTTGCCTTGCGTTACCCTTACCTTGCCTTGCTTTCCCTTCATTTCATTGCCTTCCGTTACTCTTTGCTTTCCTTCCGTGCATTGCCTAGCCTTGCGTTGTCGTGCCTTAGCCTTGCCGCGCCTTACCGTGCCTTGCCTTGCGTTACCCTTTCCTTGCCTTGCCGTGCATTGCCTAGCCTTGCGTTGTCGTGCCTTAGCCTTATCTCGCCTGACCGTTCCTTCCGTTACCCTTGCCTTGCCTTGCTTTCCCTTGCCTTCCTTGCCTTCCGTTACTCTTTCCTTGCCTTGCCGTGCATTGCCTAGCCGGGCGTTGTCGTGCATTTGCCTTGCCTTCCCCCACCGTGCCTTGCCTTGCGTTACCCTTTCCTTGCCTTGCCGTGCATTGCCTAGCCTTGCGTTGTCGTGCCTTAGCCTTGCCTCGCCTGACCGTGCCTTGCCTTGCGTTACCCTTTCCTTGCCTTGCCGTGCATTGCCTAGCCGTGCGTTGTCGTGCATCAGCCTTGCCTTGCCTCACCGTGCCTTGCCTTGCGTTACCCTTTCCTTGCCTTGCCGTGCATTGCCTAGCCGTGCGTTGCCGTGCCTTAGCCTTGTTTCCCCTTGCCGTGCCGTTCCTTCTGTTACCCTTGCCTTGCCTTGCTTTCCCTTGCCTTCCTTGCCTTCCGTTACTCTTTGCTTGCCTTCCGTGCATTGCCTAGCCTTGCGTTGTCGTGCATTCGCCTTCTTCCCCAAACCGTGCCTTGCCTTGCGTTACCCTTTCCTTGCCTTGCCCTGCATTGCCTAGCCCTGTGTTGTCGTGCCTTAGCCTTGTTTCCCCTTACCGTGCCGTTCCTTTCGTTACCCTTGCCTTCCCCTGCTTTCCCTTGCCTTCCTTGCCTTCCGTTACTCTTTGCTTGCCTTCCGTGCATTGCCTAGCCTTGCGTTGTCGTGCCTTAGCCTTGCCTCGCCTGACCGTGCCTTGCCTTGAGTTACCCTTTCCTTGCCTTGCCGTGCATTGCCTAGCCGTGCGTTGTCGTGCATTTGCCTTGTCTTGCCTCACCGTGCTTTGCCTTGCGTTACCCTTTCCTTGCCTTGCCGTGCATTGCCTAGCGCTGCATTGTCGTGCCTTAGCTTTGTTTCCCCTTACCGTGCCGTTCCTTTCGTTGCCCTTGCCTTCCCTTGCTTTCCCTTGCCTTCCTTGCCTTCCGTTACTCTTTGCTTGCCTTCCGTTCATTGCCTAGCCTTGCGTTGTCGTGCCTTAGCCTTGCCTCGCCTGACCGTGCCTTGCCTTGCGTTACCCTTTCCTTGCCTTGCCGTGCATTGCCTAGCCGTGCGTTGTCGTGCATTTGCCTTGCCTTCCCTCACCGTGCCTTGCCTTGCGTTACCCTTTCCTTGCCTTGCCGTGCATTGCCTAGCCGTGCGTTGTCGTGCATTAGCCTTGTCTTGCCTTACCGTGCCTTGCCTTGCGTTACCCTTTCCTTGCCTGGCCGTGCATTGCCTAGCCTTGCGTTGTCGTGCCTTAGCCTTGCCTCGCCTGACCGTGCCTTGCCTTGCGTTACCCTTTCCTTGCCTTGCCGTGCATTGCCTAGCCGTGCGTTGTCGTGCATTAGCCTTGCCTTGCCTCACCGTGCCTTTCCTTGCGTTACCCTTTCCTTGCCTTGCCGTGCATTGCCTAGCCTTGCGTTGTCGTGCCTTAGACTTGCCGCGCCTTTCCTTTCGTTACCCTTGCCTTCCCCTGCTTTCCCTTGCCTTCCTTGCCTTCTGTTACTCTTTGCTTGCCTTCCGTGCATTGCCTAGCCTTGCGTTGTCGTGCCTTAGCCTTGCCTCGCCTGACCGTGCCTTGCCTTGAGTTACCCTTTCCTTGCCTTGCCGTGCATTGCCTAGCCGTGCGTTGTCGTGCATTTGCCTTGTCTTGCCTCACCGTGCTTTGCATTGCGTTACCCTTTCCTTGCCTTGCCATGCATTGCCTAGCCCTGCATTGTCGTGCCTTAGCTTTGTTTCCCCTTACCGTGCCGTTCCTTTCGTTGCCCTTGCCTTCCCTTGCTTTCCCTTGCCTTCCTTGCCTTCCGTTACTCTTTGCTTGCCTTCCGTTCATTGCCTAGCCTTGCGTTGTCGTGCCTTAGCCTTGCCTCGCCTGACCGTGCCTTGCCTTGCGTTACCCTTTCCTTGCCATGCCGTGCTTTGCCTAGCCGTGCGTTGTCGTGCATTTGCCTTGCCTTGCCTCACCGTGCCTTGCCTTGCGTTACCCTTTCCTTGCCTGGCCGTGCATTGCCTAGCCGTGCGTTGTCGTGCATTAGCCTTGTCTTGCCTTACCGTGCCTTGCCTTGCGTTACCCTTTCCTTGCCTGGCCGTGCATTGCCTAGCCGTGCGTTGCCGTGCCTTAGCCTTGTTTCCCCTTGCCGTGCCGTCCCTTCCGTTACCCTTGCCTTGCCTTGCTTTCCCTTGCCTTCCTTGCCTTCCGTTACTCTTTGCTTGCCTTCCGTGCATTGCCTAGCCTTGCGTTGTCGTGCCTTAGCCTTGCCTCGCGTAACGGTGCCTTGCCTTGCGTTACCCTTTCCTTTCCTTGCCGTGCATTGGCTAGCCCTGCGTTGTCGTGCCTTAGCCTTGTTTCCCCTTACCGTGCCGTTCCTTCCGTTACCCTTGCCTTCCCCTGCTTTCCCTTGCCTTCCTTGCCTTCCGTTACTCTTTGCTTGCCTTGCCGTGCATTGCCTAGCCGTGCGTTGTCGTGCATCAGCCTTGCCTTGCCTCACCGTGCCTTGCCTTGCGTTACCCTTTCCTTGCCTTGCCGTGCATTGCCTAGCCGTGCGTTGCCGTGCCTTAGCCTTGTTTCCCCTTGCCGTGCCGTTCCTTCTGTTACCCTTGCCTTGCCTTGCTTTCCCTTGCCTTCCTTGCCTTCCGTTACTCTTTGCTTGCCTTCCGTGCATTGCCTAGCCTTGCGTTGTCGTGCATTCGCCTTCCTCCCCAAACCGTGCCTTGCCTTGCGTTACCCTTTCCTTGCCTTGCCCTGCATTGCCTAGCCCTGTGTTGTCGTGCCTTAGCCTTGTTTCCCCTTACCGTGCCGTTCCTTTCGTTACCCTTGCCTTCCCCTGCTTTCCCTTGCCTTCCTTGCCTTCCGTTACTCTTTGCTTGCCTTCCGTGCATTGCCTAGCCTTGCGTTGTCGTGCCTTAGCCTTGTCTCGCCTGACTGTGCCTTGCCTTGACTTACCCTTTCCTTGCCTTGTCGTGCATTGCCTAGCCGTGCGTTATCGTGCATTTGCCTTGTCTTGCCTCACCGTGCTTTGCCTTGCGTTACCCTTTCCTTGCCTTGCCGTGCATTGCCTAGCCCTGCATTGTCGTGCCTTAGCTTTGTTTCCCCTTACCGTGCCGTTCCTTTCGTTGCCCTTGCCTTCCCTTGCTTTCCCTTGCCTTCCTTGCCTTCCTTTACTCTTTTCTTGCCTTCCCTTCATTGCCTAGCCTTGCGTTGTCGTGCATTAGCCTTGCCTCGCCTGACCGTGCCTTGCCTTGCGTTACCCTTTCCTTGCCTTGCCGTGCATTGCCTAGCCGTGCGTTGTCGTGCATTTGCCTTGCCTTGCCTCACCGTGCCTTGCCTTGCGTTACCCTTTCCTTGCCTGGCCGTGCATTGCCTAGCCGTGCGTTGTCGTGCATTAGCCTTGTCTTGCCATACCGTGCCTTGCCTTGCGTTACCCTTTCCTTGCCTGGCCGTGCATTGCGTAGCCGTGCGTTGCCGTTCCTTAGCCTTGTTTCCCCTTGCCGTGCCTTGCCTTTTGTTACACTTGCCTTGCCTTGCTTTGCCTTGCCTTCCTTTCCTTCCGTTACTCTTTCCTTGCCTAGCCGTGCACTGCCTAGCCTTGCGTTGTCGTGCATTAGCTTTGCCTCCCCAAACCGTGCCTTGCCTTGCGTTACCATTTCCGTGCCTTGCCCTGCATTGCCTAGCCCTGTGTTGTCGTGCCTTAGTCTTGTTTGCCCTTACCGTGCCGTTCCTTCCGTTACCCTTGCCTTTCCGTGCTTTCCCTAGCCTTCCTTGCCTTCCGTTCCTCTTTGCTTGCCTTCCGTGCATTGCCTAGCCTTGCGTTGTCGTGCCTTAGCCTTGCCTCGCCTGACCGTGCCTTGCCTTGCGTTACCCTTTCCTTGCCTTGCCGTGAATTGCCTAGCCGTGCGTTGTCGTGCATCAGCCTTGCCTTGCCTCACCGTGCCTTGCCTTGCGTTACCCTTACCTTGCCTTGCTTTCCCTTCCTTTCATTGCCTTCCGTTACTCTTTGCTTTCCTTCCGTGCATTGCGTAGACTTGCGTTGTCGTGCCTTAGCCTTGCCTCGCCTGACAGTGCCTTGCCTTGCGTTACCCTTTCCTTGCCTTGCCGTGAATTGCCTAGCCGTGCGTTGTCGTGCATCAGCCTTGCCTTGCCTCACCGTGCCTTGCCTTGCGTTACCCTTACCTTGCCTTGCTTTCCCTTCCTTTCATTGCCTTCCGTTACTCTTTGCTTTCCTTCCGTGCATTGCCTAGCCGTGCGTTGTCGTGCCTTAGCCTTGCCTCGCGTAACGGTGCCTTGCCTTGCGTTACCCTTTCCTTTCCTTGCCGTGCATTGGCTAGCCCTGCGTTGTCGTGCCTTAGCCTTGTTTCCCCTTACCGTGCCGTTCCTTCCGTTACCCTTGCCTTCCCCTGCTTTCCCTTGCCTTCCTTGCCTTCCGTTACTCTTTGCTTGCCTTCCCTGCATTGCCTAGCCTTGCGTTGTCGTGCCTTAGCCTTGCCTCGCCTGACCGTGCCTTGCCTTGAGTTACCCTTTCCTTGCCTTGCCGTGCATTGCCTAGCCGTGCGTTGTCGTGCATTTGCCTTGTCTTGCCTCACCGTGCTTTGCCTTGCGTTACCCTTTCCTTGCCTTGCCGTGCATTGCCTAGACCTGCATTGTCGTGCCTTAGCTTTGTTTCCCCTTACCGTGCCGTTCCTTTCGTTGCCCTTGCCTTCCCTTGCTTTCCCTTGCCTTCCTTGCCTTCCGTTACTCTTTGCTTGCCTTCCGTTCATTGCCTAGCCTTGCGTTGTCGTGCCTTAGCCTTGCCTCGCCTGACCGTGCCTTGCCTTGCGTTACCCTTTCCTTCCCTTGACGTGCATTGCCTAGCCGTGCGTTGTCGTGCATTTGCCTTGCCTTGCCTCACCGTGCCTTGCCTTGCGTTACCCTTTCCTTGCCTGGCCGTGCATTGCCTAGCCGTGCGTTGTCGTGCATTAGCCTTGTCTTGCCTTACCGTGCCAGACCTTGCGTTACCCTTTCCTTGCCTGGCCGTGCATTGCGTAGCCGTGCGTTGCCGTTCCTTAGCCTTGTTTCCCCTTGCCGTGCCTTGCCTTTTGTTACACTTGCCTTGCCTTGCTTTGCCTTGCCTTCCTTTCCTTCCGTTAGTCTTTCCTTGCCTAGCCGTGCACTGCCTAGCCTTGCGTTGTCGTGCATTAGCTTTGCCTCCCCAAACCGTGCATTGACTTGCGTTACCATTTCCTTGCCTTGCCCTGCATTGCCTAGCCCTGTGTTGTCGTGCCTTAGCCTTGTTTCCCCTTACCGTGCCGTTCCTTTCGTTACCCTTGCCTTCCCCTGCTTTCCCTTGCCTTCCTTGCCTTCTGTTACTCTTTGCTTGCCTTCCGTGCATTGCCTAGCCTTGCGTTGTCGTGCCTTAGCCTTGCCTCGCCTGTCCGTGCCTTGCCTTGAGTTACCCGTTCCTTGCCTTGCCGTGCATTGCCTAGCCGTGCGTTGTCGTGCATTTGCCTTGTCTTGCCTCACCGTGCTTTGCCTTGCGTTACCCTTTCCTTCCCTTGCCGTGCATTGCCTAGCCCTGCATTGTCGTGCCTTAGCTTTGTTTCCCCTTACCGTGCCGTTCCTTTCGTTGCCCTTGCCTTCCCTTGCTTTCCCTTGCCTTCCTTGCCTTCCTTGCCTTCCGTTACTCTTTGCTTGCCTTCCGTTCATTGCCTAGCCTTGCGTTGTCGTGCCTTAGCCTTGCCTCGCCTGACCGTGCCTTGCCTTGCGTTACCCTTTCCTTGCCTTGCCGTGCATTGCCTAGCCGTGCGTTGTCGTGCATTTGCCTTGCCTTCCCTCACCGTTCCTTGCCTTGCGTTACCCTTTCCTTGCCTGGCCGTGCATTGCCTAGCCGTGCGTTGTCGTGCATTAGCCTTGTCTTGCCTTACCGTGCCTTGCCTTGCGTTACCCTTTCCTTGCCTGGCCGTGCATTGCATAGCCGTGCGTTGCCGTTCCTTAGCCTTGTTTCCCCTTGCCGTGCCTTGCCTTTTGTTACACTTGCCTTGCCTTGCTTTGCCTTGCCTTCCTTTCCTTCCGTTACTCTTTCCTTGCGTAGCCGTGCACTGCCTAGCCTTGCGTTGTCGTGCATTAGCTTTGCCTCCCCAAACCGTGCCTTGCCTTGCGTTACCATTTCCTTGCCTTGCCCTGCATTGCCTAGCCCTGTGTTGTCGTGCCTTAGTCTTGTTTGCCCTTACCGTGCCGTTCCTTCCGTTACCCTTGCCTTTCCCTGCTTTCCCTAGCCTTCCTTGCCTTCCGTTCCTCTTTCCTTGCCTTGCGTGCATTGCCTAGCCTTGCGTTGTCGTGCCTTAGCCTTGCCTCGCCTGACCGTGCCTTGCCTTGCGTTACCCTTTCCTTGCCTTGCCGTGAATTGCCTAGCCGTGCGTTGTCGTGCATCAGCCTTGCCTTGCCTCACCGTGCCTTGCCTTGCGTTACCCTTACCTTGCCTTGCTTTCCCTTCATTTCATTGCCTTCCGTTACTCTTTGCTTTCCTTCCGTGCATTGCCTAGCCTTGCGTTGTCGTGCCTTAGCCTTGCCTAGCCTGACAGTGCCTTGCCTTGCGTTACCCTTTCCTTGCCTTGCCGTGCATTGCCTAGCCGTGCGTTGCCGTGCCTTAGCCTTGTTTCCCCTTGCCGTGCCGTTCCTTCCGTTACCCTTGCCTTGCCTTGCTTTCCCTTGCCTTCCTTGCCTTCCGTTACTCTTTGCTTGCCTTCCGTTTATTGCCTAGCCTTGCGTTGTCGTGCCTTAGCCTTGCCGCGCCTTACCGTGCCTTGCCTTGCGTTACCCTTTCCTTGCCTTGCCGTGCATTGCCTAGCCTTGCGTTGTCGTGCCTTAGCCTTGCCTCGCCTGACCGTGCCTTGCCTTGCGTTACCCTTTCCTTGCCTTGCCGTGCATTGCCTAGCCGTGCGTTGTCGTGCATCAGCCTTGCCTTGCCTCACCGTGCCTTGCCTTGCGTTACCCTTTCCTTTCCTTGCCGTGCATTGCCTAGCCGTGCGTTGCCGTGCCTTAGCCTTGTTTCCCCTTGCCGTGCCGTTCCTTCTGTTACCCTTGCCTTGCCTTGCTTTCCCTTGCCTTCCTTGCCTTCCGTTACTCTTTGCTTGCCTTCCGTGCATTGCCTAGCCTTGCGTTGTCGTGCATTCGCCTTCCTCCCCAAACCGTGCCTTGCCTTGCGTTACCCTTTCCTTGCCTTGCCCTGCATTGCCTAGCCCTGTGTTGTCGTGCCTTAGCCTTGTTTCCCCTTACCGTGCCGTTCCTTTCGTTACCCTTGCCTTCCCCTGCTTTCCCTTGCCTTCCTTGCCTTCCGTTACTCTTTGCTTGCCTTCCGTGCATTGCCTAGCCTTGCGTTGTCGTGCCTTAGCCTTGCCTCGCCTGACCGTGCCTTGCCTTGAGTTACCCTTTCCTTGCCTTGCCGTGCATTGCCTAGCCGTGCGTTGTCGTGCATTTGCCTTGTCTTGCCTCACCGTGCTTTGCCTTGCGTTACCCTTTCCTTGCCTTGCCGTGCATTGCCTAGCCCTGCATTGTCGTGCCTTAGCTTTGTTTCCCCTTACCGTGCCGTTCCTTTCGTTGCCCTTGCCTTCCCTTGCTTTCCCTTGCCTTCCTTGCCTTCCGTTACTCTTTGCTTGCCTTCCGTTCATTGCCTAGCCTTGCGTTGTCGTGCCTTAGCCTTGCCTCGCCTGACCGTGCCTTGCCTTGCGTTACCCTTTCCTTGCCTTGCCGTGCATTGCCTAGCCGTGCGTTGTCGTGCATTTGCCTTGCCTTGCCTCACCGTGCCTTGCCTTGCGTTACCCTTTCCTTGCCTGGCCGTGCATTGCCTAGCCGTGCGTTGTCGTGCATTAGCCTTGTCTTGCCTTACCGTGCCTTGCCTTGCGTTACCCTTTCCTTGCCTGGCCGTGCATTGCATAGCCGTGCGTTGCCGTTCCTTAGCCTTGTTTCCCCTTGCCGTGCCTTGCCTTTTGTTACACTTGCCTTGCCTTGCTTTCCTTGCCTTCCTTTCCTTCCGTTACTCTTTCCTTGCCTAGCCGTGCACTGCCTAGCCTTGCGTTGTCGTGCATTAGCTTTGCCTCCCCAAACCGTGCCTTGCCTTGCGTTACCATTTCCTTGCCTTGCCCTGCATTGCCTAGCCCTGTGTTGTCGTGCCTTAGTCTTGTTTGCCCTTACCGTGCCGTTCCTTCCGTTACCCTTGCCTTTCCCTGCTTTCCCTAGCCTTCCTTGCCTTCCGTTCCTCTTTGCTTGCCTTCCGTGCATTGCCTGGCCTTGCGTTGTCGTGCCTTAGCCTTGCCTCGCCTGACCGTGCCTTGCCTTGCGTTACCCTTTCCTTGCCTTGCCGTGCATTGCCTAGCCGTGCGTTGTCGTGCCTCAGCCTTGCCTTGCCTCACCGTGCCTTGCCTTGCGTTACCCTTACCTTGCCTTGCTTTCCCTTGCCTTCCTTGCCTTCCGTTACTCTTTGCTTGCCTTCCGTTTATTGCCTAGCCTTGCGTTGTCGTGCCTTAGCCTTGCCGCGCCTTACCGTGCCTTGCCTTGCGTTACCCTTTCCTTGCCTTGCCGTGCATTGCCTAGCCTTGCGTTGTCGTGCCTTAGCCTTGCCTCGCCTGACCGTGCCTTGCCTTGCGTTACCCTTTCCTTGCCTTGCCGTGCATTGCCTAGCCGTGCGTTGTCGTGCATCAGCCTTGCCTTGCCTCACCGTGCCTTGCCTTGCGTTACCCTTTCCTTGCCTTGCCCTGCATTGCCTAGCCCTGTGTTGTCGTGCCTTAGCCTTGTTTCCCCTTACCGTGCCGTTCCTTTCGTTACCCTTGCCTTCCCCTGCTTTCCCTTGCCTTCCTTGCCTTCTGTTACTCTTTGCTTGCCTTCCGTGCATTGCCTAGCCTTGCGTTGTCGTGCCTTAGCCTTGCCTCGCCTGACCGTGCCTTGCCTTGAGTTACCCGTTCCTTGCCTTGCCGTGCATTGCCTAGCCGTGCGTTGTCGTGCATTTGCCTTGTCTTGCCTCACCGTGCTTTGCCTTGCGTTACCCTTTCCTTGCCTTGCCGTGCATTGCCTGGCCCTGCATTGTCGTGCCTAAGCTTTGTTTCCCCTTACCGTGCCGTTCCTTTCGTTGCCCTTGCCTTCCCTTGCTTTCCCTTGCCTTCCTTGCCTTCCGTTACTCTTTGCTTGCCTTCCGTTCATTGCCTAGCCTTGCGTTGTCGTGCCTTAGCCTTGCCTCGCCTGACCGTGCCTTGCCTTGCGTTACCCTTTCCTTGCCTTGCCGTGCATTGCCTAGCCGTGCGTTGTCGTGCATTTGCCTTGCCTTCCCTCACCGTGCCTTGCCTTGCGTTACCCTTTCCTTGCCTGGCCGTGCATTGCCTAGCCGTGCGTTGTCGTGCATTAGCCTTGTCTTGCCTTACCGTGCCTTGCCTTGCGTTACCCTTTCCTTGCCTGGCCGTGCATTGCATAGCCGTGCGTTGCCGTTCCTTAGCCTTGTTTCCCCTTGCCGTGCCTTGCCTTTTGTTACACTTGCCTTGCCTTGCTTTGCCTTGCCTTCCTTTCCTTCCGTTACTCTTTCCTTGCCTAGCCGTGCACTGCCTAGCCTTGCGTTGTCGTGCATTAGCTTTGCCTCCCCAAACCGTGCCTTGCCTTGCGTTACCATTTCCTTGCCTTGCCCTGCATTGCCTAGCCCTGTGTTGTCGTGCCTTCGTCTTGTTTGCCCTTACCGTGCCGTTCCTTCCGTTACCCTTGCCTTTCCCTGCTTTCCCTAGCCTTCCTTGCCTTCCGTTCCTCTTTGCTTGCCTTGCGTGCATTGCCTAGCCTTGCGTTGTCGTGCCTTAGCCTTGCCTCGCCTGACCGTGCCTTGCCTTGCGTTACCCTTTCCTTGCCTTGCCGTGAATTGCCTAGCCGTGCGTTGTCGTGCATCAGCCTTGCCTTGCCTCACCGTGCCGTGCCTTGCGTTACCCTTACCTTGCCTTGCTTTCCCTTCGTTTCATTGCCTTCCGTTACTCTTTGCTTTCCTTCCGTGCATTGCCTAGCCTTGCGTTGTCGTGCCTTAGCCTTGCCTAGCCTGACAGTGCCTTGCCTTGCGTTACCCTTTCCTTGCCTTGCCGTGCATTGCCTAGCCGTGCGTTGCCGTGCCTTAGCCTTGTTTCCCCTTGCCGTGCCGTTCCTTCCGTTACCCTTGCCTTGCCTTGCTTTCCCTTGCCTTCCTTGCCTTCCGTTACTCTTTGCTTGCCTTCCGTGCGTTGCCTAGCCTTGCGTTGTCGTGCCTTAGCCTTGCCTCGCGTAACGGTGCCTTGCCTTGCGTTACCCTTTCCTTTCCTTGCCGTGCATTGGCTAGCCCTGCGTTGTCGTGCCTTAGCCTTGTTTCCCCTTACCGTGCCGTTCCTTCCGTTACCCTTGCCTTCCCCTGCTTTCCCTTGCCTTCCTTGCCTTCCGTTACTCTTTGCTTGCCTTCCCTGCATTGCCTAGCCTTGCGTTGTCGTGCCTTAGCCTTGCCTCGTCTGACAGTGCCTTGCCTTGCGTTACCCTTTCCTTGCCTTGCCGTGAATTGCCTAGCCGTGCGTTGTCGTGCATCAGCCTTGCCTTGCCTCACCGTGCCTTGCCTTGCGTTACCCTTACCTTGCCTTGCTTTCCCTTCCTTTCATTGCCTTCCGTTACTCTTTGCTTTCCTTCCGTGCATTGCCTAGCCGTGCGTTGCCGTGCCTTAGCCTTGTTTCCCCTTGCCGTGCCGTTCCTTCCGTTACCCTTGCCTTGCCTTGCTTTCCCTTGCCTTCCTTGCCTTCCGTTTCTCTTTGCTTGCCTTCCGTGCATTGCCTAGCCTTGCGTTGTCGTGCCTTAGCCTTGCCTCGCCTGACCGTGCCTTCCCTTGCGTTACCCTTTCCTTGCCTTGCCGTGCATTAGCTAGCCCTGCGTTGTCGTGCCTTAGCCTTGTTTCCCCTTACCGTGCCGTTCCTTCCGTTACCCTTGCCTTCCCCTGCTTCCCCTTGCCTTCCTTGCCTTCCGTTACTCTTTGCTTGCCTTCCGTTTATTGCCTAGCCTTGCGTTGTCGTGCCTTAGACTTGCCGCGCCTTACCGTGCCTTGCCTTGCGTTACCCTTTCCTTGCCTTGCCGTGCATTGCCTAGCCTTGCGTTGTCGTGCCTTAGCCTTGCCTCGCCTGACCGTGCCTTCCCTTGCGTTACCCTTTCCTTGCCTTGCCGTGCATTGCCTAGCCGTGCGTTGTCGTGCATCAGCCTTGCCTTGCCTCACCGTGCCTTGCCTTGCGTTACCCTTTCCTTGCCTTGCCGTGCATTGCCTAGCCGTGCGTTGCCGTGCCTTAGCCTTATTTCCCCTTCCCGTGCCGTTCCTTCGGTTACCCTTGCCTTGCCTTGCTTTCCCTTGCCGTCCTTGCCTTCCGTTACTCTTTGCTTGCCTTCCGTGCATTGCCTAGCCTTGCGTTGTCGTGCATGCGCCTTCCTCCCCAAACCGTGCCTTGCCTTGCGTTACCCTTTCCTTGCCTTGCCCTGCATTGCCTAGCCCTGAGTTGTCGTGCCTTAGCCTGGTTTCCCCTTACCGTGCCGTTCCTTTCGTTACCCTTGCCTTCCCCTGCTTTCCCTTGCCTTCCTTGCCTTCCGTTACTCTTTGGTTGCCTTCCGTGCATTGCCTAACCTTGCGTTGTCGTGCCTTAGCCTTGCCTCGCCTGACCGTGCCTTGCCTTGAGTTACCCTTTCCTTGCCTTGCCGTGCATTGCCTAGCCGTGCGTTGTCGTGCATTTGCCTTGTCTTGCCTCACCGTGCTTTGCCTTGCGTTACCCTTTCCTTGCCTTGCCGTGCATTGCCTAGCCCTGCATTGTCGTGCCTTAGCTTTGTTTCCCCTTACCGTGCCGTTCCTTTGTTGCCCTTGCCTTCCCTTGCTTTCCCTTGCCTTCCTTGCCTTCCGTTACTCTTTGCTTGCCTTCCGTTCATTGCCTAGCCTTGCGTTGTCGTGCCTTAGCCTTGCCTCGCCTGACCGTGCCTTGCCTTGCGTTACCCTTTCCTTGCCTTGCCGTGCATTGCCTAGCCGTGCGTTGTCGTGCATTTGCCTTGCCTTCCCTCACCGTGCCTTGCCTTGCGTTACCCTTTCCTTGCCTGGCCGTGCATTGCATAGCCGTGCGTTGCCGTTCCTTAGCCTTGTTTCCCCTTGCCGTGCCTTGCCTTTTGTTACACTTGCCTTGCCTTGCTTTGCCTTGCCTTCCTTTCCTTCCGTTACTCTTTCCTTGCCTAGCCGTGCACTGCCTAGCCTTGCGTTGTCGTGCATTAGCTTTGCCTCCCCAAACCGTGCCTTGCCTTGCGTTACCATTTCCTTGCCTTGCCCTGCATTGCCTAGCCCTGTGTTGTCGTGCCTTAGTCTTGTTTGCCCTTACCGTGCCGTTCCTTCCGTTACCCTTGCCTTTCCCTGCTTTCCCTAGCCTTCCTTGCCTTCCGTTCCTCTTTCCTTGCCTTGCGTGCATTGCCTAGCTTTGCGTTGTCGTGCCTTAGCCTTGCCTCGCCTGACCGTGCCTTGCCTTGCGTTACCCTTTCCTTGCCTTGCCGTGAATTGCCTAGCCGTGCGTTGTCGTGCATCAGCCTTGCCTTGCCTCACCGTGCCTTGCCTTGCGTTACCCTTACCTTGCCTTGCTTTCCCTTCCTTTCATTGCCTTCCGTTACTCTTTGCTTTCCTTCCGTGCATTGCCTAGCCTTGCGTTGTCGTGCCTTAGCCTTGCCTAGCCTGACAGTGCCTTGCCTTGCGTTACCCTTTCCTTGCCTTGCCGTGCATTGCCTAGCCGTGCGTTGCCGTGCCTTAGCCTTGTTTCCCCTTGCCGTGCCGTTCCTTCTGTTACCCTTGCCTTGCCTTGCTTTCCCTTGCCTTCCTTGCCTTCCGTTACTCTTTGTTTGCCTTCCGTGCATTGCCTAGCCTTGCGTTGTCGTGCCTTAGCCTTGCCTCGCCTGACGGTGCCTTGCCTTGCGTTACCCTTTCCTTGCCTTGCCGTGCATTGCCTAGCCGTGCGTTGTCGTGCATTTGCCTTGTCTTGCCTCACCGTGCTTTGCCTTGCGTTACCCTTTCCTTGCCTTGCCGTGAATTGCCTAGCCCTGCATTGTCGTGCCTTAGCTTTGTTTCCCCTTATCGTGCCGTTCCTTTCGTTGCCCTTGCCTTCCCTTGCTTTCCCTTGCCTTCCTTGCCTTCCGTTACTCTTTGCTTGCCTTCCGTGCATTGCCTAGCCTTGCGTTGTCTTGCCTTACCGTGCCTTGCCTTGCGTTACCCTTTCCTTGCCTGGCCGTGCATTGCGTAGCCGTGCGTTGCCGTTCCTTAGCCTTGTTTCCCCTTGCCGTGCCTTGCCTTTTGTTACACTTGCCTTGCCTTGCTTTGCCTTGCCTTCCTTTCCTTCCGTTACTCTTTCCTTGCCTAGCCGTGCACTGCCTAGCCTTGCGTTGTCGTGCATTAGCTTTGCCTCCCCAAACCGTGCCTTGCCTTGCGTTACCATTTCCTTGCCTTGCCCTGCATTGCCTAGCCCTGCATTGTCGTGCCTTAGTTGGTTTCCCCTTACCGTGCCGTTCCTTTCGTTGCCCTTGCCTTCCCTTGCTTTCCCTTACCTTCCTTGCCTTCCGTTACTCTTTGCTTGCCTTCCGTTCATTACCTAGCCTTGCGTTGTCGTGCCTTAGCCTTGCCTCGCCTGACCGTGCCTTGCCTTGCGTTACCCTTTCCTTGCCTTGCCGTGCATTGCCTAGCCGTGCGTTGTCGTGCATTTGCCTTGCCTTCCCCCACCGTGCCTTGCCTTGCGTTACCCTTTCCTTGCCTGGCCTTGCATTGCCTAGCCGTGCGTTGTCGTGCATTAGCCTTGTCTTGCCTTACCGTGCCTTGCCTTGCGTTACCCTTTCCTTGCCTGGCCGTGCATTGCATAGCCGTGCGTTGCCGTGCCTTGGCCTTGTTTCCCCTTGCCGTGCCTTGCCTTTTGTTACACTTGCCTTGCCTTGCTTTGCCTTGCCTTCCTTTCCTTCCGTTACTCTTTCCTTGCCTAGCCGTGCACTGCCTAGCCTTGCGTTGTCGTGCATTAGCTTTGCCTCCCCAAACCGTGCCTTGCCTTGCGTTACCATTTCCTTGCCTTGCCCTGCATTGCCTAGCCCTGTGTTGTCGTGCCTTAGTCTTGTTTGCCCTTACCGTGCCGTTCCTTCCGTTACCCTTGCCTTTCCCTGCTTTCCCTAGCCTTCCTTGCCTTCCGTTCCTCTTTGCTTGCCTTCCGTGCATTGCCTGGCCTTGCGTTGTCGTGCCTTAGCCTTGCCTCGCCTGACCGTGCTTTGCCTTGCGTTACCCTTTCCTTGCCTTGCCGTGAATTGCCTAGCCGTGCGTTGTCGTGCATCAGCCTTGCCTTGCCTCACCGTGCCTTGCCTTGCGTTACCCTTACCTTGCCTTGCTTTCCCTTGCCTTCCTTGCCTTCCGTTACTCTTTGCTTGCCTTCCGTGCATTGCCTAGCCTTGCGTTGTCGTGCCTTAGCGTTGCCTCGCGTAACGGTGCCTTGCCTTGCGTTACCCTTTCCTTTCCTTGCCGTGCATTGGCTAGCCCTGCGTTGTCGTGCCTTAGCCTTGTTTCCCCTTACCGTGCCGTTCCTTCCGTTACCCTTGCCTTCCCCTGCTTTCCCTTGCCTTCCTTGCCTTCCGTTACTCTTTGCTTGCCTTCCGTTTATTGCCTAGCCTTGCGTTGTCGTGCCTTAGCCTTGCCGCGCCTTACCGTGCCTTGCGTTGCGTTATCCTTTCCTTGCCTTGCCGTGCATTGCCTAGCCTTGCGTTGTCGTGCCTAAGCCTTGCCTCGCCTGACCGTGCCTTGCCTTGCGTTACCCTTTCCTTGCCTTGCCGTGCATTGCCTAGCCGTGCGTTGTCGTGCATTAGCCTTGCCTTGCCTCACCGTGCCTTCCCTTGCGTTACCCTTTCCTTGCCTTGCCCTGCATTGCCTAGCCCTGTGTTGTCGTGCCTTAGCCTTGTTTCCCCTTACCGTGCCGTTCCTTTCGTTACCCTTGCCTTCCCCTGCTTTCCCTTGCCTTCCTTGCCTTCTGTTACTCTTTGCTTGCCTTCCGTGCATTGCCTAGCCTTGCGTTGTCGTGCCTTAGTTTGCCTCGCCTGACCGTGCCTTGCCTTGAGTTACCCTTTCCTTGCCTTGCCGTGCATTGCCTAGCCGTGCGTTGTCGTGCATTTGCCTTGTCTTGCCTCACCGTGCTTTGCCTTGCGTTACCCTTTCCTTGCCTGGCCGTGCATTGCCTAGCCGTGCGTTGCCGTGCCTTAGCCTTGTTTCCCCTTGCCGTGCCTTGCCTTTTGTTACACTTGCCTTGCCTTGCTTTGCCTTGCCTTCCTTTCCTTCCGTTACTCTTTCCTTGCCTAGCCGTGCACTGCCTAGCCTTGCTTTGTCGTGCATTAGCTTTGCCTCCCCAAACCGTGCCTTGCCTTGCGTTACCATTTCCTTGCCTTGCCCTGCATTGCCTAGCCCTGTGTTGTCGTGCCTTAGTCTTGTTTGCCCTTACCGTGCCGTTCCTTCCGTTACCCTTGCCTTTCCCTGCTTTCCCTAGCCTTCCTTGCCTTCCGTTCCTCTTTGCTTGCCTTCCGTGCATTGCCTAGCCTTGCGTTGTCGTACCTTAGCCTTGCCTCGTCAGACAGTGCCTTGCCTTGCGTTACCCTTTCCTTGCCTTGCCGTGCATTGCCTAGCCTTGCGTTGTCGTGCCTTAGCCTTGCCTTGCCTCACCGTGCCTTGCCTTGCGTTACCCTTACCTTGCCTTGCTTTCCCTTCCTTTCATTCCCTTCCGTTACTCTTTGCTTTCCTTCCGTGCATTGCCTAGCCGTGCGTTGCCGTGCCTTAGCCTTGTTTCCCCTTGCCGTGCCGTTCCTTCCGTTACTCTTGCCTTGCCTTGCTTTCCCTTGCCTTCCTTGCCTTCCGTTTCTCTTTGCTTGCCTTCCGTGCATTGCCTAGCCTTGCGTTGTCGTGCCTTAGCCTTGCCTCGCGTAACGGTGCCTTGCCTTGCGTCACCCTTTCCTTTCCTTGCCGTGCATTGGCTAGCCCTGCGTTGTCGTGCCTTAGCCTTGTTTCCCCTTACCGTGCCGTTCCTTCCGTTACCCTTGCCTTCCCTTGCTTTCCCTTGCCTTCCTTGCCTTCCGTTACTCTTTGCTTGCCTTCCGTTTATTGCCTAGCCTTGCGTTGTCGTGCCTTAGCCTTGCCGCGCCTTACCGTGCCTTGCCTTGCGTTATCCTTTCCTTGCCTTGCCGTGCATTGCCTAGCCTTGCGTTGTCGTGCCTAAGCCTTGCCTCGCCTGACCGTGCCTTGCCTTGCGTTACCCTTTCCTTGCCTTGCCGTGCATTGCCTAGCCGTGCGTTGTCGTGCATCAGCCTTGCCTTGCCTCACCGTGCCTTGCCTTGCGTTACCATTTCCTTGCCTTGCCCTGCATTGCCTAGCCCTGCATTGTCGTGCCTTAGCCTTGTTTCCCCTTACCGTGCCGTTCCTTTCGTTACCCTTGCCTTCCCCTGCTTTCCCTTGCCTTCCTTGCCTTCTGTTACTCTTTGCTTGCCTTCCGTGCATTGCCTAGCCTTGCGTTGTCGTGCCTTAGCCTTGCCTCGCCTGACCGTGCCTTGCCTTGAGTTACCCTTTCCTTGCCTTGCCGTGCATTGCCTAGCCGTGCGTTGTCGTGCATTTGCCTTGTCTTGCCTCACCGTGCTTTGCCTTGCGTTACCCTTTCCTTGCCTGGCCGTGCATTGCCTAGCCGTGCGTTGCCGTGCCTTAGCCTTGTTTCCCCTTGCCGTGCCTTGCCTTTTGTTACACTTGCCTTGCCTTGCTTTGCCTTGCCTTCCTTTCCTTCCGTTACTCTTTCCTTGCCTAGCCGTGCACTGCCTAGCCTTGCGTTGTCGTGCATTAGCTTTGCCTCCCCAAACCGTGCCTTGCCTTGCGTTACCATTTCCTTGCCTTGCCCTGCATTGCCTAGCCCTGTGTTGTCGTGCCTTAGTCTTGTTTGCCCTTACCGTGCCGTTCCTTCCGTTACCCTTGCCTTTCCCTGCTTTCCCTAGCCTTCCTTGCCTTCCGTTCCTCTTTGCTTGCCTTCCGTGCATTGCCTAGCCTTGCGTTGTCGTGCCTTAGCCTTGCCTCGCCTGACAGTGCCTTGCCTTGCGTTACCCTTTCCTTGCCTTGCCGTGAATTGCCTAGCCGTGCGTTGTCGTGCATCAGCCTTGCCTTGCCTCACCGTGCCTTGCCTTGCGTTACCCTTTCCTTGCCTTGCTTTCCCTTCCTTTCATTGCCTTCCGTTACTCTTTGCTTTCCTTCCGTGCATTGCCTAGCCGTGCGTTGCCGTGCCTTAGCCTTGTTTCCCCTTGCCGTGCCGTTCCTTCCGTTACCCTTGCCTTGCCTTGCTTTCCCTTGCCTTCCTTGCCTTCCGTTACTCTTTGCTTGCCTTCCGTGCGTTGCCTAGCCTTGCGTTGTCGTGCCTTAGCCTTGCCTCGCGTAACGGTGCCTTGCCTTGCGTTACCCTTTCCTTTCCTTGCCGTGCATTGGCTAGCCCTGCGTTGTCGTGCCTTAGCCTTGTTTCCCCTTACTGTGCCGTTCCTTCCGTTACCCTTGCCTTCCCCTGCTTTCCCTTGCCTTCCTTGCCTTCCGTTACTCTTTGCTTGCCTTCCGTTTATTGCCTAGCCTTGCGTTGTCGTGCCTTAGCCTTGCCGCGCCTTACCGTGCCTTGCCTTGCGTTACCCTTTCCTTGCCTTGCCGTGCATTGCCTAGCCGTGCGTTGTCGTGCATCAGCCTTGCCTTGCCTCACCGTGCCTTGCCTTGCGTTACCCTTTCCTTGCCTTGCCGTGCATTGCCTAGCCGTGCGTTGCCGTGCCTTAGCCTTGTTTCCCCTTGCCGTGCCGTTCCTTCTGTTACCCTTGCCTTGCCTTGCTTTCCCTTGCCTTCCTTGCCTTCCGTTACTCTTTGCTTGCCTTCCGTGCATTGCCTAGCCTTGCGTTGTCGTGCATTCGCCTTCCTCCCCAAACCGTGCCTTGCCTTGCGTTACCCTTTCCTTGCCTTGCCCTGCATTGCCTAGCCCTGTGTTGTCGTGCCTTAGCCTTGTTTCCCCTTGCCGTGCCGTTCCTTCTGTTACCCTTGCCTTGCTTTCCCTTGCCTTCCTTGCCTTCCGTTACTCTTTGCTTGCCTTCCGTTCATTGCCTAGCCTTGCGTTGTCGTGCCTTAGCCTTGCCTCGCCTGACCGTGCCTTGCCTTGCGTTACCCTTTCCTTGCCTTGCCGTGCATTGCCTAGCCGTGCGTTGTCGTGCATTTGCCTTGCCTTGTCTCACCGTGCCTTGCCTTGCGTTACCCTTTCCTTGCCTGGCCGTGCATTGCCTAGCCGTGCGTTGTCGTGCATTAGCCTTGTCTTGCCTTACCGTGCCTTGCCTTGCGTTACCCTTTCCTTGCCTGGCCGTGCATTGCATAGCCGTGCGTTGCCGTTCCTTAGCCTTGTTTCCCCTTGCCGTGCCTTGCCTTTTGTTACACTTGCCTTGCCTTGCTTTCCTTGCCTTCCTTTCCTTCCGTTACGCTTTCCTTGCCTAGCCGTGCACTGCCTAGCCTTGCGTTCTCGTGCATTAGCTTTGCCTCCCCAAACCGTGCCTTGCCTTGCGTTACCATTTCCTTGCCTTTCCCTGCATTGCCTAGCCCTGTGTTGTCGTGCCTTAGTCTTGTTTGCCCTTACCGTGCCGTTCCTTCCGTTACCCTTGCCTTTCCCTGCTTTCCCTAGCCTTCCTTGCCTTCCGTTCCTCTTTGCTTGCCTTCCGTGCATTGCCTGGCCTTGCGTTGTCGTGCATTAGCCTTGCCTCGCCTGACCGTGCTTTGCCTTGCGTTACCCTTTCCTTGCCTTGCCGTGAATTGCCTAGCCGTGCGTTGTCGTGCATCAGCCTTGCCTTGCCTCACCGTGCCTTGCCTTGCGTTACCCTTACCTTGCCTTGATTTCCCTTGCCTTCCTTGCCTTCCGTTTCTCTTTGCTTGCCTTCCGTGCATTGCCTAGCCTTGCGTTGTCGTGCCTTAGCCTTGCCTCGCGTAACGGTGCCTTGCCTTGCGTTACCCTTTCCTTTCCTTGCCGTGCATTGGCTAGCCCTGCCTTGTCGTGCCTTAGACTTGTTTCCCCTTACCGTGCCGTTCCTTCCGTTACCCTTGCCTTCCCCTTCTTTCCCTTGCCTTCCTTGCCTTCCGTTACTCTTTGCTTGCCTTCCGTTTATTGCCTAGCCTTGCGTTGTCGTGCCTTAGCCTTGCCTCGCCTGACCGTGCCTCGCCTTGCTTTACCCTTTCCTTGCCTTGCCGTGCATTGCCTAGCCTTGCGTTGTCGTGCCTTAGCCTTGCCTCGCCTGACCGTGCCTTGCCTTGCGTTACCCTTTCCTTGCCTTGCCGTGCATTGCCTAGCCGTGCGTTGTCGTGCATCAGCCTTGCCTTGCCTCACCGTGCCTTGCCTTGCGTTACCCTTTCCTTGCCTTGCCCTGCATTGCCTAGCCCTGTGTTGTCGTGCCTTAGCCTTGTTTCCCCTTACCGTGCCGTTCCTTTCGTTACCCTTGCCTTCCCCTGCTTTCCCTTGCCTTCCTTGCCTTCTGTTACTCTTTGCTTGCCTTCCGTGCATTGCCTAGCCTTGCGTTGTCGTGCCTTAGCCTTGCCTCGCCTGTCCGTGCCTTGCCTTGAGTTACCCGTTCCTTGCCTTGCCGTGCATTGCCTAGCCGTGCGTTGTCGTGCATTTGCCTTGTCTTGCCTCACCGTGCTTTGCCTTGCGTTACCCTTTCCTTCCCTTGCCGTGCATTGCCTAGCCCTGCATTGTCGTGCCTTAGCTTTGTTTCCCATTACCGTGCCGTTCCTTTCGTTGCCATTGCCTTCCCTTGCTTTCCCTTGCCTTCCTTGCCTTCCGTTACTCTTTGCTTGCCTTCCGTTCATTGCCTAGCCTTGCGTTGTCGTGCCTTAGCCTTGCCTCGCCTGACCGTGCCTTGCCTTGCGTTACCCTTTCCTTGCCTTGCCGTGCATTGCCTAGCCGTGCGTTGTCGTGCATTTGCCTTGCCTTCCCTCACCGTTCCTTGCCTTGCGTTACCCTTTCCTTGCCTGGCCGTGCATTGCCTAGCCGTGCGTTGTCGTGCATTAGCCTTGTCTTGCCTTACCGTGCCTTGCCTTGCGTTACCCTTTCCTTGCCTGGCCGTGCATTGCATAGCCGTGCGTTGCCGTTCCTTAGCCTTGTTTCCCCTTGCCGTGCCTTGCCTTTTGTTACACTTGCCTTGCCTTGCTTTGCCTTGCCTTCCTTTCCTTCCGTTACTCTTTCCTTGCGTAGCCGTGCACTGCCTAGCCTTGCGTTGTCGTGCATTAGCTTTGCCTCCCCAAACCGTGCCTTGCCTTGCGTTACCATTTCCTTGCCTTGCCCTGCATTGCCTAGCCCTGTGTTGTCGTGCCTTAGTCTTGTTTGCCCTTACCGTGCCGTTCCTTCCGTTACCCTTGCCTTTCCCTGCTTTCCCTAGCCTTCCTTGCCTTCCGTTCCTCTTTCCTTGCCTTGCGTGCATTGCCTAGCCTTGCGTTGTCGTGCCTTAGCCTTGCCTCGCCTGACCGTGCCTTGCCTTGCGTTACCCTTTCCTTGCCTTGCCGTGAATTGCCTAGCCGTGCGTTGTCGTGCATCAGCCTTGCCTTGCCTCACCGTGCCTTGCCTTGCGTTACCCTTACCTTGCCTTGCTTTCCCTTCATTTCATTGCCTTCCGTTACTCTTTGCTTTCCTTCCGTGCATTGCCTAGCCTTGCGTTGTCGTGCCTTAGCCTTGCCTAGCCTGACAGTGCCTTGCCTTGCGTTACCCTTTCCTTGCCTTGCCGTGCATTGCCTAGCCGTGCGTTGCCGTGCCTTAGCCTTGTTTCCCCTTGCCGTGCCGTTCCTTCCGTTACCCTTGCCTTGCCTTGCTTTCCCTTGCCTTCCTTGCCTTCCGTTACTCTTTGCTTGCCTTCCGTTTATTGCCTAGCCTTGCGTTGTCGTGCCTTAGCCTTGCCGCGCCTTACCGTGCCTTGCCTTGCGTTACCCTTTCCTTGCCTTGCCGTGCATTGCCTAGCCTTGCGTTGTCGTGCCTTAGCCTTGCCTCGCCTGACCGTGCCTTGCCTTGCGTTACCCTTACCTTGCCTTGCCGTGCATTGCCTAGCCGTGCGTTGTCGTGCATCAGCCTTGCCTTGCCTCACCGTGCCTTGCCTTGCGTTACCCTTTCCTTGCCTTGCCGTGCATTGCCTAGCCGTGCGTTGCCGTGCCTTAGCCTTGTTTCCCCTTGCCGTGCCGTTCCTTCTGTTACCCTTGCCTTGCCTTGCTTTCCCTTGCCTTCCTCGCCTTCCGTTACTCTTTGCTTGCCTTCCGTGCATTGCCTAGCCTTGCGTTGTCGTGCATTCGCCTTCCTCCCCAAACCGTGCCTTGCCTTGCGTTACCCTTTCCTTGCCTTGCCCTGCATTGCCTAGCCCTGCCGTTCTTTCGTTACCCTTGCCTTGTTTCCCTTGCCTTCCTTGCCTTCCGTTACTCTTTGTGCCTTAGCCTTGCCTTTCCCTAGCCGTGCTTACCGCCGTGCCTGGCCCTGCATTGTCGTTCCTTTGCGTTACCTTGCCTTGCCTGCCTCCTTGAGTTACCTTTCCTTGCCTTGCCGTGCCCTTGCCTTCCTTGCCCTTCCGTTACTCCCCTTTTGCCGTGCATTGCCTTCCGTGCCTATTGTTTCCTTAGCCTTGCGTTGTCGTGCCTTAGCCTTGCCTCGCCTGACCGTGCCTTGCCTTGAGTTACCCTTTCCTTGCCTTGCCGTGCATTGCCTAGCCGTGCGTTGTCGTGCATTTGCCTTGTCTTGCCTCACCGTGCTTTGCCTTGCGTTACCCTTTCCTTGCCTTGCCGTGCATTGCCTGGCCCTGCATTGTCGTGCCTAAGCTTTGTTTCCCCTTACCGTGCCGTTCCTTTCGTTGCCCTTGCCTTCCCTTGCTTTCCCTTGCCTTCCTTGCCTTCCGTTACTCTTTGCTTGCCTTCCGTTCATTGCCTAGCCTTGCGTTGTCGTGCCTTAGCCTTGCCTCGCCTGACCGTGCCTTGCCTTGCGTTACCCTTTCCTTGCCTTGCCGTGCATTGCCTAGCCGTGCGTTGTCGTGCATTTGCCTTGCCTTCCCTCACCGTGCCTTGCCTTGCGTTACCCTTTCCTTGCCTGGCCGTGCATTGCCTAGCCGTGCGTTGTCGTGCATTAGCCTTGTCTTGCCTTACCGTGCCTTGCCTTGCGTTACCCTTTCCTTGCCTGGCCGTGCATTGCATAGCCGTGCGTTGCCGTTCCTTAGCCTTGTTTCCCCTTGCCGTGCCTTGCCTTTTGTTACACTTGCCTTGCCTTGCTTTGCCTTGCCTTCCTTTCCTTCCGTTACTCTTTCCTTGCCTAGCCGTGCACTGCCTAGCCTTGCGTTGTCGTGCATTAGCTTTGCCTCCCCAAACCGTGCCTTGCCTTGCGTTACCATTTCCTTGCCTTGCCCTGCATTGCCTAGCCCTGTGTTGTCGTGCCTTCGTCTTGTTTGCCCTTACCGTGCCGTTCCTTCCGTTACCCTTGCCTTTCCCTGCTTTCCCTAGCCTTCCTTGCCTTCCGTTCCTCTTTGCTTGCCTTGCGTGCATTGCCTAGCCTTGCGTTGTCGTGCCTTAGCCTTGCCTCGCCTGACCGTGCCTTGCCTTGCGTTACCCTTTCCTTGCCTTGCCGTGAATTGCCTAGCCGTGCGTTGTCGTGCATCAGCCTTGCCTTGCCTCACCGTGCCTTGCCTTGCGTTACCCTTACCTTGCCTTGCTTTCCCTTCGTTTCATTGCCTTCCGTTACTCTTTGCTTTCCTTCCGTGCATTGCCTAGCCTTGCGTTGTCGTGCCTTAGCCTTGCCTAGCCTGACAGTGCCTTGCCTTGCGTTACCCTTTCCTTGCCTTGCCGTGCATTGCCTAGCCGTGCGTTGCCGTGCCTTAGCCTTGTTTCCCCTTGCCGTGCCGTTCCTTCCGTTACCCTTGCCTTGCCTTGCTTTCCCTTGCCTTCCTTGCCTTCCGTTACTCTTTGCTTGCCTTCCGTGCGTTGCCTAGCCTTGCGTTGTCGTGCCTTAGCCTTGCCTCGCGTAACGGTGCCTTGCCTTGCGTTACCCTTTCCTTTCCTTGCCGTGCATTGGCTAGCCCTGCGTTGTCGTGCCTTAGCCTTGTTTCCCCTTACCGTGCCGTTCCTTCCGTTACCCTTGCCTTCCCCTGCTTTCCCTTGCCTTCCTTGCCTTCCGTTACTCTTTGCTTGCCTTCCCTGCATTGCCTAGCCTTGCGTTGTCGTGCCTTAGCCTTGCCTCGTCTGACAGTGCCTTGCCTTGCGTTACCCTTTCCTTGCCTTGCCGTGAATTGCCTAGCCGTGCGTTGTCGTGCATCAGCCTTGCCTTGCCTCACCGTGCCTTGCCTTGCGTTACCCTTACCTTGGCTTGCTTTCCCTTCCTTTCATTCCCTTCCGTTACTCTTTGCTTTCCTTCCGTGCATTGCCTAGCCGTGCGTTGCCGTGCCTTAGCCTTGTTTCCCCTTGCCGTGCCGTTCCTTCCGTTACCCTTGCCTTGCCTTGCTTTCCCTTGCCTTCCTTGCCTTCCGTTTCTCTTTGCTTGCCTTCCGTGCATTGCCTAGCCTTGCGTTGTCGTGCCTTAGCCTTGCCTCGCGTAACGGTGCCTTGCCTTACGTTACCCTTTCCTTTCCTTGCCGTGCATTGGCTAGCCCTGCGTTGTCGTGCCTTAGCCTTGTTTCCCCTTACCGTGCCGTTCCTTCCGTTACCCTTGCCTTCCCCTGCTTCCCCTTGCCTTCCTTGCCTTCCGTTACTCTTTGCTTGCCTTCCGTTTATTGCCTAGCCTTGCGTTGTCGTGCCTTAGACTTGCCGCGCCTTACCGTGCCTTGCCTTGCGTTACCCTTTCCTTGCCTTGCCGTGCATTGCCTAGCCTTGCGTTGTCGTGCCTTAGCCTTGCCTCGCCTGACCGTGCCTTGCCTTGCGTTACCCTTTCCTTGCCTTGCCGTGCATTGCCTAGCCGTGCGTTGTCGTGCATCAGCCTTGCCTTGCCTCACCGTGCCTTGCCTTGCGTTACCCTTTCCTTGCCTTGCCGTGCATTGCCTAGCCGTGCGTTGCCGTGCCTTAGCCTTATTTCCCCTTCCCGTGCCGTTCCTTCGGTTACCCTTGCCTTGCCTTGCTTTCCCTTGCCGTCCTTGCCTTCCGTTACTCTTTGCTTGCCTTCCGTGCATTGCCTAGCCTTGCGTTGTCGTGCATGCGCCTTCCTCCCCAAACCGTGCCTTGCCTTGCGTTACCCTTTCCTTGCCTTGCCCTGCATTGCCTAGCCCTGAGTTGTCGTGCCTTAGCCTGGTTTCCCCTTACCGTGCCGTTCCTTTCGTTACCCTTGCCTTCCCCTGCTTTCCCTTGCCTTCCTTGCCTTCCGTTACTCTTTGGTTGCCTTCCGTGCATTGCCTAACCTTGCGTTGTCGTGCCTTAGCCTTGCCTCGCCTGACCGTGCCTTGCCTTGAGTTACCCTTTCCTTGCCTTGCCGTGCATTGCCTAGCCGTGCGTTGTCGTGCATTTGCCTTGTCTTGCCTCACCGTGCTTTGCCTTGCGTTACCCTTTCCTTGCCTTGCCGTGCATTGCCTAGCCCTGCATTGTCGTGCCTTAGCTTTGTTTCCCCTTACCGTGCCGTTCCTTTCGTTGCCCTTGCCTTCCCTTGCTTTCCCTTGCCTTCCTTGCCTTCCGTTACTCTTTGCTTGCCTTCCGTTCATTGCCTAGCCTTGCGTTGTCGTGCCTTAGCCTTGCCTCGCCTGACCGTGCCTTGCCTTGCGTTACCCTTTCCTTGCCTTGCCGTGCATTGCCTAGCCGTGCGTTGTCGTGCATTTGCCTTGCCTTCCCTCACCGTGCCTTGCCTTGCGTTACCCTTTCCTTGCCTGGCCGTGCATTGCATAGCCGTGCGTTGCCGTTCCTTAGCCTTGTTTCCCCTTGCCGTGCCTTGCCTTTTGTTACACTTGCCTTGCCTTGCTTTGCCTTGCCTTCCTTTCCTTCCGTTACTCTTTCCTTGCCTAGCCGTGCACTGCCTAGCCTTGCGTTGTCGTGCATTAGCTTTGCCTCCCCAAACCGTGCCTTGCCTTGCGTTACCATTTCCTTGCCTTGCCCTGCATTGCCTAGCCCTGTGTTGTCGTGCCTTAGTCTTGTTTGCCCTTACCGTGCCGTTCCTTCCGTTACCCTTGCCTTTCCCTGCTTTCCCTAGCCTTCCTTGCCTTCCGTTCCTCTTTCCTTGCCTTGCGTGCATTGCCTAGCTTTGCGTTGTCGTGCCTTAGCCTTGCCTCGCCTGACCGTGCCTTGCCTTGCGTTACCCTTTCCTTGCCTTGCCGTGAATTGCCTAGCCGTGCGTTGTCGTGCATCAGCCTTGCCTTGCCTCACCGTGCCTTGCCTTGCGTTACCCTTACCTTGCCTTGCTTTCCCTTCCTTTCATTGCCTTCCGTTACTCTTTGCTTTCCTTCCGTGCATTGCCTAGCCTTGCGTTGTCGTGCCTTAGCCTTGTCTAGCCTGACAGTGCTTTGCCTTGCGTTACCCTTTCCTTGCCTTGCCGTGCATTGCCTAGCCGTGCGTTGCCGTGCCTTAGCCTTGTTTCCCCTTGCCGTGCCGTTCCTTCCCTTACCCTTGCCTTGCCTTGCTTTCCCTTGCCTTCCTTGCCTTCCGTTACTCTTTGCTTGCCTTCCGTGCTTTGCCTAGCCTTGCGTTGTCGTGCCTTAGCCTTGCCTCGCGTAACGGTGCCTTGCCTTGCGTTACCCTTTCCTTTCCTTGCCGTGCATTGGCTAGCCCTGCGTTGTCGTGCCTTAGCCTTGTTTCCCCTTACTGTGCCGTTCCTTCCGTTACCCTTGCCTTCCCCTGCTTTCCCTTGCCTTCCTTGCCTTCCGTTACTCTTTGCTTGCCTTCCGTTTATTGCCTAGCCTTGCGTTGTCGTGCCTTAGCCTTGCCGCGCCTTACCGTGCCTTGCCTTGCGTTACCCTTTCCTTGCCTTGCCGTGCATTGCCTAGCCTTGCGTTGTCGTGCCTTAGCCTTGCCTCGCCTTACCGTGCCTTGCCTTGCGTTACCCTTTCCTTGCCTTGCCGTGCATTGCCTAGCCGTGCGTTGTCGTGCAACAGCCTTGCCTTGCCTCACCGTGCCTTGCCTTGCGTTACCCTTTCCTTGCCTTGCCGTGCATTGCCTAGCCGTGCGTTGCCGTGCCTTAGCCTTGTTTCCCCTTGCCGTGCCGTTCCTTCTGTTACCCTTGCCTTGCCTTGCTTTCCCTTGCCTTCCTTGCCTTCCGTTACTCTTTGCTTGCCTTCCGTGCATTGCCTAGCCTTGCGTTGTCGTGCATTCGCCTTCCTCCCCAAACCGTGCCTTGCCTTGCGTTACCCTTTCCTTGCCTTGCCCTGCATTGCCTAGCCCTGTGTTGTCGTGCCTTAGCCTTGTTTCCCCTTACCGTGCCGTTCCTTTCGTTACCCTTGCCTTCCCCTGCTTTCCCTTGCCTTCCTTGCCTTCCGTTACTCTTTGCTTGCCTTCCGTGCATTGCCTAGCCTTGCGTTGTCGTGCCTTAGCCTTGCCTCGCCTGACCGTGCCTTGCCTTGAGTTACCCTTTCCTTGCCTTGCCGTGCATTGCCTAGCCGTGCGTTGTCGTGCATTTGCCTTGTCTTGCCTCACCGTGCTTTGCCTTGCGTTACCCTTTCCTTGCCTTGCCGTGCATTGCCTAGCCCTGCATTGTCGTGCCTTAGCTTTGTTTCCCCTTACCGTGCCGTTCCTTTCGTTGCCCTTGCCTTCCCTTGCTTTCCCTTGCCTTCCTTGCCTTCCGTTACTCTTTGCTTGCCTTCCGTTCATTGCCTAGCCTTGCGTTGTCGTGCCTTAGCCTTGCCTCGCCTGACCGTGCCTTGCCTTGCGTTACCCTTTCCTTGCCTTGCCGTGCATTGCCTAGCCGTGCGTTGTCGTGCATTTGCCTTGCCTTGCCTCACCGTGCCTTGCCTTGCGTTACCCTTTCCTTGCCTGGCCGTGCATTGCCTAGCCGTGCGTTGTCGTGCATTAGCCTTGTCTTGCCTTACCGTGCCAGACCTTGCGTTACCCTTTCCTTGCCTGGCCGTGCATTGCGTAGCCGTGCGTTGCCGTTCCTTAGCCTTGTTTCCCCTTGCCGTGCCTTGCCTTTTGTTACACTTGCCTTGCCTTGCTTTGCCTTGCCTTCCTTTCCTTGCGTTACTCTTTCCTTGCCTAGCCGTGCACTGCCTAGCCTTGCGTTGTCGTGCATTAGCTTTGCCTCCCCAAACCGTGCCTTGCCTTGCGTTACCATTTCCTTGCCTTGCCCTGCATTGCCTAGCCCTGCATTGTCGTGCCTTAGCTTTGTTTCCACTTACCGTGCCGTTCCTTTCGTTGCCCTTGCCTTCCCTTGCTTTCCCTTGCCTTCCTTGCCTTCCGTTACTCTTTGCTTGCCTTCCGTTCATTGCCTAGCCTTGCGTTGTCGTGCCTTAGCCTTGCCTCGCCTGACCGTGCCTTGCCTTGCGTTACCCTTTCCTTGCCTTGCCGTGAATTGCCCAGCCGTGCGTTGTCGTGCATTTGCCTTGCCTTCCCTCACCGTGCCTTGCCTTGCGTTACCCTTTCCTTGCCTGGCCGTGCATTGCCTAGCCGTGCGTTGTCGTGCATTAGCCTTGTCTTGCCTTACCGTGCCTTGCCTTGCGTTACCCTTTCCTTCCCTGGCCGTGCATTGCATAGCCGTGCGTTGCCGTTCCTTAGCCTTGTTTCCCCTTGCCGTGCCTTGCCTTTTGTTACACTTGCCTTGCCTTGCTTTCCTTGCCTTCCTTTCCTTCCGTTACTCTTTCCTTGCCTAGCCGTGCACTGCCTAGCCTTGCGTTGTCGTGCATTAGCTTTGCCTCCCCAAACCGTGCCTTGCCTTGCGTTACCATTTCCTTGCCTTGCCCTGCATTGCCTAGCCCTGCATTGTCGTGCCTTAGTTGGTTTCCCCTTACCGTGCCGTTCCTTTCGTTGCCCTTGCCTTCCCTTGCTTTCCCTTGCCTTCCTTGCTTTCCGTTACTCTTTGCTTGCCTTCCGTTCATTGCCTAGCCTTGCGTTGTCGTGCCTTAGCCTTGCCTCGCCTGACAGTGCCTTGCCTTGCGTTACCCTTTCCTTGCCTTGCCGTGCATTGCCTAGCCGTGCGTTGTCGTGCATCAGCCTTGCCTTGCCTCACCGTGCCTTGCCTTGCGTTACCCTTACCTTGCCTTGCTTTCCCTTGCCTTCCTTGCCTTCCGTTACTCTTTGCTTGCCTTCCGTGCATTGCCTAGCCTTGCGTTGTCGTGCCTTAGCCTTGCCTCGCGTAACGGTGCCTTGCCTTGCGTTACCCTTTCCTTTCCTTGCCGTGCATTGGCTAGCCCTGCGTTGTCGTGCCTTAGCCTTGTTTCCCCTTACCGTGCCGTTCCTTCCGTTACCCTTGCCTTCCCCTGCTTTCCCTTGCCTTCCTTGCCTTCCGTTACTCTTTGCTTGCCTTCCGTTTATTGCCTAGCCTTGCGTTGTCGTGCCTTTGCCTTGCCGCGCCTTACCGTGCCTTGCCTTGCGTTACCCTTTCCTTGCCTTGCCGTGCATTGCCTAGCCTTGCGTTGTCGTGCCTTAGCCTTGCCTCGCCTGACCGTGCCTTGCCTTGCGTTACCCTTTCCTTGCCTTGCCGTGCATTGCCTAGCCGTGCGTTGTCGTGCATCAGCCTTGCCTTGCTTCACCGTGCCTTGCCTTGCGTTACCCTTTCCTTGCCTTGCCCTGCATTGCCTAGCCCTGTGTTGTCGTGCCTTAGCCTTGTTTCCCCTTACCGTGCCGTTCCTTTCGTTACCCTTGCCTTCCCCTGCTTTCCCTTGCCTTCCTTGCCTTCTGTTACTCTTTGCTTGCCTTCCGTGCATTGCCTAGCCTTGCGTTGTCGTGCCTTAGCCTTGCCTCGCCTGACCGTGCCTTGCCTTGAGTTACCCGTTCCTTGCCTTGCCGTGCATTGCCTAGCCGTGCGTTGTCGTGCATTTGCCTTGTCTTGCCTCACCGTGCTTTGCCTTGCGTTACCCTTTCCTTGCCTTGCCGTGCATTGCCTAGCCCTGCATTGTCGTGCCTTAGCTTTGTTTCCCCTTACCGTGCCGTTCCTTTCGTTGCCCTTGCCTTCCCTTGCTTTCCCTTGCCTTCCTTGCCTTCCGTTACTCTTTGCTTGCCTTCCGTTCATTGCCTAGCCTTGCGTTGTCGTGCCTTAGCCTTGCCTCGCCTGACCGTGCCTTGCCTTGCGTTACCCTTTCCTTGCCTTGCCGTGCATTGCCTAGCCGTGCGTTGTCGTGCATTTGCCTTGTCTTGCCTTACCGTGCCTTGCCTTGCGTTACCCTTTCCTTGCCTGGCCGTGCATTGCATAGCCGTGCGTTGCCGTGCCTTAGCCTTGTTTCCCCTTGCCGTGCCTTGCCTTTTGTTACACTTGCCTTGCCTTGCTTTGCCTTGCCTTCCTTTCCTTCCGTTACTCTTTCCTTGCCTAGCCGTGCACTGCCTAGCCTTGCGTTGTCGTGCATTAGCTTTGCCTCCCCAAACCGTGCCTTGCCTTGCGTTACCATTTCCTTGCCTTGCCCTGCATTGCCTAGCCCTGTGTTGTCGTGCCTTAGTCTTGTTTGCCCTTACCGTGCCGTTCCTTCCGTTACCCTTGCCTTTCCCTGCTTTCCCTAGCCTTCCTTGCCTTCCGTTCCTCTTTCCTTGCCTTGCGTGCATTGCCTAGCTTTGCGTTGTCGTGCCTTAGCCTTGCCTCGCCTGACCGTGCCTTGCCTTGCGTTACCCTTTCCTTGCCTTGCCGTGAATTGCCTAGCCGTGCGTTGTCGTGCATCAGCCTTGCCTTGCCTCACCGTGCCTTGCCTTGCGTTACCCTTACCTTGCCTTGCTTTCCCTTCCTTTCATTGCCTTCCGTTACTCTTTGCTTTCCTTCCGTGCATTGCCTAGCCTTGCGTTGTCGTGCCTTAGCCTTGTCTAGCCTGACAGTGCTTTGCCTTGCGTTACCCTTTCCTTGCCTTGCCGTGCATTGCCTAGCCGTGCGTTGCCGTGCCTTAGCCTTGTTTCCCCTTGCCGTGCCGTTCCTTCCCTTACCCTTGCCTTGCCTTGCTTTCCCTTGCCTTCCTTGCCTTCCGTTACTCTTTGCTTGCCTTCCGTGCTTTGCCTAGCCTTGCGTTGTCGTGCCTTAGCCTTGCCTCGCGTAACGGTGCCTTGCCTTGCGTTACCCTTTCCTTTCCTTGCCGTGCATTGGCTAGCCCTGCGTTGTCGTGCCTTAGCCTTGTTTCCCCTTACTGTGCCGTTCCTTCCGTTACCCTTGCCTTCCCCTGCTTTCCCTTGCCTTCCTTGCCTTCCGTTACTCTTTGCTTGCCTTCCGTTTATTGCCTAGCCTTGCGTTGTCGTGCCTTAGCCTTGCCGCGCCTTACCGTGCCTTGCCTTGCGTTACCCTTTCCTTGCCTTGCCGTGCATTGCCTAGCCTTGCGTTGTCGTGCCTTAGCCTTGCCTCGCCATACCGTGCCTTGCCTTGCGTTACCCTTTCCTTGCCTTGCCGTGCATTGCCTAGCCGTGCGTTGTCGTGCAACAGCCTTGCCTTGCCTCACCGTGCCTTGCCTTGCGTTACCCTTTCCTTGCCTTGCCGTGCATTGCCTAGCCGTGCGTTGCCGTGCCTTAGCCTTGTTTCCCCTTGCCGTGCCGTTCCTTCTGTTACCCTTGCCTTGCCTTGCTTTCCCTTGCCTTCCTTGCCTTCCGTTACTCTTTGCTTGCCTTCCGTGCATTGCCTAGCCTTGCGTTGTCGTGCATTCGCCTTCCTCCCCAAACCGTGCCTTGCCTTGCGTTACCCTTTCCTTGCCTTGCCCTGCATTGCCTAGCCCTGTGTTGTCGTGCCTTAGCCTTGTTTCCCCTTACCGTGCCGTTCCTTTCGTTACCCTTGCCTTCCCCTGCTTTCCCTTGCCTTCCTTGCCTTCCGTTACTCTTTGCTTGCCTTCCGTGCATTGCCTAGCCTTGCGTTGTCGTGCCTTAGCCTTGCCTCGCCTGACCGTGCCTTGCCTTGAGTTACCCTTTCCTTGCCTTGCCGTGCATTGCCTAGCCGTGCGTTGTCGTGCATTTGCCTTGTCTTGCCTCACCGTGCTTTGCCTTGCGTTACCCTTTCCTTGCCTTGCCGTGCATTGCCTAGCCCTGCATTGTCGTGCCTTAGCTTTGTTTCCCCTTACCGTGCCGTTCCTTTCGTTGCCCTTGCCTTCCCTTGCTTTCCCTTGCCTTCCTTGCCTTCCGTTACTCTTTGCTTGCCTTCCGTTCATTGCCTAGCCTTGCGTTGTCGTGCCTTAGCCTTGCCTCGCCTGACCGTGCCTTGCCTTGCGTTACCCTTTCCTTGCCTTGCCGTGCATTGCCTAGCCGTGCGTTGTCGTGCATTTGCCTTGCCTTGCCTCACCGTGCCTTGCCTTGCGTTACCCTTTCCTTGCCTGGCCGTGCATTGCCTAGCCGTGCGTTGTCGTGCATTAGCCTTGTCTTGCCTTACCGTGCCAGACCTTGCGTTACCCTTTCCTTGCCTGGCCGTGCATTGCGTAGCCGTGCGTTGCCGTTCCTTAGCCTTGTTTCCCCTTGCCGTGCCTTGCCTTTTGTTACACTTGCCTTGCCTTGCTTTGCCTTGCCTTCCTTTCCTTGCGTTACTCTTTCCTTGCCTAGCCGTGCACTGCCTAGCCTTGCGTTGTCGTGCATTAGCTTTGCCTCCCCAAACCGTGCCTTGCCTTGCGTTACCATTTCCTTGCCTTGCCCTGCATTGCCTAGCCCTGCATTGTCGTGCCTTAGCTTTGTTTCCACTTACCGTGCCGTTCCTTTCGTTGCCCTTGCCTTCCCTTGCTTTCCCTTGCCTTCCTTGCCTTCCGTTACTCTTTGCTTGCCTTCCGTTCATTGCCTAGCCCTGCGTTGTCGTGCCTTAGCCTTGCCTTGCCTCACCGTGCCTTGCCTTGCGTTACCCTTTCCTTGCCTTGCCGTGAATTGCCCAGCCGTGCGTTGTCGTGCATTTGCCTTGCCTTCCCTCACCGTGCCTTGCCTTGCGTTACCCTTTCCTTGCCTGGCCGTGCATTGCCTAGCCGTGCGTTGTCGTGCATTAGCCTTGTCTTGCCTTACCGTGCCTTGCCTTGCGTTACCCTTTCCTTGCCTGGCCGTGCATTGCATAGCCGTGCGTTGCCGTTCCTTAGCCTTGTTTCCCCTTACCGTGCCGTTCCTTTCGTTGCCCTTGCCTTCCCTTGCTTTCCCTTGCCTTCCTTGCTTTCCGTTACTCTTTGCTTGCCTTCCGTTCATTGCCTAGCCTTGCGTTGTCGTGCCTTAGCCTTGCCTCGCCTGACAGTGCCTAGCCTTGCGTTACCCTTTCCTTGCCTTGCCGTGCATTGCCTAGCCGTGCGTTGTCCTGCATTTGCATTGCCTTCCCTCACCGTGCCTTGCCTTGCGTTACCCTTTCCTTGCGTGGCCGTGCATTGCCTAGCCGTGCGTTGTCGTGCATTAGCCTTGTCTTGCCTTACCGTGCCTTGCCTTGCGTTACCCTTTCCTTGCCTGGCCGTGCATTGCATAGCCGTGCGTTGCCGTTCCTTAGCCTTGTTTCCCCTTGCCGTGCCTTGCCTTTTGTTACACTTGCCTTGCCTTGCTTTGCCTTGCCTTCCTTTCCTTCCGTTACTCTTTCCTTGCCTAGCCGTGCACTGCCTAGCCTTGCGTTGTCGTGCATTAGCTTTGCCTCCCCAAACCGTGCCTTGCCTTGCGTTACCATTTCCTTGCCTTGCCCTGCATTGCCTAGCCCTGTGTTGTCGTGCCTTAGTCTTGTTTGCCCTTACCGTGCCGTTCCTTCCGTTACCCTTGCCTTTCCCTGCTTTCCCTAGCCTTCCTTGCCTTCCGTTCCTCTTTGCTTGCCTTGCGTGCATTGCCTAGCCTTGCGTTGTCGTGCCTTAGCCTTGCCTCGCCTGACCGTGCCTTGCCTTGCGTTACCCTTTCCTTGCCTTGCCGTGAATTGCCTAGCCGTGCGTTGTCGTGCATCAGCCTTGCCTTGCCTCACCGTGCCTTGCCTTGCGTTACCCTTACCTTGCCTTGCTTTCCCTTCGTTTCATTGCCTTCCGTTACTCTTTGCTTTCCTTCCGTGCATTGCCTAGCCTTGCGTTGCCGTGCCTTAGCCTTGCCTAGCCTGACAGTGCCTTGCCTTGCGTTACCCTTTCCTTGCCTTGCCGTGCATTGCCTAGCCGTGCGTTGCCGTGCCTTAGCCTTGTTTCCCCTTGCCGTGCCGTTCCTTCCGTTACCCTTGCCTTGCCTTGCTTTCCCTTGCCTTCCTTGCCTTCCGTTACTCTTTGCTTGCCTTCCGTGCGTTGCCTAGCCTTGCGTTGTCGTGCCTTAGCCTTGCCTCGCGTAACGGTGCTTTGCCTTGCGTTACCCTTTCCTTTCCTTGCCGTGCATTGGCTAGCCCTGCGTTGTCGTGCCTTAGCCTTGTTTCCCCTTACCGTGCCGTTCCTTCCGTTACCCTTGCCTTCCCCTGCTTTCCCTTGCCTTCCTTGCCTTCCGTTACTCTTTGCTTGCCTTCCCTGCATTGCCTAGCCTTGCGTTGTCGTGCCTTAGCCTTGCCTCGCCTGACCGTGCCTTGCCTTGAGTTACCCTTTCCTTGCCTTGCCGTGCATTGCCTAGCCGTGCGTTGTCGTGCATTTGCCTTGTCTTGCCTCACCGTGCTTTGCCTTGCGTTACCCTTTCCTTGCCTTGCCGTGCATTGCCTAGCCCTGCATTGTCGTGCCTTAGCTTTGTTTCCCCTTACCGTGCCGTTCCTTTCGTTGCCCTTGCCTTCCCTTGCTTTCCCTTGCCTTCCTTGCCTTCCGTTACTCTTTGCTTGCCTTCCGTTCATTGCCTAGCCTTGCGTTGTCGTGCCTTAGCCTTGCCTCGCCTGACCGTGCCTTGCCTTGCGTTACCCTTTCCTTCCCTTGCCGTGCATTGCCTAGCCGTGCGTTGTCGTGCATTTGCCTTGCCTTGCCTCACCGTGCCTTGCCTTGCGTTACCCTTTCCTTGCCTGGCCGTGCATTGCCTAGCCGTGCGTTGTCGTGCATTAGCCTTGTCTTGCCTTACCGTGCCAGACCTTGCGTTACCCTTTCCTTGCCTGGCCGTGCATTGCGTAGCCGTGCGTTGCCGTTCCTTAGCCTTGTTTCCCCTTGCCGTGCCTTGCCTTTTGTTACACTTGCCTTGCCTTGCTTTGCCTTGCCTTCCTTTCCTTCCGTTACTCTTTCCTTGCCTAGCCGTGCACTGCCTAGCCTTGCGTTGTCGTGCATTAGCTTTGCCTCCCCAAACCGTGCATTGACTTGCGTTACCATTTCCTTGCCTTGCCCTGCATTGCCTAGCCCTGTGTTGTCGTGCCTTAGTCTTGTTTGCCCTTACCGTGCCGTTCCTTCCGTTACCCTTGCCTTTCCCTGCTTTCCCTAGCCTTCCTTGCCTTCCGTTCCTCTTTGCTTGCCTTCCGTGCATTGCCTGGCCTTGCGTTGTCGTGCCTTAGCCTTGCCTCGCCTGACCGTGCTTTGCCTTGCGTTACCCTTTCCTTGCCTTGCCGTGAATTGCCTAGCCGTGCGTTGTCGTGCATCAGCCTTGCCTTGCCTCACCGTGCCTTGCCTTGCGTTACCCTTACCTTGCCTTGCTTTCCCTTGCCTTCCTTGCCTTCCGTTACTCTTTGCTTGCCTTCCGTGCATTGCCTAGCCGTGCGTTGTCGTGCATTAGCCTTGCCTTGCCTCACCGTGCCTTGCCTTGCGTTACCCTTTCCTTGCCTTGCCCTGCATTGCCTAGCCCTGTGTTGTCGTGCCTTAGCCTTGTTTCCCCTTACCGGGCCGTTCCTTTCGTTACCCTTGCCTTCCCCTGCTTTCCCTTGCCTTCCTTGCCTTCTGTTACTCTTTGCTTGCCTTCCGTGCATTGCCTAGCCTTGCGTTGTCGTGCCTTAGCCTTGCCTCGCCTGACCGTGCCTTGCCTTGAGTTACCCTTTCCTTGCCTTGCCGTGCATTGCCTAGCCGTGCGTTGTCGTGCATTTGCCTTGTCTTGCCTCACCGTGCTTTGCATTGCGTTACCCTTTCCTTGCCTTGCCATGCATTGCCTAGCCCTGCATTGTCGTGCCTTAGCTTTGTTTCCCCTTACCGTGCCGTTCCTTTCGTTGCCCTTGCCTTCCCTTGCTTTCCCTTGCCTTTCCTTGCCTTCCGTGCATTGCCTAGCCTTGCGTTGTCGTGCCTTAGCCTTGCCTCGCCTGACCGTGCCTTGCCTTGCGTTACCCTTTCCTTGCTTGCCGTGCATTGCCTAGCCGTGCGTTGTCGTGCATCAGCCTTGCCTTGCCTCACCGTGCCTTGCCTTGCGTTACCCTTTCCTTGCCTTGCCGTGCATTGCCTAGCCGTGCGTTGCCGTGCCTTAGCCTTGTTTCCCCTTGCCGTGCCGTTCCTTCTGTTACCCTTGCCTTGCCTTGCTTTCCCTTGCCTTCCTTGCCTTCCGTTACTCTTTGCTTGCCTTCCGTGCATTGCCTAGCCTTGCGTTGTCGTGCATTCGCCTTCCTCCCCAAACCGTGCCTTGCCTTGCGTTACCCTTTCCTTGCCTTGCCCTGCATTGCCTAGCCCTGTGTTGTCGTGCCTTAGCCTTGTTTCCCCTTACCGTGCCGTTCCTTTCGTTACCCTTGCCTTCCCCTGCTTTCCCTTGCCTTCCTTGCCTTCCGTTACTCTTTGCTTGCCTTCCGTGCATTGCCTAGCCTTGCGTTGTCGTGCCTTAGCCTTGTCTCGCCTGACCGTGCCTTGCCTTGACTTACCCTTTCCTTGCCTTGCCGTGCATTGCCTAGCCGTGCGTTATCGTGCATTTGCCTTGTCTTGCCTCACCGTGCTTTGCCTTGCGTTACCCTTTCCTTGCCTTGCCGTGCATTGCCTAGCCCTGCATTGTCGTGCCTTAGCTTTGTTTCCCCTTACCGTGCCGTTCCTTTCGTTGCCCTTGCCTTCCCTTGCTTTCCCTTGCCTTCCTTGCCTTCCTTTACTCTTTGCTTGCCTTCCGTTCATTGCCTAGCCTTGCGTTGTCGTGCCTTAGCCTTGCCTCGCCTGACCGTGCCTTGCCTTGCGTTACCCTTTCCTTGCCTTGCCGTGCATTGCCTAGCCGTGCGTTGTCGTGCATTTGCCTTGCCTTGCCTCACCGTGCCTTGCCTTGCGTTACCCTTTCCTTGCCTGGCCGTGCATTGCCTAGCCGTGCGTTGTCGTGCATTAGCCTTGTCTTGCCTTACCGTGCCTTGCCTTGCGTTACCCTTTCCTTGCCTGGCCGTGCATTGCGTAGCCGTGCGTTGCCGTTCCTTAGCCTTGTTTCCCCTTGCCGTGCCTTGCCTTTTGTTACACTTGCCTTGCCTTGCTTTGCCTTGCCTTCCTTTCCTTCCGTTACTCTTTCCTTGCCTAGCCGTGCACTGCCTAGCCTTGCGTTGTCGTGCATTAGCTTTGCCTCCCCAAACCGTGCCTTGCCTTGCGTTACCATTTCCTTGCCTTGCCCTGCATTGCCTAGCCCTGTGTTGTCGTGCCTTAGTCTTGTTTGCCCTTACCGTGCCGTTCCTTCCGTTACCCTTGCCTTTCCGTGCTTTCCCTAGCCTTCCTTGCCTTCCGTTCCTCTTTGCTTGCCTTCCGTGCATTGCCTAGCCTTGCGTTGTCGTGCCTTAGCCTTGCCTCGCCTGACCGTGCCTTGCCTTGCGTTACCCTTTCCTTGCCTTGCCGTGAATTGCCTAGCCGTGCGTTGTCGTGCATCAGCCTTGCCTTGCCTCACCGTGCCTTGCCTTGCGTTACCCTTACCTTGCCTTGCTTTCCCTTCCTTTCATTGCCTTCCGTTACTCTTTGCTTTCCTTCCGTGCATTGCGTAGCCTTGCGTTGTCGTGCCTTAGCCTTGCCTCGCCTGACAGTGCCTTGCCTTGCGTTACCCTTTCCTTGCCTTGCCGTGAATTGCCTAGCCGTGCGTTGTCGTGCATCAGCCTTGCCTTGCCTCACCGTGCCTTGCCTTGCGTTACCCTTACCTTGCCTTGCTTTCCCTTCCTTTCATTGCCTTCCGTTACTCTTTGCTTTCCTTCCGTGCATTGCCTAGCCGTGCGTTGTCGTGCCTTAGCCTTGCCTCGCGTAACGGTGCCTTGCCTTGCGTTACCCTTTCCTTTCCTTGCCGTGCATTGGCTAGCCCTGCGTTGTCGTGCCTTAGCCTTGTTTCCCCTTACCGTGCCGTTCCTTCCGTTACCCTTGCCTTCCCCTGCTTTCCCTTGCCTTCCTTGCCTTCCGTTACTCTTTGCTTGCCTTCCCTGCATTGCCTAGCCTTGCGTTGTCGTGCCTTAGCCTTGCCTCGCCTGACCGTGCCTTGCCTTGAGTTACCCTTTCCTTGCCTTGCCGTGCATTGCCTAGCCGTGCGTTGTCGTGCATTTGCCTTGTCTTGCCTCACCGTGCTTTGCCTTGCGTTACCCTTTCCTTGCCTTGCCGTGCATTGCCTAGACCTGCATTGTCGTGCCTTAGCTTTGTTTCCCCTTACCGTGCCGTTCCTTTCGTTGCCCTTGCCTTCCCTTGCTTTCCCTTGCCTTCCTTGCCTTCCGTTACTCTTTGCTTGCCTTCCGTTCATTGCCTAGCCTTGCGTTGTCGTGCCTTAGCCTTGCCTCGCCTGACCGTGCCTTGCCTTGCGTTACCCTTTCCTTCCCTTGACGTGCATTGCCTAGCCGTGCGTTGTCGTGCATTTGCCTTGCCTTGCCTCACCGTGCCTTGCCTTGCGTTACCCTTTCCTTGCCTGGCCGTGCATTGCCTAGCCGTGCGTTGTCGTGCATTAGCCTTGTCTTGCCTTACCGTGCCAGACCTTGCGTTACCCTTTCCTTGCCTGGCCGTGCATTGCGTAGCCGTGCGTTGCCGTTCCTTAGCCTTGTTTCCCCTTGCCGTGCCTTGCCTTTTGTTACACTTGCCTTGCCTTGCTTTGCCTTGCCTTCCTTTCCTTCCGTTACTCTTTCCTTGCCTAGCCGTGCACTGCCTAACCTTGCGTTGTCGTGCATTAGCTTTGCCTCCCCAAACCGTGCATTGACTTGCGTTACCCTTTCCTTGCCTGGCCGTGCATTGCCTAGCCGTGCTTTGCCGTGCCTTAGCCTTGTTTCCCCTTGCCGTGCCGTCCCTTCCGTTACCCTTGCCTTCCCTTGCTTTCCCTTGCCTTCCTTACCTTCCGTTACTCTTTGCTTGCCTTCCGTGCATTGCCTAGCCTTGCGTTGTCGTGCCTTAGCCTTGCCTCGCGTAACGGTGCCTTGCCTTGCGTTACCCTTTCCTTTCCTTGCCGTGCATTGGCTAGCCCTGCGTTGTCGTGCCTTAGCCTTGTTTCCCCTTACCGTGCCGTTCCTTCCGTTACCCTTGCCTTCCCCTGCTTTCCCTTGCCTTCCTTGCCTTCCGTTACTCTTTGCTTGCCTTCCGTTTATTGCCTAGCCTTGCGTTGCCGTGCCTTGCCGTGCCGTGCATTGCCTAGCCTTGCGTTGTCGTGCCTTAGCCTTGCCTCGCCTGACCGTGCCTTGCCTTGCGTTACCCTTTCCTTGCCTTGCCGTGCATTGCCTAGCCGTGCGTTGTCGTGCATCAGCCTTGCCTTGCCTCACCGTGCCTTGCCTTGCGTTACCCTTTCCTTGCCTTGCCGTGCATTGCGTAGCCGTGCGTTGCCGTGCCTTAGCCTTGTTTCCCCTTGCCGTGCCGTTCCTTCTGTTACCCTTGCCTTGCCTTGCTTTCCCTTGCCTTCCTTGCCTTCCGTTACTCTTTGCTTGCCTTCCGTGCATTGCCTAGCCTTGCGTTGTCGTGCATTCGCCTTCCTGCCCAAACCGTGCCTTGCCTTGCGTTACCCTTTCCTTGCCTTGCCCTGCATTGCCTAGCCCTGTGTTGTCGTGCCTTAGCCTTGTTTCCCCTTACCGTGCCGTTCCTTTCGTTACCCTTGCCTTCCCCTGCTTTCCCTTGCCTCCCTTGCCTTCCGTTACTCTTTGCTTGCCTTCCGTGCATTGCCTAGCCTTGCGTTGTCGTGCCTTAGCCTTGTCTCGCCTGACCGTGCCTTGCCTTGACTTACCCTTTCCTTGCCTTGCCGTGCATTGCCTAGCCGTGCGTTATCGTGCATTTGCCTTGTCTTGCCTCACCGTGCTTTGCCTTGCGTTACCCTTTCCTTGCCTTGCCGTGCATTGCCTAGCCCTGCATTGTCGTGCCTTAGCTTTGTTTCCCCTTACCGTGCCGTTCCTTTCGTTGCCCTTGCCTTCCCTTGCTGTCCCTTGCCTTCCTTGCCTTCCTTTACTCTTTGCTTGCCTTCCGTTCATTGCCTAGCCTTGCGTTGTCGTGCCTTAGCCTTGCCTCGCCTGACCGTGCCTTGCCTTGCGTTACCCTTTCCTTGCCTTGCCGTGCATTGCCTAGCCGTGCGTTGTCGTGCATTTGCCTTGCCTTGCCTCACCGTGCCTTGCCTTGCGTTACCCTTTCCTTGCCTGGCCGTGCATTGCCTAGCCGTGCGTTGTCGTGCATTAGCCTTGTCTTGCCTTACCGTGCCTTGCCTTGCGTTACCCTTTCCTTGACTGGCCGTGCATTGCGTAGCCGTGCGTTGCCGTTCCTTAGCCTTGTTTCCCCTTGCCGTGCCTTGCCTTTTGTTACACTTGCCTTGCCTTGCTTTGCCTTGCCTTCCTTTCCTTCCGTTACTCTTTCCTTGCCTAGCCGTGCACTGCCTAGCCTTGCGTTGTCGTGCATTAGCTTTGCCTCCCCAAACCGTGCCTTGCCTTGCGTTACCATTTCCTTGCCTTGCCCTGCATTTCCTAGCCCTGTGTTGTCGTGCCTTAGTCTTGTTTGCCCTTACCGTGCCGTTCCTTCCGTTACCCTTGCCTTTCCCTGCTTTCCCTAGCCTTCCTTGCCTTCCGTTCCTCTTTGCTTGCCTTCCGTGCATTGCCTAGCCTTGCGTTGTCGTGCCTTAGCCTTGCCTCGCCTGACCGTGCCTTGCCTTGCGTTACCCTTTCCTTGCCTTGCCGTGAATTGCCTAGCCGTGCGTTGTCGTGCATCAGCCTTGCCTTGCCTCACCGTGCCTTGCCTTGCGTTACCCTTACCTTGCCTTGCTTTCCCTTCCTTTCATTGCCTTCCGTTACTCTTTGCTTTCCTTCCGTGCATTGCGTAGCCTTGCGTTGTCGTGCCTTAGCCTTGCCTCGCCTGACAGTGCCTTGCCTTGCGTTACCCTTTCCTTGCCTTGCCGTGAATTGCCTAGCCGTGCGTTGTCGTGCATCAGCCTTGCCTTGCCTCACCGTGCCTTGCCTTGCGTTACCCTTACCTTGCCTTGCTTTCCCTTCCTTTCATTACCTTCCGTTACTCTTTGCTTTCCTTCCGTGCATTGCCTAGCCGTGCGTTGCCGTGCCTTAGCCTTGTTTCCCCTTGCCGTGCCGTTCCTTCCGTTACCCTTGCCTTGCCTTGCTTTCCCTTGCCTTCCTTGCCTTCCGTTTCTCTTTGCTTGCCTTCAGTGCGTTGCCTAGCCTTGCGTTGTCGTGCCTTAGCCTTGCCTCGCGTAACGGTGCCTTGCCTTGCGTTACCCTTTCCTTTCCTTGCCGTGCATTGGCTAGCCCTGCGTTGTCGTGCCTTAGCCTTGTTTCCCCTTACCGTGCCGTTCCTTCCGTTACCCTTGCCTTTCCCTGCTTTCCCTAGCCTTCCTTGCCTTCCGTTCCTCTTTGCTTGCCTTCCGTGCATTGCCTGGCCTTGCGTTGTCGTGCCTTAGCCTTGCCTCGCCTGACCGTGCTTTGCCTTGCGTTACCCTTTCCTTGCCTTGCCGTGAATTGCCTAGCCGTGCGTTGTCGTGCATCAGCCTTGCCTTGCCTCACCGTGCCTTGCCTTGCGTTACCCTTACCTTGCCTTGCTTTCCCTTGCCTTCCTTGCCTTCCGTTACTCTTTGCTTGCCTTCCGTGCATTGCCTAGCCTTGCGTTGTCGTGCCTTAGCCTTGCCTCGCGTAACGGTGCCTTGCCTTGCGTTACCCTTTCCTTTCCTTGCCGTGCACTGGCTAGCCCTGCGTTGTCGTGCCTTAGCCTTGTTTCCCCTTACCGTGCCGTTCCTTCCGTTACCCTTGCCTTCCCCTGCTTTCCCTTGCCTTCCTTGCCTTCCGTTACTCTTTGCTTGCCTTCCGTTTATTGCCTAGCCTTGCGTTGTCGTGCCTTAGCCTTGCCGCGCCTTACCGTGCCTTGCCTTGCGTTACCCTTTCCTTGCCTTGCCGTGCATTGCCTAGCCGTGCGTTGTCGTGCATCAGCCTTGCCTTGCCTCACCGTGCCTTGCCTTGCGTTACCCTTTCCTTGCCTTGCCCTGCATTGCCTAGCCCTGTGTTGTCGTGCCTTAGCCTTGTTTCCCCTTACCGGGCCGTTCCTTTCGTTACCCTTGCCTTCCCCTGCTTTCCCTTGCCTTCCTTGCCTTCTGTTACTCTTTGCTTGCCTTCCGTGCATTGCCTAGCCTTGCGTTGTCGTGCCTTAGCCTTGCCTCGCCTGACCGTGCCTTGCCTTGAGTTACCCTTTCCTTGCCTTGCCGTGCATTGCCTAGCCGTGCGTTGTCGTGCATTTGCCTTGTCTTGCCTCACCGTGCTTTGCATTGCGTTACCCTTTCCTTGCCTTGCCATGCATTGCCTAGCCCTGCATTGTCGTGCCTTAGCTTTGTTTCCCCTTACCGTGCCGTTCCTTTCGTTGCCCTTGCCTTCCCTTGCTTTCCCTTGCCTTCCTTGCCTTCCGTTACTCTTTGCTTGCCTTCCGTTCATTGCCTAGCCTTGCGTTGTCGTGCCTTAGCCTTGCCTCGCCTGACCGTGCCTTGCCTTGCGTTACCCTTTCCTTGCCATGCCGTGCTTTGCCTAGCCGTGCGTTGTCGTGCATTTGCCTTGCCTTGCCTCACCGTGCCTTGCCTTGCGTTACCCTTTCCTTGCCTGGCCGTGCATTGCCTAGCCGTGCGTTGTCGTGCATTAGCCTTGTCTTGCCTTACCGTGCCTTCCCTTGCGTTACCCTTTCCTTGCCTGGCCGTGCATTGCCTAGCCGTGCGTTGCCGTGCCTTAGCCTTGTTTCCCCTTGCCGTGCCGTCCCTTCCGTTACCCTTGCCTTGCCTTGCTTTCCCTTGCCTTCCTTGCCTTCCGTTACTCTTTGCTTGCCTTCCGTGCATTGCCTAGCCTTGCGTTGTCGTGCCTTAGCCTTGCCTCGCGTAACGGTGCCTTGCCTTGCGTTACCCTTTCCTTTCCTTGCCGTGCATTGGCTAGCCCTGCGTTGTCGTGCCTTAGCCTTGTTTCCCCTTACCGTGCCGTTCCTTCCGTTACCCTTGCCTTCCCCTGCTTTCCCTTGCCTTCCTTGCCTTCCGTTACTCTTTGCTTGCCTACCGTTTATTGCCTAGCCTTGCGTTGTCGTGCCTTAGCCTTGCCGCGCCTTACCGTGCCTTGCCTTGCGTTACCCTTTCCTTGCCGTGCCGTGCATTGCCTAGCCTTGCGTTGTCGTGCCTTAGCCTTGCCTCGCCTGACCGTGCCTTGCCTTGCGTTACCCTTTCCTTGCCTTGCCGTGCATTGCCTAGCCGTGCGTTGTCGTGCATCAGCCTTGCCTTGCCTCACCGTGCCTTGCCTTGCGTTACCCTTTCCTTGCCTTGCCGTGCATTGCCTAGCCGTGCGTTGCCGTGCCTTAGCCTTGTTTCCCCTTGCCGTGCCGTTCCTTCTGTTACCCTTGCCTTGCCTTGCTTTCCCTTGCCTTCCTTGCCTTCCGTTACTCTTTGCTTGCCTTCCGTGCATTGCCTAGCCTTGCGTTGTCGTGCCTTAGCCTTGCCTCGCCTGACCGTGCCTTGCCTTGAGTTACCCTTTCCTTGCCTTGCCGTGCATTGCCTAGCCGTGCGTTGTCGTGCATTTGCCTTGTCTTGCCTCACCGTGCTTTGCCTTGCGTTACCCTTTCCTTGCCTTGCCGTGCATTGCCTAGCCCTGCATTGTCGTGCCTTAGCTTTGTTTCCCCTTACCGTGCCGTTCCTTTCGTTGCCCTTGCCTTCCCTTGCTTTCCCTTGCCTTCCTTGCCTTCCGTTACTCTTTGCTTGCCTTCCGTTCATTGCCTAGCCTTGCGTTGTCGTGCCTTAGCCTTGCCTCGCCTGACCGTGCCTTGCCTTGCGTTACCCTTTCCTTGCCTTGCCGTGCATTGCCTAGCCGTGCGTTGTCGTGCATTAGCCTTGCCTTGCCTCACCGTGCCTTGCCTTGCGTTACCCTTTCCTTGCCTTGCCGTGCATTGTCTAGCCGTGCGTTGTCGTGCATTAGCCTTGCCTTGCCTCACCGTGCCTTGCCTTGCGTTACCCTTTCCTTGCCTTGCCGTGCATTGCCTAGTTTCCCCTTGCCGTGCCGTTCCTTCTGTTACCCTTGCCTTGCCTTGCTTTCCCTTGCCTTCCTTGCCTTCCGTTACTCTTTGCTTGCCTTCCGTGCATTGCCTAGCCTTGCGTTGTCGTGCATTCGCCTTCCTCCCCAAACCGTGCCTTGCCTTGCGTTACCCTTTCCTTGCCTTGCCCTGCATTGCCTAGCCCTGTGTTGTCGTGCCTTAGCCTTGTTTCCCCTTACCGTGCCGTTCCTTTCGTTACCCTTGCCTTCCCCTGCTTTCCCTTGCCTCCCTTGCCTTCCGTTACTCTTTGCTTGCCTTCCGTGCATTGCCTAGCCTTGCGTTGTCGTGCCTTAGCCTTGTCTCGCCTGACCGTGCCTTGCCTTGACTTACCCTTTCCTTGCCTTGCCGTGCATTGCCTAGCCGTGCGTTATCGTGCATTTGCCTTGTCTTGCCTCACCGTGCTTTGCCTTGCGTTACCCTTTCCTTGCCTTGCCGTGCATTGGCTAGCCCTGCGTTGTCGTGCCTTAGCTTTGTTTCCCCTTACCGTGCCGTTCCTTTCGTTGCCCTTGCCTTCCCTTGCTTCCCTTGCCTTCCTTGCCTTCCTTTACTCTTTGCTTGCCTTCCGTTCATTGCCTAGCCTTGCGTTGTCGTGCCTTAGCCTTGCCTCGCCTGACCGTGCCTTGCCTTGCGTTACCCTTTCCTTGCCTTGCCGTGCATTGCCTAGCCGTGCGTTGTCGTGCATTTGCCTTGCCTTGCCTCACCGTGCCTTGCCTTGCGTTACCCTTTCCTTGCCTGGCCGTGCATTGCCTAGCCGTGCGTTGTCGTGCATTAGCCTTGTCTTGCCTTACCGTGCCTTGCCTTGCGTTACCCTTTCCTTGACTGGCCGTGCATTGCGTAGCCGTGCGTTGCCGTTCCTTAGCCTTGTTTCCCCTTGCCGTGCCTTGCCTTTTGTTACACTTGCCTTGCCTTGCTTTGCCTTGCCTTCCTTTCCTTCCGTTACTCTTTCCTTGCCTAGCCGTGCACTGCCTAGCCTTGCGTTGTCGTGCATTAGCTTTGCCTCCCCAAACCGTGCCTTGCCTTGCGTTACCATTTCCTTGCCTTGCCCTGCATTGCCTAGCCCTGTGTTGTCTGCCTTAGTCTTGTCGTGCCGTTCCTTCCGTTACCCTTGCCTTTCCCTGCTTTCCCTAGTTTGCCTTCCGTTCCTCTTTGCTTGCCTTCCGTGCACCGTGCGTTGTCGTGCCTTAGCCTTGCCTCGTTGCCTTGCCTTGCGTTACCCTTTCCTTGCCTTGCCGTGAATTGCCTAGCCGTGCGTTGTCGTGCATCAGCCTTGCCTTGCCTCACCGTGCCTTGCCTTGCGTTACCCTTACCTTGCCTTGCTTTCCCTTCCTTTCATTGCCTTCCGTTACTCTTTGCTTTCCTTCCGTGCATTGCGTAGCCTTGCGTTGTCGTGCCTTAGCCTTGCCTCGCCTGACCGTGCCTTGCCTTGCGTTACCCTTTCCTTGCCTTGCCGTGCATTGCCTAGCCGTGCGTTGTCGTGCATCAGCCTTGCCTTGCCTCACCGTGCCTTGCCTTGCGTTACCCTTACCTTGCCTTGCTTTCCCTTCCTTTCATTACCTTCCGTTACTCTTTGCTTTCCTTCCGTGCATTGCCTAGCCGTGCGTTGCCGTGCCTTAGCCTTGTTTCCCCTTGCCGTGCCGTTCCTTCCGTTACCCTTGCCTTGCCTTGCTTTCCCTTGCCTTCCTTGCCTTCCGTTTCTCTTTGCTTGCCTTCAGTGCGTTGCCTAGCCTTGCGTTGTCGTGCCTTAGCCTTGCCTCGCGTAACGGTGCCTTGCCTTGCGTTACCCTTTCCTTTCCTTGCCGTGCATTGGCTAGCCCTGCGTTGTCGTGCCTTAGCCTTGTTTCCCCTTACCGTGCCGTTCCTTCCGTTACCCTTGCCTTTCCCTGCTTTCCCTAGCCTTCCTTGCCTTCCGTTCCTCTTTGCTTGCCTTCCGTGCATTGCCTGGCCTTGCGTTGTCGTGCCTTACCCTTGCCTCGCCTGACCGTGTTTTGCCTTGCGTTACCCTTTCCTTGCCTTGCCGTGAATTGCCTAGCCGTGCGTTGTCGTGCATCAGCCTTGCCTTGCCTCACCGTGCCTTGCCTTGCGTTACCCTTACCTTGCCTTGCTTTCCCTTGCCTTCCTTGCCTTCCGTTACTCTTTGCTTGCCTTCCGTGCATTGCCTAGCCTTGCGTTGTCGTGCCTTAGCCTTGCCTCGCGTAACGGTGCCTTGCCTTGCGTTACCCTTTCCTTTCCTTGCCGTGCACTGGCTAGCCCTGCGTTGTCGTGCCTTAGCCTTGTTTCCCCTTACCGTGCCGTTCCTTCCGTTACCCTTGCCTTCCCCTGCTTTCCCTTGCCTTCCTTGCCTTCCGTTACTCTTTGCTTGCCTTCCGTTTATTGCCTAGCCTTGCGTTGTCGTGCCTTAGCCTTGCCGCGCCTTACCGTGCCTTGCCTTGCGTTACCCTTTCCTTGCCTTCCCGTGCATTGCCTAGCCTTGCGTTGTCGTGCCTTAGCCTTGCCTCGCCTGACCGTGCCTTGCCTTGCGTTACCCTTTCCTTGCTTTGCCGTGCATTGCCTAGCCGTGCGTTGTCGTGCATCAGCCTTGCCTTGCCTCACCGTGCCTTGCCTTGCGTTACCCTTTCCTTGCCTTGCCCTGCATTGCCTAGCCCTGTGTTGTCGTGCCTTAGCCTTGTTTCCCCTTACCGGGCCGTTCCTTTCGTTACCCTTGCCTTCCCCTGCTTTCCCTTGCCTTCCTTGCCTTCTGTTACTCTTTGCTTGCCTTCCGTGCATTGCCTAGCCTTGCGTTGTCGTGCCTTAGCCTTGCCTCGCCTGACCGTGCCTTGCCTTGAGTTACCCTTTCCTTGCCTTGCCGTGCATTGCCTAGCCGTGCGTTGTCGTGCATTTGCCTTGTCTTGCCTCACCGTGCTTTGCATTGCGTTACCCTTTCCTTGCCTTGCCATGCATTGCCTAGCCCTGCATTGTCGTGCCTTAGCTTTGTATCCCCTTACCGTGCCGTTCCTTTCGTTGCCCTTGCCTTCCCTTGCTTTCCCTTGCCTTCCTTGCCTTCCGTTACTCTTTGCTTGCCTTCCGTTCATTGCCTAGCCTTGCGTTGTCGTGCCTTAGCCTTGCCTCGCCTGACCGTGCCTTGCCTTGCGTTACCCTTTCCTTGCCATGCCGTGCTTTGCCTAGCCGTGCGTTGTCGTGCATTTGCCTTGCCTTGCCTCACCGTGCCTTGCCTTGCGTTACCCTTTCCTTGCCTGGCCGTGCATTGCCTAGCCGTGCGTTGTCGTGCATTAGCCTTGTCTTGCCTTACCGTGCCTTGCCTTGCGTTACCCTTTCCTTGCCTGGCCGTGCATTGCCTAGCCGTGCGTTGCCGTGCCTTAGCCTTGTTTCCCCTTGCCGTGCCGTCCCTTCCGTTACCCTTGCCTTGCCTTGCTTTCCCTTGCCTTCCTTGCCTTCCGTTACTCTTTGCTTGCCTTCCGTGCATTGCCTAGCCTTGCGTTGTCGTGCCTTAGCCTTGCCTCGCGTAACGGTGCCTTGCCTTGCGTTACCCTTTCCTTTCCTTGCCGTGCATTGGCTAGCCCTGCGTTGTCGTGCCTTAGCCTTGTTTCCCCTTACCGTGCCGTTCCTTCCGTTACCCTTGCCTTCCCCTGCTTTCCCTTGCCTTCCTTGCCTTCCGTTAATCTTTGCTTAATCTTTGCTTGCCTTCCGTTTATTGCCTAGCCGTGCGTTGTCGTGCATCAGCCTTGCCTTGCCTCACCGTGCCTTGCCTTGCGTTACCCTTATTGCCTAGCCGTGCGTTGCCGTGCCTTAGCCTTGTTTCCCCTTGCCGTGCCGTTCCTTCTGTTACCCTTGCCTTGCCTTGCCTCCCTTGCCTGACCGTGCCTTGCCTTGCGTTACCCTTTCCTTGCCTTGCCGTGCATTGCCTAGCCGTGCGTTGTCGTGCATTTGCCTTGTCTTGCCTCACCGTGCTTTGCCTTGCGTTACCCTTTCCTTGCCTTGCCGTGCATTGCCTAGCCCTGCATTGTCGTGCCTTAGCTTTGTTTCCCCTGCATTTGCCTTGTCTTGCCTCACCGTGCTTTGCCTTGCGTTACCCTTTCCTTGCCTTGCCGTGCATTGCCTAGCCGTGCGTTGCCGTGCCTTAGCCTTGTTTCCCCTTGCCGTGCCGTTCCTTCCGTTACCCTTGCCTTGCCTTGCTTTCCCTTGCCTTCCTTGCCTTCCGTTACTCTTTGCTTGCCTTCCGTGCATTGCCTAGCCTTGCGTTGTCGTGCATTCGCCTTCCTCCCCAAACCGTGCCTTGCCTTGCGTTACCCTTTCCTTGACTTGCCCTGCATTGCCTAGCCCTGTGTTGTCGTGCCTTAGCCTTGTTTCCCCTTACCGTGCCGTTCCTTTCGTTACCCTTGCCTTCCCCTGCTTTCCCTTGCCTTCCTTGCCTTCCGTTACTCTTTGCTTGCCTTCCGTGCATTGCCTAGCCTTGCGTTGTCGTGCCTTAGCCTTGTCTCGCCTGACCGTGCCTTGCCTTGACTTACCCTTTCCTTGCCTTGCCGTGCATTGCCTAGCCGTGCGTTATCGTGCATTTGCCTTGTCTTGCCTCACCGTGCTTTGCCTTGCGTTACCCTTTCCTTGCCTTGCCGTGCATTGCCTAGCCCTGCATTGTCGTGCCTTAGCTTTGTTTCCCCTTACCGTGCCGTTCCTTTCGTTGCCCTTGCCTTCCCTTGCTTTCCCTTGCCTTCCTTGCCTTCCTTTACTCTTTGCTTGCCTTCCGTTCATTGCCTAGCCTTGCGTTGTCGTGCCTTAGCCTTGCCTCGCCTGACCGTGCCTTGCCTTGCGTTACCCTTTCCTTGCCTTGCCGTGCATTGCCTAGCCGTGCGTTGTCGTGCATTTGCCTTGCCTTGCCTCACCGTGCCTTGCCTTGCGTTACCCTTTCCTTGCCTGGCCGTGCATTGCCTAGCCGTGCGTTGTCGTGCATTAGCCTTGTCTTGCCTTACCGTGCCTTGCCTTGCGTTACCCTTTCCTTGCCTGGCCGTGCATTGCGTAGCCGTGCGTTGCCGTTCCTTAGCCTTGTTTCCCCTTGCCGTGCCTTGCCTTTTGTTACACTTGCCTTGCCTTGCTTTGCCTTGCCTTCCTTTCCTTCCGTTACTCTTTCCTTGCCTAGCCGTGCACTGCCTAGCCTTGCGTTGTCGTGCATTAGCTTTGCCTCCCCAAACGGTGCCTTGCCTTGCGTTACCATTTCCTTGCCTTGACCTGCATTGCCTAGCCCTGTGTTGTCGTGCCTTAGTCTTGTTTGCCCTTACCGTGCCGTTCCTTCCGTTACCCTTGCCTTTCCGTGCTTTCCCTAGCCTTCCTTGCCTTCCGTTCCTCTTTGCTTGCCTTCCGTGCATTGCCTAGCCTTGCGTTGTCGTGCCTTAGCCTTGCCTCGCCTGACCGTGCCTTGCCTTGCGTTACCCTTTCCTTGCCTTGCCGTGAATTGCCTAGCCGTGCGTTGTCGTGCATCAGCCTTGCCTTGCCTCACCGTGCCTTGCCTTGCGTTACCCTTACCTTGCCTTGCTTTCCCTTCCTTTCATTGCCTTCCGTTACTCTTTGCTTTCCTTCCGTGCATTGCGTAGCCTTGCGTTGTCGTGCCTTAGCCTTGCCTCGCCTGACAGTGCCTTGCCTTGCGTTACCCTTTCCTTGCCTTGCCGTGAATTGCCTAGCCGTGCGTTGTCGTGCATCAGCCTTGCCTTGCCTCACCGTGCCTTGCCTTGCGTTACCCTTTCCTTGCCTTGCTTTCCCTTGCTTTCCTTGCCTTCCGTTACTCTTTGCTTGCCTTCCGTGCATTGCCTAGCCGTGCCTTGCCGTGCCTTAGCCTTGTTTCCCCTTGCCGTGCCGTTCCTTCCGTTACCCTTGCCTTGCCTTGCTTTCCCTTGCCTTCCTTGCCTTCCGTTACTCTTTGCTTGCCTTCCGTGCATTGCCTAGCCTTGCGTTGTCGTGCCTTAGCCTTGCCTCGCGTAACGGTGCCTTGCCTTGCGTTACCCTTTCCTTTCCTTGCCGTGCATTGGCTAGCCCTGCGTTGTCGTGCCTTAGCCTTGTTTCCCCCTACCGTGCCGTTCCTTCCGTTACCCTTGCCTTCCCCTGCTTTCCCTTGCCTTCCTTGCCTTCCGTTACTCTTTGCTTGCCTTCCGTTTATTGCCTAGCCTTGCGTTGTCGTGCCTTAGACTTGCCGCGCCTTACCGTGCCTTGCCTTGCGTTACCCTTTCCTTGCCTTGCCGTGCATTGCCTAGCCTTGCGTTGTCGTGCCTTAGCCTTGCCTCGCCTGACCGTGCCTTGCCTTGCGTTACCCTTTCCTTGCCTTGCCGTGCATTGCCTAGCCGTGCGTTGTCGTGCATCAGCCTTGCCTTGCCTCACCGTGCCTTGCCTTGCGTTACCCTTTCCTTGCCTTGCCGTGCATTGCCTAGCCGTGCGTTGCCGTGCCTTAGCCTTATTTCCCCTTCCCGTGCCGTTCCTTCTGTTACCCTTGCCTTGCCTTGCATTCCCTTGCCGTCCTTGCCTTCCGTTACTCTTTGCTTGCCTTCCGTGCATTGCCTAGCCTTGCGTTGTCGTGCATGCGCCTTCCTCCCCAAACCGTGCCTTGCCTTGCGTTACCCTTTCCTTGCCTTGCCCTGCATTGCCTAGCCCTGAGTTGTCGTGCCTTAGCCTTGTTTCCCCTTACCGTGCCGTTCCTTTCGTTACCCTTGCCTTCCCCTGCTTTCTCTTGCCTTCCTTGCCTTCCGTTACTCTTTGCTTTCCTTCCGTGCATTGCGTAGCCCTGCGTTGTCGTGCCTTAGCCTTGCCTCGCCTGACAGTGCCTTGCCTTGCGTTACCCTTTCCTTGCCTTGCCGTGAATTGCCTAGCCGTGCGTTGTCGTGCATCAGCCTTGCCTTGCCTCACCGTGCCTTGCCTTGCGTTACCCTTACCTTGCCTTGCTTTCCCTTCCTTTCATTGCCTTCCGTTACTCTTTGCTTTCCTTCCGTGCATTGCCTAGCCGTGCGTTGCCGTGCCTTAGCCTTGTTTCCCCTTGCCGTGCCGTTCCTTCCGTTACCCTTGCCTTGCCTTGCTTTCCCTTGCCTTCCTTGCCTTCCGTTTCTCTTTGCTTGCCTTCCGTGCATTGCCTAGCCTTGCGTTGTCGTGCCTTAGCCTTGCCTCGCGTAACGGTGCCTTGCCTTGCGTTACCCTTTCCTTTCCTTGCCGTGCATTGGCTAGCCCTGCGTTGTCGTGCCTTAGCCTTGTTTCCCCTTACCGTGCCGTTCCTTCCGTTACCCTTGCCTTCCCCTGCTTTCCCTTGCCTTCCTTGCCTTCCGTTACTCTTTGCTTGCCTTCCCTGCATTGCCTAGCCTTGCGTTGTCGTGCCTTAGCCTTGCCTCGCCTGACCGTGCCTTGCCTTGAGTTACCCTTTCCTTGCCTTGCCGTGCATTGCCTAGCCGTGCGTTGTCGTGCATTTGCCTTGTCTTGCCTCACCGTGCTTTGCCTTGCGTTACCCTTTCCTTGCCTTGCCGTGCATTGCCTAGCCCTGCATTGTCGTGCCTTAGCTTTGTTTCCCCTTACCGTGCCGTTCCTTTCGTTGCCCTTGCCTTCCCTTGCTTTCCCTTGCCTTCCTTGCCTTCCGTTACTCTTTGCTTGCCTTCCGTTCATTGCCTAGCCTTGCGTTGTCGTGCCTTAGCCTTGCCTCGCCTGACCGTGCCTTGCCTTGCGTTACCCTTTCCTTCCCTTGCCGTGCATTGCCTAGCCGTGCGTTGTCGTGCATTTGCCTTGCCTTGCCTCACCGTGCCTTGCCTTGCGTTACCCTTTCCTTGCCTGGCCGTGCATTGCCTAGCCGTGCGTTGTCGTGCATTAGCCTTGTCTTGCCTTACCGTGCCAGACCTTGCGTTACCCTTTCCTTGCCTGGCCGTGCATTGCGTAGCCGTGCGTTGCCGTTCCTTAGCCTTGTTTCCCCTTGCCGTGCCTTGCCTTTTGTTACACTTGCCTTGCCTTGCTTTGCCTTGCCTTCCTTTCCTTCCGTTACTCTTTCCTTGCCTAGCCGTGCACTGCCTAGCCTTGCGTTGTCGTGCATTAGCTTTGCCTCCCCAAACCGTGCATTGACTTGCGTTACCATTTCCTTGCCTTGCCCTGCATTGCCTAGCCCTGTGTTGTCGTGCCTTAGTCTTGTTTGCCCTTACCGTGCTGTTCCTTCCGTTACCCTTGCCTTTCCCTGCTTTCCCTAGCCTTCCTTGCCTTCCGTTCCTCTTTGCTTGCCTTCCGTGCATTGCCTAGCCTTGCGTTGTCGTGCCTTAGCCTTGCCTCGCCTGACCGTGCTTTGCCTTGCGTTACCCTTTCCTTCCCTTGCCGTGCATTGCCTAGCCGTGCGTTGTCGTGCATCAGCCTTGCCTTGCCTCACCGTGCCTTGCCTTGCGTTACCCTTACCTTGCCTTGCTTTCCCTTGCCTTCCTTGCCTTCCGTTACTCTTTGCTTGCCTTCCGTGCATTGCCTAGCCTTGCGTTGTCGTGCCTTAGCCTTGCCTCGCGTAACGGTGCCTTGCCTTGCGTTACCCTTTCCTTTCCTTGCCGTGCACTGGCTAGCCCTGCGTTGTCGTGCCTTAGCCTTGTTTCCCCTTACCGTGCCGTTCCTTCCGTTACCCTTGCCTTCCCCTGCTTTCCCTTGCCTTCCTTGCCTTCCGTTACTCTTTGCTTGCCTTCCGTTTATTGCCTAGCCTTGCGTTGTCGTGCCTTAGCCTTGCCGCGCCTTACCGTGCCTTGCCTTGCGTTACCCTTTCCTTGCCTTGCCGTGCATTGCCTAGCCTTGCGTTGTCGTGCCTTAGCCTTGCCTCGCCTGACCGTGCCTTGCCTTGCGTTACCCTTTCCTTGCCTTGCCGTGCATTGCCTAGCCGTGCGTTGTCGTGCATCAGCCTTGCCTTGCCTCACCGTGCCTTGCCTTGCGTTACCCTTTCCTTGCCTTGCCCTGCATTGCCTAGCCCTGTGTTGTCGTGCCTTAGCCTTGTTTCCCCTTACCGGGCCTTTCCTTTCGTTACCCTTGCCTTCCCCTGCTTTCCCTTGCCTTCCTTGCCTTCTGTTACTCTTTGCTTGCCTTCCGTGCATTGCCTAGCCTTGCGTTGTCGTGCCTTAGCCTTGCCTCGCCTGACCGTGCCTTGCCTTGAGTTACCCTTTCCTTGCCTTGCCGTGCATTGCCTAGCCGTGCGTTGTCGTGCATTTGCCTTGTCTTGCCTCACCGTGCTTTGCATTGCGTTACCCTTTCCTTGCCTTGCCATGCATTGCCTAGCCCTGCATTGTCGTGCCTTAGCTTTGTTTCCCCTTACCGTGCCGTTCCTTTCGTTGCCCTTGCCTTCCCTTGCTTTCCCTTGCCTTCCTTGCCTTCCGTTACTCTTTGCTTGCCTTCCGTTCATTGCCTAGCCTTGCGTTGTCGTGCCTTAGCCTTGCCTCGCCTGACCGTGCCTTGCCTTGCGTTACCCTTTCCTTGCCATGCCGTGCTTTGCCTAGCCGTGCGTTGTCGTGCATTTGCCTTGCCTTGCCTCACCGTGCCTTGCCTTGCGTTACCCTTTCCTTGCCTGGCCGTGCATTGCCTAGCCGTGCGTTGTCGTGCATTAGCCTTGTCTTGCCTTACCGTGCCTTGCCTTGCGTTACCCTTTCCTTGCCTGGCCGTGCATTGCCTAGCCGTGCGTTGCCGTGCCTTAGCCTTGTTTCCCCTTGCCGTGCCGTCCCTTCCGTTACCCTTGCCTTGCCTTGCTTTCCCTTGCCTTCCTTGCCTTCCGTTACTCTTTGCTTGCCTTCCGTGCATTGCCTAGCCTTGCGTTGTCGTGCCTTAGCCTTGCCTCGCGTAACGGTGCCTTGCCTTGCGTTACCCTTTCCTTTCCTTGCCGTGCATTGGCTAGCCCTGCGTTGTCGTGCCTTAGCCTTGTTTCCCCTTACCGTGCCGTTCCTTCCGTTACCCTTGCCTTCCCCTGCTTTCCCTTGCCTTCCTTGCCTTCCGTTACTCTTTGCTTGCCTTGCCGTGCATTGCCTAGCCGTGCGTTGTCGTGCATCAGCCTTGCCTTGCCTCACCGTGCCTTGCCTTGCGTTACCCTTTCCTTGCCTTGCCGTGCATTGCCTAGCCGTGCGTTGCCGTGCCTTAGCCTTGTTTCCCCTTCCCGTGCCGTTCCTTCCGTTACCCTTGCCTTCCCCTGCTTTCCCTTGCCTTCCTTGCCTTCCGTTACTCTTTGCTTGCCTTCCGTTTATTGCCTAGCCTTGCGTTGTCGTGCATTCGCCTTCCTCCCCAAACCGTGCCTTGCCTTGCGTTACCCTTTCCTTGCCTTGCCCTGCATTGCCTAGCCCTGTGTTGTCGTGCCTTAGCCTTGTTTCCCCTTACCGTGCCGTTCCTTTCGTTACCCTTGCCTTCCCCTGCTTTCCCTTGCCTTCCTTGCCTTCCGTTACTCTTTGCTTGCCTTCCGTGCATTGCCTAGCCTTGCGTTGTCGTGCCTTAGCCTTGTCTCGCCTGACCGTGCCTTGCCTTGACTTACCCTTTCCTTGCCTTGTCGTGCATTGCCTAGCCGTGCGTTATCGTGCATTTGCCTTGTCTTGCCTCACCGTGCTTTGCCTTGCGTTACCCTTTCCTTGCCTTGCCGTGCATTGCCTAGCCCTGCATTGTCGTGCCTTAGCTTTGTTTCCCCTTACCGTGCCGTTCCTTTCGTTGCCCTTGCCTTCCCTTGCTTTCCCTTGCCTTCCTTGCCTTCCTTTACTCTTTGCTTGCCTTCCGTTCATTGCCTAGCCTTGCGTTGTCGTGCCTTAGCCTTGCCTCGCCTGACCGTGCCTTGCCTTGCGTTACCCTTTCCTTGCCTTGCCGTGCATTGCCTAGCCGTGCGTTGTCGTGCATTTGCCTTGCCTTGCCTCACCGTGCCTTGCCTTGCGTTACCCTTTCCTTGCCTGGCCGTGCATTGCCTAGCCGTGCGTTGTCGTGCATTAGCCTTGTCTTGCCTTACCGTGCCTTGCCTTGCGTTACCCTTTCCTTGCCTGGCCGTGCATTGCGTAGCCGTGCGTTGCCGTTCCTTAGCCTTGTTTCCCCTTGCCGTGCCTTGCCTTTTGTTACACTTGCCTTGCCTTGCTTTGCCTTGCCTTCCTTTCCTTCCGTTACTCTTTCCTTGCCTAGCCGTGCACTGCCTAGCCTTGCGTTGTCGTGCATTAGCTTTGCCTCCCCAAACCGTGCCTTGCCTTGCGTTACCATTTCCTTGCCTTGCCCTGCATTGCCTAGCCCTGTGTTGTCGTGCCTTAGTCTTGTTTGCCCTTACCGTGCCGTTCCTTCCGTTACCCTTGCCTTTCCGTGCTTTCCCTAGCCTTCCTTGCCTTCCGTTCCTCTTTGCTTGCCTTCCGTGCATTGCCTAGCCTTGCGTTGTCGTGCCTTAGCCTTGCCTCGCCTGACCGTGCCTTGCCTTGCGTTACCCTTTCCTTGCCTTGCCGTGAATTGCCTAGCCGTGCGTTGTCGTGCATCAGCCTTGCCTTGCCTCACCGTGCCTTGCCTTGCGTTACCCTTACCTTGCCTTGCTTTCCCTTCCTTTCATTGCCTTCCGTTACTCTTTGCTTTCCTTCCGTGCATTGCGTAGCCTTGCGTTGTCGTGCCTTAACCTTGCCTCGCCTGACAGTGCCTTGCCTTGCGTTACCCTTTCCTTGCCTTGCCGTGAATTGCCTAGCCGTGCGTTGCCGTGCATCAGCCTTGCCTTGCCTCACCGTGCCTTGCCTTGCGTTACCCTTACCTTGCCTTGCTTTCCCTTCCTTTCATTGCCTTCCGTTACTCTTTGCTTTCCTTCCGTGCATTGCCTAGCCGTGCGTTGTCGTGCCTTAGCCTTGCCTCGCGTAACGGTGCCTTGCCTTGCGTTACCCTTTCCTTTCCTTGCCGTGCATTGGCTAGCCCTGCGTTGTCGTGCCTTAGCCTTGTTTCCCCTTACCGTGCCGTTCCTTCCGTTACCCTTGCCTTCCCCTGCTTTCCCTTGCCTTCCTTGCCTTCCGTTACTCTTTGCTTGCCTTCCCTGCATTGCCTAGCCTTGCGTTGTCGTGCCTTAGCCTTGCCTCGCCTGACCGTGCCTTGCCTTGAGTTACCCTTTCCTTGCCTTGCCGTGCATTGCCTAGCCGTGCGTTGTCGTGCATTTGCCTTGTCTTGCCTCACCGTGCTTTGCCTTGCGTTACCCTTTCCTTGCCTTGCCGTGCATTGCCTAGACCTGCATTGTCGTGCCTTAGCTTTGTTTCCCCTTACCGTGCCGTTCCTTTCGTTGCCCTTGCCTTCCCTTGCTTTCCCTTGCCTTCCTTGCCTTCCGTTACTCTTTGCTTGCCTTCCGTTCATTGCCTAGCCTTGCGTTGTCGTGCCTTAGCCTTGCCTCGCCTGACCGTGCCTTGCCTTGCGTTACCCTTTCCTTCCCTTGACGTGCATTGCCTAGCCGTGCGTTGTCGTGCATTTGCCTTGCCTTGCCTCACCGTGCCTTGCCTTGCGTTACCCTTTCCTTGCCTGGCCGTGCATTGCCTAGCCGTGCGTTGTCGTGCATTAGCCTTGTCTTGCCTTACCGTGCCAGACCTTGCGTTACCCTTTCCTTGCCTGGCCGTGCATTGCGTAGCCGTGCGTTGCCGTTCCTTAGCCTTGTTTCCCCTTGCCGTGCCTTGCCTTTTGTTACACTTGCCTTGCCTTGCTTTGCCTTGCCTTCCTTTCCTTCCGTTAGTCTTTCCTTGCCTAGCCGTGCACTGCCTAGCCTTGCGTTGTCGTGCATTAGCTTTGCCTCCCCAAACCGTGCATTGACTTGCGTTACCATTTCCTTGCCTTGCCCTGCATTGCCTAGCCCTGTGTTGTCGTGCCTTAGTCTTGTTTGCCCTTACCGTGCCGTTCCTTCCGTTACCCTTGCCTTTCCCTGCTTTCCCTAGCCTTCCTCGCCTTCCGTTCCTCTTTCCTTGCCTTGCCGTGCATTGCCTAGCCTTGCGTTGTCGTGCCTTAGCCTTGCCTCGCCTGACCGTGCCTTGCCTTGCGTTACCCTTTCCTTGCCTTGCCGTGCATTTCCTAGCCGTGCGTTGTCGTGCATCAGCCTTGCCTTGCCTCACCGTGCCTTGCCTTGCGTTACCCTTTCCTTGCCTTGCCCTGCAATGCCTAGCCCTGTGTTGTCGTGCCTTAGCCTTGTTTCCCCTTACCGGGCCGTTCCTTTCGTTACCCTTGCCTTCCCCTGCTTTCCCTTGCCTTCCTTGCCTTCTGTTACTCTTTGCTTGCCTTCCGTGCATTGCCTAGCCTTGCGTTGTCGTGCCTTAGCCTTGCCTCGCCTGACCGTGCCTTGCCTTGAGTTACCCTTTCCTTGCCTTGCCGTGCATTGCCTAGCCGTGCGTTGTCGTGCATTTGCCTTGTCTTGCCTCACCGTGCTTTGCATTGCGTTACCCTTTCCTTGCCTTGCCATGCATTGCCTAGCCCTGCATTGTCGTGCCTTAGCTTTGTTTCCCCTTACCGTGCCGTTCCTTTCGTTGCCCTTGCCTTCCCTTGCTTTCCCTTGCCTTCCTTGCCTTCCGTTACTCTTTGCTTGCCTTCCGTTCATTGCCTAGCCTTGCGTTGTCGTGCCTTAGCCTTGCCTCGCCTGACCGTGCCTTGCCTTGCGTTACCCTTTCCTTGCCATGCCGTGCTTTGCCTAGCCGTGCGTTGTCGTGCATTTGCCTTGCCTTGCCTCACCGTGCCTTGCCTTGCGTTACCCTTTCCTTGCCTGGCCGTGCATTGCCTAGCCGTGCGTTGTCGTGCATTAGCCTTGTCTTGCCTTACCGTGCCTTGCCTTGCGTTACCCTTTCCTTGCCTGGCCGTGCATTGCCTAGCCGTGCGTTGCCGTGCCTTAGCCTTGTTTCCCCTTGCCGTGCCGTCCCTTCCGTTACCCTTGCCTTGCCTTGCTTTCCCTTGCCTTCCTTGCCTTCCGTTACTCTTTGCTTGCCTTCCGTGCATTGCCTAGCCTTGCGTTGTCGTGCCTTAGCCTTGCCTCGTCTGACCGTGCCTTCCCTTGCGTTACCCTTTCCTTGCCTTGCCGTGCATTGGCTAGCCCTGCGTTGTCGTGCCTTAGCCTTGTTTCCCCTTACCGTGCCGTTCCTTCCGTTACCCTTGCCTTCCCCTGCTTTCCCTTGCCTTCCTTGCCTTCCGTTACTCTTTGCTTGCCTTCCGTTTATTGCCTAGCCTTGCGTTGTCGTGCCTTAGCCTTGCCGCGCCTTACCGTGCCTTGCCTTGCGTTACCCTTTCCTTGCCGTGCCGTGCATTGCCTAGCCGTGCGTTGTCGTGCATTAGCCTTGCCTTGCCTCACCGTGCCTTGCCTTGCGTTACCCTTTCCTTGCCTTGCCGTGCATTGCCTAGCCGTGCGTTGTCGTGCATCAGCCTTGCCTTGCCTCACCGTGCCTTGCCTTGCGTTACCCTTTCCTTGCCTTGCCGTGCATTGCGTAGCCGTGCGTTGCCGTGCCTTAGCCTTGTTTCCCCTTGCCGTGCCGTTCCTTCTGTTACCCTTGCCTTGCCTTGCTTTCCCTTGCCTTCCTTGCCTTCCGTTACTCTTTGCTTGCCTTCCGTGCATTGCCTAGCCTTGCGTTGTCGTGCATTCGCCTTCCTGCCCAAACCGTGCCTTGCCTTGCGTTACCCTTTCCTTGCCTTGCCCTGCATTGCCTAGCCCTGTGTTGTCGTGCCTTAGCCTTGTTTCCCCTTACCGTGCCGTTCCTTTCGTTACCCTTGCCTTCCCCTGCTTTCCCTTGCCTCCCTTGCCTTCCGTTACTCTTTGCTTGCCTTCCGTGCATTGCCTAGCCTTGCGTTGTCGTGCCTTAGCCTTGTCTCGCCTGACCGTGCCTTGCCTTGACTTACCCTTTCCTTGCCTTGCCGTGCATTGCCTAGCCGTGCGTTATCGTGCATTTGCCTTGTCTTGCCTCACCGTGCTTTGCCTTGCGTTACCCTTTCCTTGCCTTGCCGTGCATTGCCTAGCCCTGCATTGTCGTGCCTTAGCTTTGTTTCCCCTTACCGTGCCGTTCCTTTCGTTGCCCTTGCCTTCCCTTGCTGTCCCTTGCCTTCCTTGCCTTCCTTTACTCTTTGCTTGCCTTCCGTTCATTGCCTAGCCTTGCGTTGTCGTGCCTTAGCCTTGCCTCGCCTGACCGTGCCTTGCCTTGCGTTACCCTTTCCTTGCCTTGCCGTGCATTGCCTAGCCGTGCGTTGTCGTGCATTTGCCTTGCCTTGCCTCACCGTGCCTTGCCTTGCGTTACCCTTTCCTTGCCTGGCCGTGCATTGCCTAGCCGTGCGTTGTCGTGCATTAGCCTTGTCTTGCCTTACCGTGCCTTGCCTTGCGTTACCCTTTCCTTGACTGGCCGTGCATTGCGTAGCCGTGCGTTGCCGTTCCTTAGCCTTGTTTCCCCTTGCCGTGCCTTGCCTTTTGTTACACTTGCCTTGCCTTGCTTTGCCTTGCCTTCCTTTCCTTCCGTTACTCTTTCCTTGCCTAGCCGTGCACTGCCTAGCCTTGGGTTGTCGTGCATTAGCTTTGCCTCCCCAAACCGTGCCTTGCCTTGCGTTACCATTTCCTTGCCTTGCCCTGCATTGCCTAGCCCTGTGTTGTCGTGCCTTAGTCTTGTTTGCCCTTACCGTGCCGTTCCTTCCGTTACCCTTGCCTTTCCCTGCTTTCCCTAGCCTTCCTTGCCTTCCGTTCCTCTTTGCTTGCCTTCCGTGCATTGCCTAGCCTTGCGTTGTCGTGCCTTAGCCTTGCCTCGCCTGACCGTGCCTTGCCTTGCGTTACCCTTTCCTTGCCTTGCCGTGAATTGCCTAGCCGTGCGTTGTCGTGCATCAGCCTTGCCTTGCCTCACCGTGCCTTGCCTTGCGTTACCCTTACCTTGCCTTGCTTTCCCTTCCTTTCATTGCCTTCCGTTACTCTTTGCTTTCCTTCCGTGCATTGCGTAGCCTTGCGTTGTCGTGCCTTAGCCTTGCCTCGCCTGACAGTGCCTTGCCTTGCGTTACCCTTTCCTTGCCTTGCCGTGAATTGCCTAGCCGTGCGTTGTCGTGCATCAGCCTTGCCTTGCCTCACCGTGCCTTGCCTTGCGTTACCCTTACCTTGCCTTGCTTTCCCTTCCTTTCATTACCTTCCGTTACTCTTTGCTTTCCTTCCGTGCATTGCCTAGCCGTGCGTTGCCGTGCCTTAGCCTTGTTTCCCCTTGCCGTGCCGTTCCTTCCGTTACCCTTGCCTTGCCTTGCTTTCCCTTGCCTTCCTTGCCTTCCGTTTCTCTTTGCTTGCCTTCAGTGCGTTGCCTAGCCTTGCGTTGTCGTGCCTTAGCCTTGCCTCGCGTAACGGTGCCTTGCCTTGCGTTACCCTTTCCTTTCCTTGCCGTGCATTGGCTAGCCCTGCGTTGTCGTGCCTTAGCCTTGTTTCCCCTTACCGTGCCGTTCCTTCCGTTACCCTTGCCTTTCCCTGCTTTCCCTAGCCTTCCTTGCCTTCCGTTCCTCTTTGCTTGCCTTCCGTGCATTGCCTGGCCTTGCGTTGTCGTGCCTTAGCCTTGCCTCGCCTGACCGTGCTTTGCCTTGCGTTACCCTTTCCTTGCCTTGCCGTGAATTGCCTAGCCGTGCGTTGTCGTGCATCAGCCTTGCCTTGCCTCACCGTGCCTTGCCTTGCGTTACCCTTACCTTGCCTTGCTTTCCCTTGCCTTCCTTGCCTTCCGTTACTCTTTGCTTGCCTTCCGTGCATTGCCTAGCCTTGCGTTGTCGTGCCTTAGCCTTGCCTCGCGTAACGGTGCCTTGCCTTGCGTTACCCTTTCCTTTCCTTGCCGTGCACTGGCTAGCCCTGCGTTGTCGTGCCTTAGCCTTGTTTCCCCTTACCGTGCCGTTCCTTCCGTTACCCTTGCCTTCCCCTGCTTTCCCTTGCCTTCCTTGCCTTCCGTTACTCTTTGCTTGCCTTCCGTTTATTGCCTAGCCTTGCGTTGTCGTGCCTTAGCCTTGCCGCGCCTTACCGTGCCTTGCCTTGCGTTACCCTTTCCTTGCCTTGCCGTGCATTGCCTAGCCTTGCGTTGTCGTGCCTTAGCCTTGCCTCGCCTGACCGTGCCTTGCCTTGCGTTACCCTTTCCTTGCCTTGCCGTGCATTGCCTAGCCGTGCGTTGTCGTGCATCAGCCTTGCCTTGCCTCACCGTGCCTTGCCTTGCGTTACCCTTTCCTTGCCTTGCCCTGCATTGCCTAGCCCTGTGTTGTCGTGCCTTAGCCTTGTTTCCCCTTACCGGGCCGTTCCTTTCGTTACCCTTGCCTTCCCCTGCTTTCCCTTGCCTTCCTTGCCTTCTGTTACTCTTTGCTTGCCTTCCGTGCATTGCCTAGCCTTGCGTTGTCGTGCCTTAGCCTTGCCTCGCCTGACCGTGCCTTGCCTTGAGTTACCCTTTCCTTGCCTTGCCGTGCATTGCCTAGCCGTGCGTTGTCGTGCATCAGCCTTGCCTTGCCTCACCGTGCCTTGCCTTGCGTTACCCTTTCCTTGCCTTGCCCTGCATTGCCTAGCCCTGTGTTGTCGTGCCTTAGCCTTGTTTCCCCTTACCGTGCCGTTCCTTTCGTTACCCTTGCCTTCCCCTGCTTTCCCTTGCCTTCCTTGCCTTCTGTTACTCTTTGCTTGCCTTCCGTGCATTGCCTAGCCTTGCGTTGTCGTGCCTTAGCCTTGCCTCGCCTGACCGTGCCTTGCCTTGCGTTACCCTTTCCTTGCCTTGCCGTGCATTGCCTAGCCGTGCGTTGTCGTGCATCAGCCTTGCCTTGCCTCACCGTGCTTTGCCTTGCGTTACCCTTTCCTTGCCTTGCCGTGCATTGCCTAGCCCTGCATTGTCGTGCCTTAGCTTTGTTTCCCCTTACCGTGCCGTTCCTTTCGTTGCCCTTGCTGTCCCTTGCTTTCCCTTGCCTTCCTTGCCTTCCGTTACTCTTTGCTTGCCTTCCGTTCATTGCCTAGCCTTGCGTTGTCGTGCCTTAGCCTTGCCTCGCCTGACCGTGCCTTGCCTTGCGTTACCCTTTCCTTGCCTTGCCGTGCATTGCCTAGCCGTGCGTTGTCGTGCATTTGCCTTGCCTTCCCTCACCGTGCCTTGCCTTGCGTTACCCTTTCCTTGCCTGGCCGTGCATTGCCTAGCCGTGCGTTGTCGTGCATTAGCCTTGTCTTGCCTTACCGTGCCTTGCCTTGAGTTACCCTTTCCTTGCCTGGCCGTGCATTGCATAGCCGTGCGTTGCCGTTCCTTAGCCTTGTTTCCCCTTGCCGTGCCTTGCCTTTTGTTACACTTGCCTTGCCTTGCTTTGCCTTGCCTTCCTTTCCTTCCGTTACTCTTTACTTGTCTAGCCGTGCACTGCCTAGCCTTGCGTTGTCGTGCATTAGCTTTGCCTCCCCAAACCGTGCCTTGCCTTGCGTTACCATTTCCTTGCCTTGCCCTGCATTGCCTAGCCCTGTGTTGTCGTGCCTTAGTCTTGTTTGCCCTTACCGTGCCGTTCCTTCCGTTACCCTTGCCTTTCCCTGCTTTCCCTAGCCTTCCTTGCCTTCCGTTCCTCTTTGCTTGCCTTCCGTGCATTGCCTAGCCTTGCGTTGTCGTGCCTTAGCCTTGCCTCGCCTGACCGTGCCTTGCCTTGCGTTACCCTTTCCTTGCCTTGCCGTGAATTGCCTAGCCGTGCGTTGTCGTGCATCAGCCTTGCCTTGCCTCACCGTGCCTTGCCTTGCGTTACCCTTTCCTTGCCTTGCCGTGCATTGCCTAGCCGTGCGTTGCCGTGCCTTAGCCTTGTTTCCCCTTGCCGTGCCGTTCCTTCTGTTACCCTTGCCTTGCCTTGCTTTCCCTTGCCTTCCTTGCCTTCCGTTACTCTTTGATTGCCTTCCGTGGATTGCCTAGCCTTGCGTTGTCGTGCCTTAGCCTTGCCTCGCCTGACCGTGCCTTGCCTTGCGTTACCCTTTCCTTGCCTTGCCGTGAATTGCCTAGCCGTGCGTTGTCGTGCATCAGCCTTGCCTTGCCTCACCGTGCCTTGCCTTGCGTTACCCTTACCTTGCCTTGCTTTCCCTTCCTTTCATTGCCTTCCGTTACTCTTTGCTTTCCTTCCGTGCATTGCCTAGCCTTGCGTTGTCGTGCCTTAGCCTTGCCTCGCCTGACAGTGCCTTGCCTTGCGTTACCCTTTCCTTGCCAGGCCGTGCATTGCCTAGCCGTGCGTTGCCGTGCCTTAGCCTTGTTTCCCCTTGCCGTGCCGTTCCTTCCGTTACCCTTGCCTTTCCTTGCTTTCCCTTGCCTTCCTTGCCTTCCGTTACTCTTTGCTTGCCTTCCGTGCATTGCCTAGCCTTGCGTTGTCGTGCCTTAGCCTTGCCTCGCGTAACGGTGCCTTGCCTTGCGTTACCCTTTCCTTTCCTTGCCGTGCATTGGCTAGCCCTGCGTTGTCGTGCTTTAGCCTTGTTTCCCCTTACCGTGCCGTTCCTTCCCTTACCCTTGCCTTCCCCTGCTTTCCCTTGCCTTCCTTGCCTTCTGTTACTCTTTGCTTGCCTTCCGTTTATTGCCTAGCCTGACCGTGCCTTGCCTTGCGTTACCCTTTCCTTGCCTTGCCGTGCATTGCCTAGCCGTGCGTTGCAGTGCCTTAGCCTCGTTTCCCCTTGCCGTGCCGTTCCTTCTGTTACACTTGCCTTGCCTTGCTTTCCCTTGCCTTCCTTGCCTTCCGTTACTCTTTGCTTGCCTTCCGTGCATTGCCTAGCCTTGCGTTGTCGTGCATTCGCCTTCCTCCCCGAACCGTGCCTTGCCTTGCGTTACCCTTTCCTTGCCTTGCGGTGCAATGCCTAGCCCTGCATTGTCGTGCCTTAGCTTTGTTTCCCCTTACCGTGCCGTTCCTTTCGTTGCCCTTACCTTCCCTTGCTTTCCCTTGCCTTCCTTGCCTTCCGTTACTCTTTGCTTGCCTTCCGTTCATTGCCTAGCCTTGCGTTGTCGTGCCTTAGCCTTGCCTCGCCTGACCGTGCCTTGCCTTGCGTTACCCTTTCCTTGCCTTGCCGTGCATTGCCTAGCCGTGCGTTGTCGTGCATTTGCCTTGCCTTGCCTCACCGTGCCTTGCCTTGCGTTACCCTTTCCGTGCCTGGCCGTGCATTGCCTAGCCGTGCGTTGTCGTGCATTAGCCTTGTCTTGCCTTACCGTGCCTTGCCTTGCGTTACCCTTTCCTTGCCTGGCCGTGCATTGCCTAGCCGTGCGTTGCCGTGCCTTAGCCTTGTTTCCCCTTGCCGTGCCGTTCCTTCCGTTACCCTTGCCTTGCCTTGCTTTGCCTTGCCTTCCTTTCCTTCCGTTACTCTTTCCTTGCCTAGCCGTGCACTGCCTAGCCTTGCGTTGTCGTGCCTTAGCCTTGTTTCCCCTTGCCGTGCCTTGCCTTTTGTTACACTTGCCTTGCCTTGCTTTGCCTTGCCTTCCTTTCCTTCCGTTACTCTTTCCTTGCCTAGCCGTGCACTGCCTAGCCTTGCGTTGTCGTGCATTAGCTTTGCCTCCCCAAACCGTGCATTGCCTTGCGTTACCATTTCCTTGCCTTGCCCTGCATTGCCTAGCCCTGCATTGTCGTGCCTTAGCTTTGTTTCCCCTTACCGTGCCGTTCCTTTCGTTGCTCTTGCCTTCCCTTGCTTTCCCTTGCCTTCCGTTACTCTTTGCTTGCCTTCCGTTCATTGCCTAGCCTTGCGTTGTCGTGCCTTAGCCTTGCCTCGCCTGACCGTGCCTTGCCTTGCGTTACCCTTTCCTTGCCTTGCCGTGCATTGCCTAGCCGTGCGTTGTCGTGCATTTGCCTTGTCTTGCCTCACCGTGCCTTGCCTTGCGTTACCCTTTCCTTGCCTTGCCGTGCATTGCCTAGCCGTGCGTTGCCGTGCCTTAGCCTTGTTTCCCCTTGCCGTGCCGTTCCTTCTGTTACCCTTGCCTTGCCTTGCTTTCCCTTGCCTTCCTTGCCTTCCGTTACTCTTTGCTTGCCTTCCGTGCATTGCCTAGCCTTGCGTTGTCGTGCATTCGCCTTCCTCCCCAAACCGTGCCTTGCCTTGCGTTACCCTTTCCTTGCCTTGCCCTGCATTGCCTAGCCCTGTGTTGTCGTGCCTTAGCCTTGTTTCCCCTTACCGTGCCGTTCCTTTCGTTATCCTTGCCTTGCCCTGCTTTCCCTTGCCTTCCTTGCCTTCCGTTACTCTTTGCTTGCCTTCCGTGCATTGCCTAGCCTTGCGTTGTCGTGCCTTAGCCTTGTCTCGCCTGACCGTGCCTTGCCTTGCCTTACCCTTTCCTTGCCTTGCCGTGCATTGCCTAGCCGTGCGTTATCGTGCATTTGCCTTGTCTTGCCTCACCGTGCTTTGCCTTGCGTTACCCTTTCCTTGCCTTGCCGTGCATTTCCTAGCCCTGCATTGTCGTGCCTTAGCTTTGTTTCCCCTTACCGTGCCGTTCCTTTCGTTGCCCTTGCCTTCCCTTGCTTTCCCTTGCCTTCCTTGCCTTCCTTTACTCTTTGCTTGCCTTCCGTTCATTGCCTAGCCTTGCGTTGTCGTGCCTTAGCCTTGCCTCGCCTGACCGTGCCTTGCCTTGCGTTACCCTTTCCTTGCCTTGCCGTGCATTGCCTAGCCGTGCGTTGTCGTGCATTTGCCTTGCCTTGCCTCACCGTGCCTTGCCTTGCGTTACCCTTTCCTTGCCTGGCCGTGCATTGCCTAGACGTGCGTTGTCGTGCATTAGCCTTGTCTTGCCTTACCGTGCCTTGCCTTGCGTTACCCTTTCCTTGCCTGGCCGTGAATTGCCTAGCCGTGCGTTGCCGTTCCTTAGCCTTGTTTCCCCTTGCCGTGCCTTGCCTTTTGTTACACTTGCCTTGCCTTGCTTTGCCTTGCCTTCCTTTCCTTCCGTTACTCTTTCCTTGCCTAGCCGTGCACTGCCTAGCCTTGCGTTGTCGTGCATTAGCTTTGCCTCCCCAAACCGTGCCTTGCCTTGCGTTACCATTTCCTTGCCTTGCCCTGCATTGCCTAGCCCTGTGTTGTCGTGCCTTAGTCTTGTTTGCCCTTACCGTGCCGTTCCTTCCGTTACCCTTGCCTTTCCGTGCTTTCCCTAGCCTTCCTTGCCTTCCGTTCCTCTTTGCTTGCCTTCCGTGCATTGCCTAGCCTTGCGTTGTCGTGCCTTAGCCTTGCCTCGCCTGACCGTGCCTTGCCTTGCGTTACCCTTACCTTGCCTTGCTTTCCCTTCCTTTCATTGCCTTCCGTTACTCTTTGCTTTCCTTCCGTGCATTGCCTAGCCTTGCGTTGTCGTGCCTTAGCCTTGCCTCGCCTGACAGTGCCTTGCCTTGCGTTACCCTTTCCTTGCCTTGCAGTGCATTGCCTAGCCGTGCGTTGTCGTGCATCAGCCTTGCCTTGCCTCACCGTGCCTTGCCTTGCGTTACCCTTACCTTGCCTTGCTTTCCCTTCCTTTCATTGCCTTCCGTTACTCTTTGCTTTCCTTCCGTGCATTGCCTAGCCGTGCGTTGCCGTGCCTTAGCCTTGTTTCCCCTTGCCGTGCCGTTCCTTCCGTTACCCTTGCCTTGCCTTGCTTTCCCTTGCCTTCCTTGCCTTCCGTTTCTCTTTGCTTGCCTTCCGTGCATTGCCTAGCCTTGCGTTGTCGTGCCTTAGCCTTGCCTCGCGTAACGGTGCCTTGCCTTGCGTTACCCTTTCCTTTCCTTGCCGTGCATTGGCTAGCCCTGCGTTGTCGTGCCTTAGCCTTGTTTCCCCTTACCGTGCAGTTCCTTTCGTTACCCTTGCCTTCCCCTGCTTTCCCTTGCCTTCCTTGCCTTCCGTTACTCTTTGGTTGCCTTCCGTGCATTGCCTAACCTTGCGTTGTCGTGCCTTAGCCTTGCCTCGCCTGACCGTGCCTTGCCTTGCGTTACCCTTTCCTTGCCTTGCCGCGCATTGCCTAGCCGTGCGTTGTCGTGCATTTGCCTTGCCTTCCCTCACCGTGCCTTGCCTTGCGTTACCCTTTCCTTGCCTGGCCGTGCATTGCCTAGCCGTGCGTTGTCGTGCATTAGCCTTGTCTTGCCTTAGGGTGCCTTGCCTTGCGTTACCCTTTCCTTGCCTGGCCGGGCATTGCATAGCCGTGCGATGCCGTGCCTTAGCCTTGTTTCCCCTTGCCGTGCCGTTCCTTCCGTTACCCTTGCCTTGCCTTGCTTTCCCTTGCCTTCCTTGCCTTCCGTTACTCTTTGCTTGCCTTCCGTGGATTGCCTAGTCTTGCGTTGTCGTGCCTTAGCCTTGCCTCGCCTGACGGTGCCTTGCCTTGAGTTACCCTTTCCTTGCCTTGCCGTGCATTGCCTAGCCTTGCGTTGTCGTACCTTAGCCTTGCCTCGCCTGACCGTGCTTTGCCTTGCGTTACCCTTTCCTTGCCTTGCCGTGCATTGCCTAGCCGTGCGTTGTCGTGCATTAGCCTTGCCTTGCCTCACCGTGCCTTGCCTTGCGTTACCCTTACCTTGCCTTGCTTTCCCTTGCCTTCCTTGCCTTCCGTTACTCTTTGCTTGCTTTCCGTGCATTGCCTAGCCTTGCGTTGTCGTGCCTTAGCCTTGCCTCGCGTAACGGTGCCTTGCCTTGCGTTACCCTTTCCTTTCCTTGCCGTGCATTGGCTAGCCCTGCGTTGTCGTGCCTTAGCCTTGTTTCCCCTTACCGTGCCGTTCCTTCCGTTACCCTTGCCTTCCCCTGCTTTCCCTTGCCTTCCTTGCCTTCCGTTACTCTTTGCTTGCCTTCCGTTTATTGCCTAGCCTTGCGTTGTCGTGCCTTAGCCTTGCCGCGCCTTACCGTGCCTTGCCTTGCGTTACCCTTTCCTTGCCTTTCCGTTCACTGCCTAGCCTGGCGTTGTTGTGCCTTAGCCTTGCCTCGCCTGACCGTGCCTTGCCTTGCGTTACCCTTTCCTTGCCTTGCCGTGCATTGCCTAGCCGTGCGTTGTCGTGCATCAGCCTTGCCTTGCCTCACCGTGCCTTGCCTTGCGTTACCCTTTCCTTGCCTTGCCGTGCATTGCCTAGCCGTGCGTTGCCGTGCCTTAGCCTTGTTTCCCCTTGCCGTGCCGTTCCTTCTTTTACCCTTGCCTTGCCTTGCTTTCCCTTGCCTTCCTTGCCTTCCGTTACTCTTTGCTTGCCTTCCGTGCATTGCCTAGCCTTGCGTTGTCGTGCATTCGCCTTCCTCCCCAAACCGTGCCTTGCCTTGCGTTACCCTTTCCTTGCCTTGCCCTGCATTGCCTAGCCCTGTGTTGTCGTGCCTTAGCCTTGTTTCCCCTTACCGTGCCGTTCCTTTCGTTACCCTTGCCTTCCCCTGCTTTCCCTTGCCTTCCTTGCCTTCCGTTACTCTTTGCTTGCCTTCCGTGCATTGCCTAGCCATGCGTTGTCGTGCCTTAGCCTTGCCTCGCCTGAGCGTGCCTTGCCTTGAGTTACCCTTTCCTTGCCTTGCCGTGCATTGCCTAGCCGTGCGTTGTCGTGCATTTGCCTTGTCTTGCCTCACCGTGCTTTGCCTTGCGTTACCCTTTCCTTGCCTTGCCGTGCATTGCCTAGCCCTGCATTGTCGTGCCTTAGCTTTGTTTCCCCTTACCGTGCCGTTCCTTTCGTTGCCCTTGCCTTCCCTTGCTTTCCCTTGCCTTCCTTGCCTTCCGTTACACTTTGCTTGCCTTCCGTTCATTGCCTAGCCTTGCGTTGTCGTGCCTTAGCCTTGCCTCGCCTGACCGTGCCTTGCCTTGCGTTACCCTTTCCTTGCCTTGCCGTGCATTGCCTAGCCGTGCGTTGTCGTGCATTTGCTTGCCTTGCGTTACCCTTTCCTTGCCTGGCCGTGCATTGCCTAGCCGTGCGTTGTCGTGCATTAGCCTTATCTTGCCTTACCGTGCCTTCCCTTGCGTTACCCTTTCCTTGCCTGCCCGTGCATTGCGTTGCCGTGCGTTGCCGTTCCTTAGCCTTGTTTCCCCTTGCCGTGCCTTGCCTTTTGTTACACTTGCCTTGCCTTGCTTTGCCTTGCCTTCCTTTCCTTCCGTTACTCTTTCCTTGCCTAGACGTGCACTGCCTAGCCTTGCGTTGTCGTGCATTAGCTTTGCCTCCCCAAACCGTGCCTTGCCTTGCGTTACCATTTCCTTGCCTTGCCCTGCATTGCCTAGCCCTGTGTTGTCGTGCCTTAGTCTTGTTTGCCCTTACCGTGCCGTTCCTTCCGTTACCCTTGCCTTTCCCTGCTTTCCCTAGCCTTCCTTGCCTTCCGTTCCCCTTTGCTTGCCTTCCGTGCATTGCCTAGCCTTCCGTTGTCGTGCCTTAGCCTTGCCTCGCCTGACCGTGCCTTGCCTTGCGTTACCCTTTCCTTGCCTTGCCGTGAATTGCCTAGCCGTGCGTTGTCGTGCATCAGCCTTGCCTTGCCTCACCGTGCCTTGCCTTGCGTTACCCTTACCTTGCCTTGCTTTCCCTTCCTTTCATTGCCTTCCGTTACTCTTTGCTTTCCTTCCGTGCATTGCCTAGCCTTGCGTTGTCGTGCCTTAGCCTTGCCTCACCTGACAGTGCCTTGCCTTGCGTTACCCTTTCCTTGCCTTGCCGTGCATTGCCTAGCCGTGCGTTGCCGTGCCTTAGCCTTGTTTCCCCTTGCCGTGCCGTTCCTTCCGTTACCCTTGCCTTGCCTTGCTTTCCCTTGCCTTCCTTGCCTTCCGTTACTCTTTGCTTGCCTTCCGTGCATTGCCTAGCCTTGCGTTGTCGTGCCTTAGCCTTGCCTCGCGTAACGGTGCCTTGCCTTGCGTTACCCTTTCCTTTCCTTGCCGTGCATTGGCTAGCCCTGCGTTGTCGTGCCTTAGCCTTGTTTCCCCTTACCGTGCCGTTCCTTCCGTTACCCTTGCCTTCCCCTGCTTTCCCTTGCCTTCCTTGCCTTCCGTTACTCTTTGCTTGCCTTCCGTTTATTGCCTAGCCTTGCGTTGTCGTGCCTTAGCCTTGCCGCGCCTTACCGTGCCTTGCGTTGCGTTACCCTTTCCTTTCCTTGCCGTGCATTGCCTAGCCTTGCGTTGTCGTGCCTTAGCCTTGGCTCGCCTGACCGTGCCTTGCCTTGCGTTACCCTTTCCTTGCCTTGCCGTGCATTGCCTAGCCGTGCGTTGTCGTGCATCAGCCTTGCTTTGACTCACCGTGCCTTGCCTTGCGTTACCCTTTCCTTGCCTTGCCGTGCATTGCCTAGCCGTGCGTTGCCGTGCCTTAGCCTCGTTTCCCCTTGCCGTGCCGTTCCTTCTGTTACCCTTGCCTTGCCTTGCTTTCCCTTGCCTTCCTTGCCTTCCGTTACTCTTTGCTTGCCTTCCGTGCATTGCCTAGCCTTGCGTTGTCGTGCATTCGCCTTCCTCCCCGAACCGTGCCTTGCCTTGCGTTACCCTTTCCTTGCCTTGCCCTGCATTGCCTAGCCCTGTGTTGTCGTGCCTTAGCCTTGTTTCCCCTTACCGTGCCGTTCCTTTCGTTACCCTTGCCTTCCCCTGCTTTCCCTTGCCTTCCTTGCCTTCTGTTACTCTTTGCTTGCCTTCCGTGCATTGCCTAGCCTTGCGTTGTCGTGCCTTAGCCTTGCCTCGCCTGACCGTGCCTTGCCTTGCGTTACCCTTTCCTTGCCTTGCCGTGCATTGCCTAGCCGTGCGTTGTCGTGCATTTGCCTTGTCTTGCCTCACCGTGCTTTGCCTTGCGTTACCCTTTCCTTGCCTTGCCGTGCATTGCCTAGCCCTGCATTGTCGTGCCTTAGCTTTGTTTCCCCTTACCGTGCCGTTCCTTTCGTTGCCCTTGCCTTCCCTTGCTTTCCCTTGCCTTCCTTGCCTTCCGTTAATCTTTGCTTGCCTTCCGTTCATTGCCTAGCCTTGCGTTGTCGTGCCTTAGCCTTGCCTCGCCTGACCGTGCCTTGCCTTGCGTTACCCTTTCCTTGCCTTGCCGTGCATTGCCTAGCCGTGCGTTGTCGTGCATTTGCCTTGCCTTTCCTCACCGTGCCTTGCCTTGCGTTACCCTTTCCTTGCCTGGCCGTGCATTGCCTAGCCGTGCGTTGTCGTGCATTAGCCTTGTCTTGCCTTACCGTGCCTTGCCTTGCGTTACCCTTTCCTTGCCTGGCCGTGCATTGCCTAGCCGTGCGTTGCCGTGCCTTAGCCTTGTTTTCCCTTGCCGTGCCGTTCCTTCCGTTACCCTTGCCTTGCCTTGCTTTCCCTTGCCTTCCTTGCCTTCCGTTACTCTTTGCTTGCCTTCCGTGCATTGCCTAGCCTTGCGTTGTCGTGCCTTAGCCTTGCCTCGCGTAACGGTGCCTTGCCTTGCGTTACCCTTTCCTTTCCTTGCCGTGCATTGGCTAGGGCTGCGTTGTCGTGCCTTAGCCTTGTTTCCCCTTACCGTGCCGTTCCTTCCGTTACCCTTGCCTTCCCCTGCTTTCCCTTGCCTTCCTTGCCTTCCGTTACTCTTTGCTTGCCTTCCGTTTATTGCCTAGCCTTGCGTTGTCGTGCCTTAGCCTTGCCGCGCCTTACCGTGTCTTGCCTTGCGTTACCCTTTCCTTGCCGTGCCGTGCATTGCCTAGCCTTGCGTTGTCGTGCCTTAGCCTTGCCTCGCCTGACCGTGCCTTGCCTTGCGTTACCCTTTCCTTGCCTTGCCGTGCATTGCCTAGCCGTGCGTTGTCGTGCATCAGCCTTGCCTTGCCTCACCGTGCCTTGCCTTGCGTTACCCTTTCCTTGCCTTGCCGTGCATTGCCTGGCCGTGCGTTGCCGTGCCTTAGCCTTGTTTCCCCTTGCCGTGCCGTTCCTTCTGTTACCCTTGCCTTGCCTCGCTTTCCCTTGCCTTCCTTGCCTTCCGTTACTCTTTGCTTGCCTTCCGTGCATTGCCTAGCCTTGCGTTGTCGTGCATTCGCCTTCCTCCCCAAACCGTGCCTTGCCTTGCGTTACCCTTTCCTTGCCTTGCCCTGCATTGCCTAGCCCTGTGTTGTCGTGCCTTAGCCTTGTTTCCCCTTACCGTGCCGTTCCTTTCGTTACCCTTGCCTTCCCCTGCTTTCCCTTGCCTTCCTTGCCTTCCGTTACTCTTTGCTTGCCTTCCGTGCATTGCCTAGCCATGCGTTGTCGTGCCTTAGCCTTGCCTCGCCTGAGCGTGCCTTGCCTTGAGTTACCCTTTCCTTGCCTTGCCGTGCATTGCCTAGCCGTGGGTTGTCGTGCATTTGCCTTGTCTTGCCTCACCGTGCTTTGCCTTGCGTTACCCTTTCCTTGCCTTGCCGTGCATTGCCTAGCCCTGCATTGTCGTGCCTTAGCTTTGTTTCCCCTTACCGTGCCGTTCCTTTCGTTGCCCTTGCCTTCCCTTGCTTTCCCTTGCCTTCCTTGCCTTCCGTTACTCTTTGCTTGCCTTCCGTTCATTGCCTAGCCTTGCGTTGTCGTGCCTTAGCCTTGCCTCGCCTGACCGTGCCTTGCCTTGCGTTACCCTTTCCTTGCCTTGCCGTGCATTGCCTAGCCGTGCGTTGTCGTGCATTTGCCTTGCCTTCCCTCACCGTGCCTTGCCTTGCGTTACCCTTTCCTTGCCTGGCCGTGCATTGCCTAGCCGTGCGTTGTCGTGCATTAGCCTTGTCTTGCCTTACCGTGCCTTGCCTTGCGTTACCCTTTCCTTGCCTGGCCGTGCATTGCATAGCCGTGCGTTGCCGTTCCTTAGCCTTGTTTCCCCTTGCCGTGCCTTGCCTTTTGTTACACTTGCCTTGCCTTGCTTTGCCTTGCCTTCCTTTCCTTCCGTTACTCTTTCCTTGCGTAGCCGTGCACTGCCTAGCCTTGCGTTGTCGTGCATTAGCTTTGCCTCCCCAAACCGTGCCTTGCCTTGCGTTACCATTTCCTTGCCTTGCCCTGCATTGCCTAGCCCTGTGTTGTCGTGCCTTAGTCTTGTTTGCCCTTACCGTGCCGTTCCTTCCGTTACCCTTGCCTTTCCCTGCTTTCCCTAGCCTTCCTTGCCTTCCGTTCCTCTTTCCTTGCCTTGCGTGCATTGCCTAGCTTTGCGTTGTCGTGCCTTAGCCTTGCCTCGCCTGACCGTGCCTTGCCTTGCGTTACCCTTTCCTTGCCTTGCCGTGAATTGCCTAGCCGTGCGTTGTCGTGCATCAGCCTTGCCTTGCCTCACCGTGCCTTGCCTTGCGTTGCCCTTGCCTTGCCTTGCTTTCCCTTGCCTTCCTTGCCTTCCGTTACTCTTTGCTTGCCTTCCGTGCATTGCCTAGCCTTGCGTTGTCGTGCCTTAGCCTTCCCTCGCCTGACAGTGCCTTGCCTTGCGTTACCCTTTCCTTGCCTTGCCGTGCATTGCCTAGCCGTGCGTTGCCGTGCCTTAGCCTTGTTTCCCCTTGCCGTGCCGTTCCTTCCGTTACCCTTGCCTTGCCTTGCTTTCCCTTGCCTTCCTTGCCTTCCGTTACTCTTTGCTTGCCTTCCGTGCGTTGCCTAGCCTTGCGTTGTCGTGCCTTAGCCTTGCCTCGCGTAACGGTGCCTTGCCTTGCGTTACCCTTTCCTTTCCTTGCCGTGCATTGGCTAGCCCTGCGTTGTCGTGCCTTAGCCTTGTTTCCCCTTACTGTGCCGTTCCTTCCGTTACCCTTGCCTTCCCCTGCTTTCCCTTGCCTTCCTTGCCTTCCGTTACTCTTTGCTTGCCTTCCGTTTATTGCCTAGCCTTGCGTTGTCGTGCCTTAGCCTTGCCTCGCCTGACCGTGCCTTGCCTTGCGTTACCCTTTCCTTGCCTTGCCGTGCATTGCCTAGCCGTGCGTTGTCGTGCATTTGCCTTGCCTTCCCTCACCGTGCCTTGCCTTGCGTTACCCTTTCCTTGCGTGGCCGTGCATTGCCTAGCCGTGCGTTGTCGTGCATTAGCCTTGTCTTGCCTTACCGTGCCTTGCCTTGCGTTACCCTTTCCTTGCCTGGCCGTGCATTGCATAGCCGTGCGTTGCCGTTCCTTAGCCTTGTTTCCCCTTGCCGTGCCTTGCCTTTTGTTACACTTGCCTTGCCTTGCTTTGCCTTGCCTTCCTTTCCTTCCGTTACTCTTTCCTTGCCTAGCCGTGCAATGCCTAGCCTTGCGTTGTCGTGCATTAGCTTTGCCTCCCCAAACCGTGCCTTGCCTTGCGTTACCATTTCCTTGCCTTGCCCTGCATTGCCTAGCCCTGTGTTGTCGTGCCTTAGTCTTGTTTGCCCTTACCGTGCCGTTCCTTCCGTTACCCTTGCCTTTCCCTGCTTTCCCTAGCCTTCCTTGCCTTCCGTTCCTCTTTGCTTGCCTTGCGTGCATTGCCTAGCCTTGCGTTGTCGTGCCTTAGCCTTGCCTCGCCTGACCGTGCCTTGCCTTGCGTTACCCTTTCCTTGCCTTGCCGTGAATTGCCTAGCCGTGCGTTGTCGTGCATCAGCCTTGCCTTGCCTCACCGTGCCTTGCCTTGCGTTACCCTTACCTTGCCTTGCTTTCCCTTCGTTTCATTGCCTTCCGTTACTCTTTGCTTTCCTTCCGTGCATTGCCTAGCCTTGCGTTGTCGTGCCTTAGCCTTGCCTAGCCTGACAGTGCCTTGCCTTGCGTTACCCTTTCCTTGCCTTGCCGTGCATTGCCTAGCCGTGCGTTGTCGTGCCTTAGCCTTGTTTCCCCTTGCCGTGCCGTTCCTTCCGTTACCCTTGCCTTGCCTTGCTTTCCCTTGCCTTCCTTGCCTTCCGTTACTCTTTGCTTGCCTTCCGTGCGTTGCCTAGCCTTGCGTTGTCGTGCCTTAGCCTTGCCTCGCGTAACGGTGCTTTGCCTTGCGTTACCCTTTCCTTTCCTTGCCGTGCATTGGCTAGCCCTGCGTTGTCGTGCCTTAGCCTTGCTTCGCCTGACCGTGCCTTGCCTTCCGTTACCCTTGCCTTCCCTTGCTTTCCCTTGCCTTCCTTGCATTCCGTTACTCTTTGCTTGCCTTCCGTTTATTGCCTAGCCTTGCGTTGTCGTGCCTTAGCCTTGCCGCGCCTTACCGTGCCTTGCCTTGCGTTACCCATTCCTTGCCTTGCCGTGCATTGCCTAGCCTTGCGTTGTCGTGCCTTAGCCTTGCCTCGCCTGACCGTGCCTTGCCTTGCGTTACCCTTTCCTTGCCTTGCCGTGCATTGCCTAGCCGTGCGTTGTCGTGCATCAGCCTTGCCTTGCCTCACCGTGCCTTGCCTTGCGTTACCCTTTCCTTGCCTTGCCCTGCATTGCCTAGCCCTGTGTTGTCGTGCCTTAGCCTTGTTTCCCCTTACCGGGCCGTTCCTTTCGTTGCCCTTGCCTTCCCTTGCTTTCCCTTGCCTTCCTTGCCTTCTGTTACTCTTTGCTTGCCTTCCGTGCATTGCCTAGCCTTGCGTTGTCGTGCCTTAGCCTTGCCTCGCCTGACCGTGCCTTGCCTTGAGTTACCCTTTCCTTGCCTTGCCGTGCATTGCCTAGCCGTGCGTTGTCGTGCATTTGCCTTGTCTTGCCTCACCGTGCTTTGCCTTGCGTTACCCTTTCCTTGCCTTGCCGTGCATTGCCTAGCCCTGCATTGTCGTGCCTTAGCTTTGTTTCCCCTTACCGTGCCGTTCCTTTCGTTGCCCTTGCCTTCCCTTGCTTTCCCTTGCCTTCCTTGCCTTCCGTTACTCTTTGCTTGCCTTCCGTTCATTGCCTAGCCTTGCGTTGTCGTGCCTTAGCCTTGCCTCGCCTGACCGTGCCTTGCCTTGCGTTACCCTTTCCTTGCCATGCCGTGCTTTGCCTAGCCGTGCGTTGTCGTGCATTTGCCTTGCCTTCCCTCACCGTGCCTTGCCTTGCGTTACCCTTTCCTTGCCTGGCCGTGCATTGACTAGCCGTGCGTTGTCGTGCATTAGCCTTGTCTTGCCTTACCGTGCCTTGCCTTGCGTTACCCTTTCCTTGCCTGGCCGTGCATTGCCTAGCCGTGCGTTGTCGTGCCTTAGCCTTGTTTCCCCTTGCCGTGCCGTCCCTTCCGTTACCCTTGCCTTGCCTTGCTTTCCCTTTCCTTCCTTGCCTTCCGTTACTCTTTGCTTGCCTTCCGTGCATTGCCTAGCCTTGCGTTGTCGTGCCTTAGCGTTGCCTCGCGTAACGGTGCCTTGCCTTGCGTTACCCTTTCCTTTCCTTGCCGTGCATTGGCTAGTCCTGCGTTGTCGTGCCTTAGCCTTGTTCCCCTTACCGTGCCGTTCCTTCCGTTACCCTTGCCTTCCCCTGCTTTCCCTTGCCTTCCTTGCCTTCCGTTACTCTTTGCTTGCCTTCCGTTTATTGCCTAGCCTTGCGTTGTCGTGCCTTAGCCTTGCCGCGCCTTACCGTGCCTTGCCTTGCGTTACCCTTTCCTTGCCGTGCCGTGCATTGCCTAGCCTTGCGTTGTCGTGCCTTAGCCTTGCCTCGCCTGACCGTGCCTTGCCTTGCGTTACCCTTTCCTTGCCTTGCCGTGCATTGCCTAGCCGTGCGTTGTCGTGCATCAGCCTTGCCTTGCCTCACCGTGCCTTGCCTTGCGTTACCCTTTCCTTGCCTTGCCGTGCATTGCCTAGCCGTGCGTTGCCGTGCCTTAGCCTTGTTTCCCCTTGCCGTGCCGTTCCTTCTGTTACCCTTGCCTTGCCTTGCTTTCCCTTGCCTTCCTTGCCTTCCGTTACTCTTTGCTTGCCTTCCGTGCATTGCCTAGCCTTGCGTTGTCGTGCATTCGCCTTCCTCCCCAAACCGTGCCTTGCCTTGCGTTACCCTTTCCTTGCCTTGCCCCGCATTGCCTAGCCCTGCATTGTCGTGCCTTAGCTTTGTTTCCCCTTACCGTGCCGTTCCTTTCGTTGCCCTTGCCTTCCCTTGCTTTCCCTTGCCTTCCTTGCCTTCCTTTACTCTTTGCTTGCCTTCCGTTCATTGCCTAGCCTTGCGTTGTCGTGCCTTAGCCTTGCCTCGCCTGACCGTGCCTTGCCTTGCGTTACCCTTTCCTTGCCTTGCCGTGCATTGCCTAGCCCTGCGTTGTCGTGCATTAGCCTTGTCTTGCCTCACCGTGCCTTGCCTTGCGTTACCCTTTCCTTGCCTGGCCGTGCATTGCCTAGCCGTGCGTTGTCGTGCATTAGCCTTGTCTTGCCTTACCGTGCCTTGCCTTGCGTTACCCTTTCCTTGCCTGGCCGTGCATTGCGTAGCCGTGCGTTGCCGTTCCTTAGCCTTGTTTCCCCTTGCCGTGCCTTGCCTTTTGTTACACTTGCCTTGCCTTGCTTTGCCTTGCCTTCCTTTCCTTCCGTTACTCTTTCCTTGCCTAGCCGTGCACTGCCTAGCCTTGCGTTGTCGTGCATTAGCTTTGCCTCCCCAAACCGTGCCTTGCCTTGCGTTACCATTTCCTTGCCTTGCCCTGCATTGCCTAGCCCTGTGTTGTCGTGCCTTAGTCTTGTTTGCCCTTACCGTGCCGTTCCTTCCGTTACCCTTGCCTTTCCGTGCTTTCCCTAGCCTTCCTTGCCTTCCGTTCCTCTTTGCTTGCCTTCCGTGCATTGCCTAGCCTTGCGTTGTCGTGCCTTAGCCTTGCCTCGCCTGACCGTGCCTTGCCTTGCGTTACCCTTTCCTTGCCTTGCCGTGAATTGCCTAGCCGTGCGTTGTCGTGCATCAGCCTTGCCTTGCCTCACCGTGCCTTGCCTTGCGTTACCCTTACCTTGCCTTGCTTTCCCTTCCTTTCATTGCCTTCCGTTACTCTTTGCTTTCCTTCCGTGCATTGCGTAGCCTTGCGTTGTCGTGCCTTAGCCTTGCCTCGCCTGACAGTGCCTTGCCTTGCGTTACCCTTTCCTTGCCTTGCCGTGAATTGCCTAGCCGTGCGTTGTCGTGCATCAGCCTTGCCTTGCCTCACCGTGCCTTGCCTTGCGTTACCCTTACCTTGCCTTGCTTTCCCTTCCTTTCATTGCCTTCCGTTACTCTTTGCTTTCCTTCCGTGCATTGCCTAGCCGTGCGTTGCCGTGCCTTAGCCTTGTTTCCCCTTGCCGTGCCGTTCCTTCCGTTACCCTTGCCTTGCCTTGCTTTCCCTTGCCTTCCTTGCCTTCCGTTTCTCTTTGCTTGCCTTCCGTGCGTTGCCTAGCCTTGCGTTGTCGTGCCTTAGCCTTGCCTCGCGTAACGGTGCCTTGCCTTGCGTTACCCTTTCCTTTCCTTGCCGTGCATTGGCTAGCCCTGCGTTGTCGTGCCTTAGCCTTGTTTCCCCTTACCGTGCCGTTCCTTCCGTTACCCTTGCCTTCCCCTGCTTTCCCTTGCCTTCCTTGCCTTCCGTTACTCTTTGCTTGCCTTCCCTGCATTGCCTAGCCTTGCGTTGTCGTGCCTTAGCCTTGCCTCGCCTGACCGTGCCTTGCCTTGAGTTACCCTTTCCTTGCCTTGCCGTGCATTGCCTAGCCGTGCGTTGTCGTGCATTTGCCTTGTCTTGCCTCACCGTGCTTTGCCTTGCGTTACCCTTTCCTTGCCTTGCCGTGCATTGCCTAGCCCTGCATTGTGCCTTAGCTTTGTTTCCTCTTACCGTGCCGTTCCTTTCGTTGCCCTTGCCTTCCCTTGCTTTCCCTTGCCTTCCTTGCCTTCCGTTACTCTTTGCTTGCCTTCCGTTCATTGCCTAGCCTTGCGTTGTCGTGCCTTAGCCTTGCCTCGCCTGACCGTGCCTTGCCTTGCGTTACCCTTTCCTTCCCTTGCCGTGCATTGCCTAGCCGTGCGTTGTCGTGCATTTGCCTTGCCTTGCCTCACCGTGCCTTGCCTTGCGTTACCCTTTCCTTGCCTGGCCGTGCATTGCCTAGCCGTGCGTTGTCGTGCATTAGCCTTGTCTTGCCTTACCGTGCCAGACCTTGCGTTACCCTTTCCTTGCCTGGCCGTGCATTGCGTAGCCGTGCGTTGCCGTTCCTTAGCCTTGTTTCCCCTTGCCGTGCCTTGCCTTTTGTTACACTTGCCTTGCCTTGCTTTGCCTTGCCTTCCTTTCCTTCCGTTACTCTTTCCTTGCCTAGCCGTGCACTGCCTAGCCTTGCGTTGTCGTGCATTAGCTTTGCCTCCCCAAACCGTGCATTGACTTGCGTTACCATTTCCTTGCCTTGCCCTGCATTGCCTAGCCCTGTGTTGTGCCTTAGTCTTGTTTGCCCTTACCGTGCCGTTCCTTCCGTTACCCTTGCCTTTCCCTGCTTTCCCTAGCCTTCCTCGCCTTCCGTTCCTCTTTGCTTGCCTTCCGTGCATTGCCTGGCCTTGCGTTGTCGTGCCTTAGCCTTGCCTCGCCTGACCGTGCTTTGCCTTGCGTTACCCTTTCCTTGCCTTGCCGTGAATTGCCTAGCCGTGCGTTGTCGTGCATCAGCCTTGCCTTGCCTCACCGTGCCTTGCCTTGCGTTACCCTTACCTTGCCTTGCTTTCCCTTGCCTTCCTTGCCTTCCGTTACTCTTTGCTTGCCTTCCGTGCATTGCCTAGCCTTGCGTTGTCGTGCCTTAGCCTTGCCTCGCGTAACGGTGCCTTGCCTTGCGTTACCCTTTCCTTTCCTTGCCGTGCACTGGCTAGCCCTGCGTTGTCGTGCCTTAGCCTTGTTTCCCCTTACCGTGCCGTTCCTTCCGTTACTCTTGCCTTCCCCTGCTTTCCCTTGCCTTCCTTGCCTTCCGTTACTCTTTGCTTGCCTTCCGTTTATTGCCTAGCCTTGCGTTGTCGTGCCTTAGCCTTGCCGCGCCTTACCGTGCCTTGCCTTGCGTTACCCTTTCCTTGCCTTGCCGTGCATTGCCTAGCCTTGCGTTGTCGTGCCTTAGCCTTGCCTCGCCTGACCGTGCCTTGCCTTGCGTTACCCTTTCCTTGCCTTGCCGTGCATTGCCTAGCCGTGCGTTGTCGTGCATCAGCCTTGCCTTGACTCACCGTGCCTTGCCTTGCGTTACCCTTTCCTTGCCTTGCCCTGCATTGCCTAGCCCTGTGTTGTCGTGCCTTAGCCTTGTTTCCCCTTACCGGGCCGTTCCTTTCGTTACCCTTGCCTTCCCCTGCTTTCCCTTGCCTTCCTTGCCTTCTGTTACTCTTTGCTTGCCTTCCGTGCATTGCCTAGCCTTGCGTTGTCGTGCCTTAGCCTTGCCTCGCCTGACCGTGCCTTGCCTTGAGTTACCCTTTCCTTGCCTTGCCGTGCATTGCCTAGCCGTGCGTTGTCGTGCATTTGCCTTGTCTTGCCTCACCGTGCTTTGCATTGCGTTACCCTTTCCTTGCCTTGCCATGCATTGCCTAGCCCTGCATTGTCGTGCCTTAGCTTTGTTTCCCCTTACCGTGCCGTTCCTTTCGTTGCCCTTGCCTTCCCTTGCTTTCCCTTGCCTTCCTTGCCTTCCGTTACTCTTTGCTTGCCTTCCGTTCATTGCCTAGCCTTGCGTTGTCGTGCCTTAGCCTTGCCTCTCCTGACCGTGCCTTGCCTTGCGTTACCCTTTCCTTGCCATGCCGTGCTTTGCCTACCCGTGCGTTGTCGTGCATTTGCCTTGCCTTGCCTCACCGTGCCTTGCCTTGCGTTACCCTTTCCTTGCCTGGCCGTGCATTGCCTAGCCGTGCGTTGTGGTGCCTTAGCCTTGTCTTGCCTTACCGTGCCTTGCCTTGCGTTACCCTTTCCTTGCCTTGCCGTGCATTGCCTAGCCGTGCGTTGCCGTGCCTTAGCCTTGTTTCCCCTTGCCGTGCCGTCCCTTCCGTTACCCTTGCCTTGCCTTGCTTTCCCTTGCCTTCCTTGCCTTCCGTTACTCTTTGCTTGCCTTCCGTTTATTGCCTAGCCTTGCGTTGTCGTGCCTTAGCCTTGCCGCGCCTGACCGTGCCTTGCCTTGCGTTACCCTTTCCTTGCCTTGCCGTGCATTGCCTAGCCGTGCGTTGTCGTGCATTAGCCTTGCCTTGCCTCACCGTGCCTTGCCTTGCGTTACCCTTTCCTTGCCTTGCCGTGCATTGCGTAGCCGTGCGTTGCCGTGCCTTAGCCTTGTTTCCCCTTGCCGTGCCGTTCCTTCTGTTACCCTTGCCTTGCCTTGCTTTCCCTTGCCTTCCTTGCCTTCCGTTACTCTTTGCTTGCCTTCCGTGCATTGCCTAGCCTTGCGTTGTCGTGCCTTAGCCTTGTCTCGCCTGACCGTGCCTTCCTTTGCTTTAAGCTTTCCTTGCATTGCCGTGCATTGCCTAGCCGTGCGTTGTCGTGCATTTGCCTTGTCTTGCCTCACCGTGCTTTGCCTTGCGTTACCCTTTCCTTGCCTTGCCGTGCATTGCCTAGCCCTGCATTGTCGTGCCTTAGCTTTGTTTCCCCTTACCGTGCCGTTCCTTTCGTTGCCCTTGCCTTCCCTTGCTTTCCCTTGCCTTCCTTGCCTTCCTTTACTCTTTGCTTGCCTTCCGTTCATTGCCTAGCCTTGCGTTGTCGTGCCTTAGCCTTGCCTCGCCTGACCGTGCCTTGCCTTGCGTTACCCTTTCCTTGCCTTGTCGTGCATTGCCTAGCCGTGCGTTGTCGTGCATTTGCCTTGCCTTGCCTCACCGTGCCTTGCCTTGCGTTACCCTTTCCTTGCCTGGCCGTGCATTGCCTAGCCGTGCGTTGTCGTGCATTAGCCTTGTCTTGCCTTACCGTGCCTTGCCTTCCGTTACCCTTTCCTTGCCTGGCCGTGCATTGCGTAGCCGTGCGTTGCCGTTCCTTAGCCTTGTTTCCCCTTGCCGTGCCTTGCCTTTTGTTACACTTGCCTTGCCTTGCTTTGCCTTGCCTTCCTTTCCTTCCGTTACTCTTTCCTTGCCTAGCCGTGCACTGCCTAGCCTTGCGTTGTCGTGCATTAGCTTTGCCTCCCCAAACCGTGCCTTGCCTTGCGTTACCATTTCCTTGCCTTGCCCTGCATTGCCTAGCCCTGTGTTGTCGTGCCTTAGTCTTGTTTGCCCTTACCGTGCCGTTCCTTCCGTTACCCTTGCCTTTCCCTGCTTTCCCTAGCCTTCCTTGCCTTCCGTTCCTCTTTGCTTGCCTTCCGTGCATTGCCTAGCCTTGCGTTGTCGTGCCTTAGCCTTGCCTCGCCTGACCGTGCCTTGCCTTGCGTTACCCTTTCCTTGCCTTGCCGTGAATTGCCTAGCCGTGCGTTGTCGTGCATCAGCCTTGCCTTGCCTCACCGTGCCTTGCCTTGCGTTACCCTTACCTTGCCTTGCTTTCCCTTCCTTTCATTGCCTTCCGTTACTCTTTGCTTTCCTTCCGTGCATTGCGTAGCCTTGCGTTGTCGTGCCTTAGCCTTGCCTCGCCTGACAGTGCCTTGCCTTGCGTTACCCTTTCCTTGCCTTGCCGTGAATTGCCTAGCCGTACGTTGTCGTGCATCAGCCTTGCCTTGCCTCACCGTGCCTTGCCTTGCGTTACCCTTACCTTGCCTTGCTTTCCCTTCCTTTCATTGCCTTCCGTTACTCTTTGCTTTCCTTCCGTGCATTGCCTAGCCGTGCGTTGCCGTGCCTTAGCCTTGTTTCCCCTTGCCGTGCCGTTCCTTCCGTTACCCTTGCCTTGCCTTGCTTTCCCTTGCCTTCCTTGCCTTCCGTTTCTCTTTGCTTGCCTTCCGTGCGTTGCCTAGCCTTGCGTTGTCGTGCCTTAGCCTTGCCTCGCGTAACGGTGCCTTGCCTTGCGTTACCCTTTCCTTTCCTTGCCGTGCATTGGCTAGCCCTGCCTTGTCGTGCCTTAGCCTTGTTTCCCCTTACCGTGCCGTTCCTTCCGTTACCCTTGCCTTGCCTTGCTTTCCCTTGCCTTCCTTGCCTTCCGTTACTCTTTGCTTGCCTTCCCTGCATTGCCTAGCCTTGCGTTGTCGTGCCTTAGCCTTGCCTCGCCTGACCGTGCCTTGCCTTGAGTTACCCTTTCCTTGCCTTGCCGTGCATTGCCTAGCCGTGCGTTGTCGTGCATTTGCCTTGTCTTGCCTCACCGTGCTTTGCCTTGCGTTACCCTTTCCTTGCCTTGCCGTGCATTGCCTAGCCCTGCATTGTCGTGCCTTAGCTTTGTTTCCCCTTACCGTGCCGTTCCTTTCGTTGCCCTAGCCTTCCCTTGCTTTCCCTTGCCTTCCTTGCCTTCCGTTACTCTTTGCTTGCCTTCCGTTCATTGCCTAGCCTTGCGTTGTCGTGCCTTAGCCTTGCCTCGCCTGACCGTGCCTTGCCTTGCGTTACCCTTTCCTTCCCTTGCCGTGCATTGCCTAGCCGTGCGTTGTCGTGCATTTGCCTTGCCTTGCCTCACCGTGCCTTGCCTTGCGTTACCCTTTCCTTGCCTGGCCGTGCATTGCCTAGCCGTGCGTTGTCGTGCATTAGCCTTGTCTTGCCTTACCGTGCCAGACCTTGCGTTACCCTTTCCTTGCCTGGCCGTGCATTGCGTAGCCGTGCGTTGCCGTTCCTTAGCCTTGTTTCCCCTTGCCGTGCCTTGCCTTTTGTTACACTTGCCTTGCCTTGCTTTGCCTTGCCTTCCTTTCCTTCCGTTACTCTTTCCTTGCGTAGCCGTGCACTGCCTAGCCTTGCGTTGTCGTGCATTAGCTTTGCCTCCCCAAACCGTGCCTTGCCTTGCGTTACCATTTCCTTGCCTTGCCCTGCATTGCCTAGCCCTGTGTTGTCGTGCCTTAGTCTTGTTTGCCCTTACCGTGCCGTTCCTTCCGTTACCCTTGCCTTTCCCTGCTTTCCCTAGCCTTCCTTGCCTTCCGTTCCTCTTTCCTTGCCTTGCGTGCATTGCCTAGCTTTGCGTTGTCGTGCCTTAGCCTTGCCTCGCCTGACCGTGCCTTGCCTTGCGTTACCCTTTCCTTGCCTTGCCGTGAATTGCCTAGCCGTGTGTTGTCGTGCATCAGCCTTGCCTTGCCTCACCGTGCCTTGCCTTGCGTTACCCTTACCTTGCCTTGCTTTCCCTTCCTTTCATTGCCTTCCGTTACTCTTTGCTTTCCTTCCGTGCATTGCCTAGCCTTGCGTTGTCGTGCCTTAGCCTTGCCTAGCCTGACAGTGCCTTGCCTTGCGTTACCCTTTCCTTGCCTTGCCGTGCATTGCCTAGCCGTGCGTTGCCGTGCCTTAGCCTTGTTTCCCCTTGCCGTGCCGTTCCTTCCGTTACCCTTGCCTTGCCTTGCTTTCCCTTGCCTTCCTTGCCTTCCGTTACTCTTTGCTTGCCTTCCGTGCGTTGCCTAGCCTTGCGTTGTCGTGCCTTAGCCTTGCCTCGCGTAACGGTGCCTTGCCTTGCGTTACCCTTTCCTTTCCTTGCCGTGCATTGGCTAGCCCTGCGTTGTCGTGCCTTAGCCTTGTTTCCCCTTACTGTGCCGTTCCTTCCGTTACCCTTGCCTTCCCCTGCTTTCCCTTGCCTTCCTTGCCTTCCGTTACTCTTTGCTTGCCTTCCGTTTATTGCCTAGCCTTGCGTTGTCGTGCCTTAGCCTTGCCTCGCCTGACCGTGCCTTGCCTTGCGTTACCCTTTCCTTGCCTTGCCGTGCATTGCCTAGCCGTGCGTTGTCGTGCATTTGCCTTGCCTTCCCTCACCGTGCCTTGCCTTGCGTTACCCTTTCCTTGCGTGGCCGTGCATTGCCTAGCCGTGCGTTGCCTTGCGTTACCATTTCCTTGCCTAGCCGTGCACTGCCTTGCATAGCCGTGCGTTGCCGTTCCTTAGCCTTGTTTCCCCTTGCCGTGCCTTGCCTTTTGTTACACTTGCCTTGCCTTGCTTTGCCTTGCCTTCCTTTCCTTCCGTTACTCTTTCCTTGCCTAGCCGTGCAATGCCTAGCCTTGCGTTGTCGTGCATTAGCTTTGCCTCCCCAAACCGTGCCTTGCCTTGCGTTACCATTTCCTTGCCTTGCCCTGCATTGCCTAGCCCTGTGTTGTCGTGCCTTAGTCTTGTTTGCCCTTACCGTGCCGTTCCTTCCGTTACCCTTGCCTTTCCCTGCTTTCCCTAGCCTTCCTTGCCTTCCGTTCCTCTTTGCTTGCCTTGCGTGCATTGCCTAGCCTTGCGTTGTCGTGCCTTAGCCTTGCCTCGCCTGACCGTGCCTTGCCTTGCGTTACCCTTTCCTTGCCTTGCCGTGAATTGCCTAGCCGTGCGTTGTCGTGCATCAGCCTTGCCTTGCCTCACCGTGCCTTGCCTTGCGTTACCCTTACCTTGCCTTGCTTTCCCTTCGTTTCATTGCCTTCCGTTACTCTTTGCTTTCCTTCCGTGCATTGCCTAGCCTTGCGTTGTCGTGCCTTAGCCTTGCCTAGCCTGACAGTGCCTTGCCTTGCGTTACCCTTTCCTTGCCTTGCCGTGCATTGCCTAGCCGTGCGTTGCCGTGCCTTAGCCTTGTTTCCCCTTGCCGTGCCGTTCCTTCCGTTACCCTTGCCTTGCCTTGCTTTCCCTTGCCTTCCTTGCCTTCCGTTACTCTTTGCTTGCCTTCCGTGCGTTGCCTAGCCTTGCGTTGTCGTGCCTTAGCCTTGCCTCGCGTAACGGTGCTTTGCCTTGCGTTACCCTTTCCTTTCCTTGCCGTGCATTGGCTAGCCCTGCGTTGTCGTGCCTTAGCCTTGTTTCCCCTTACCGTGCCGTTCCTTCCGTTACCCTTGCCTTCCCCTGCTTTCCCTTGCCTTCCTTGCATTCCGTTACTCTTTGCTTGCCTTCCGTTTATTGCCTAGCCTTGGGTTGTCGTGCCTTAGCCTTGCCGCGCCTTACCGTGCCTTGCCTTGCGTTACCCTTTCCTTGCCTTGCCGTGCATTGCCTAGCCTTGCGTTGTCGTGCCTTAGCCTTGCCTCGCCTGACCGTGCCTTGCCTTGCGTTACCCTTTCCTTGCCTTGCCGTGCATTGCCTAGCCGTGCGTTGTCGTGCATCAGCCTTGCCTTGCCTCACCGTGCCTTGCCTTGCGTTACCCTTTCCTTGCCTTGCCCTGCATTGCCTAGCCCTGTGTTGTCGTGCCTTAGCCTTGTTTCCCCTTACCGGGCCGTTCCTTTCGTTACCCTTGCCTTCCCCTGCTTTCCCTTGCCTTCCTTGCCTTCTGTTACTCTTTGCTTGCCTTCCGTGCATTGCCTAGCCTTGCGTTGTCGTGCCTTAGCCTTGCCTCGCCTGACCGTGCCTTGCCTTGAGTTACCCTTTCCTTGCCTTGCCGTGCATTGCCTAGCCGTGCGTTGTCGTGCATTTGCCTTGTCTTGCCTCACCGTGCTTTGCCTTGCGTTACCCTTTCCTTGCCTTGCCGTGCATTGCCTAGCCCTGCATTGTCGTGCCTTAGCTTTGTTTCCCCTTACCGTGCCGTTCCTTTCGTTGCCCTTGCCTTCCCTTGCTTTCCCTTGCCTTCCTTGCCTTCCGTTACTCTTTGCTTGCCTTCCGTTCATTGCCTAGCCTTGCGTTGTCGTGCCTTAGCCTTGCCTCGCCTGACCGTGCCTTGCCTTGCGTTACCCTTTCCTTGCCATGCCGTGCTTTGCCTAGCCGTGCGTTGTCGTGCATTTGCCTTGCCTTCCCTCACCGTGCCTTGCCTTGCGTTACCCTTTCCTTGCCTGGCCGTGCATTGCCTAGCCGTGCGTTGTCGTGCATTAGCCTTGTCTTGCCTTACCGTGCCTTGCCTTGCGTTACCCTTTCCTTGCCTGGCCGTGCATTGCCTAGCCGTGCGTTGCCGTGCCTTAGCCTTGTTTCCCCTTGCCGTGCCGTCCCTTCCGTTACCCTTGCCTTGCCTTGCTTTCCCTTGCCTTCCTTGCCTTCCGTTACTCTTTGCTTGCCTTCCGTGCATTGCCTAGCCTTGCGTTGTCGTGCCTTAGCGTTGCCTCGCGTAACGGTGCCTTGCCTTGCGTTACCCTTTCCTTTCCTTGCCGTGCATTGGCTAGCCCTGCGTTGTCGTGCCTTAGCCTTGTTTCCCCTTACCGTGCCGTTCCTTCCGTTACCCTTGCCTTCCCCTGCTTTCCCTTGCCTTCCTTGCCTTCCGTTACTCTTTGCTTGCCTTCCGTTTATTGCCTAGCCTTGCGTTGTCGTGCCTTAGCCTTGCCGCGCCTTACCGTGCCTTGCCTTGCGTTACCCTTTCCTTGCCGTGCCGTGCATTGCCTAGCCTTGCGTTGTCGTGCCTTAGCCTTGCCTCGCCTGACCGTGCCTTGCCTTGCGTTACCCTTTCCTTGCCTTGCCGTGCATTGCCTAGCCGTGCGTTGTCGTGCATCAGCCTTGCCTTGCCTCACCGTGCCTTGCCTTGCCTTCCGTTACCCTTTCCTTGCCTTGCCGTGCATTGCCTAGCCGTGCGTTGCCGTGCCTTAGCCTTGTTTCCCCTTGCCGTGCCGTTCCTTCTGTTACCCTTGTTACCCTTTCCTTGCCTTGCCGTGCATTGCCTAGCCTTGCGTTGTCGTGCATTCGCCTTCCTCCCCAAACCGTGCCTTGCCTTGCTTTACCCTTTCCTTGCCTTGCCGTGCATTGCCTAGCCCTGCATTGTCGTGCCTTAGCTTTGTTTCCCCTTACCGTGCCGTTCCTTTCGTTGCCCTTGCCTTCCCTTGCTTTCCCTTGCCTTCCTTGCCTTCCTTTACTCTTTGCTTGCCTTCCGTTCATTGCCTAGCCTTGCGTTGTCGTGCCTTAGCCTTGCCTCGCCTGACCGTGCCTTGCCTTGCGTTACCCTTTCCTTGCCTTGCCGTGCATTGCCTAGCCGTGCGTTGTCGTGCATTTGCCTTGCCTTGCCTCACCGTGCCTTGCCTTGCGTTACCCTTTCCTTGCCTGGCCGTGCATTGCCTAGCCGTGCGTTGTCGTGCATTAGCCTTGTCTTGCCTTACCGTGCCTTGCCTTGCGTTACCCTTTCCTTGCCTGGCCGTGCATTGCGTAGCCGTGCGTTGCCGTTCCTTAGCCTTGTTTCCCCTTGCCGTGCCTTGCCTTTTGTTACACTTGCCTTGCCTTGCTTTGCCTTGCCTTCCTTTCCTTCCGTTACTCTTTCCTTGCCTAGCCGTGCACTGCCTAGCCTTGCGTTGTCGTGCATTAGCTTTGCCTCCCCAAACCGTGCCTTGCCTTGCGTTACCATTTCCTTGCCTTGCCCTGCATTGCCTAGCCCTGTGTTGTCGTGCCTTAGTCTTGTTTGCCCTTACCGTGCCGTTCCTTCCGTTACCCTTGCCTTTCCGTGCTTTCCCTAGCCTTCCTTGCCTTCCGTTCCTCTTTGCTTGCCTTCCGTGCATTGCCTAGCCTTGCGTTGTCGTGCCTTAGCCTTGCCTCGCCTGACCGTGCCTTGCCTTGCGTTACCCTTTCCTTGCCTTGCCGTGAATTGCCTAGCCGTGCGTTGTCGTGCATCAGCCTTGCCTTGCCTCACCGTGCCTTGCCTTGCGTTACCCTTACCTTGCCTTGCTTTCCCTTCCTTTCATTGCCTTCCGTTACTCTTTGCTTTCCTTCCGTGCATTGCGTAGCCTTGCGTTGTCGTGCCTTAGCCTTGCCTCGCCTGACAGTGCCTTGCCTTGCGTTACCCTTTCCTTGCCTTGCCGTGAATTGCCTAGCCGTGCGTTGTCGTGCATCAGCCTTGCCTTGCCTCACCGTGCCTTGCCTTGCGTTACCCTTACCTTGCCTTGCTTTCCCTTCCTTTCATTGCCTTCCGTTACTCTTTGCTTTCCTTCCGTGCATTGCCTAGCCGTGCGTTGCCGTGCCTTAGCCTTGTTTCCCCTTGCCGTGCCGTTCCTTCCGTTACCCTTGCCTTGCCTTGCTTTCCCTTGCCTTCCTTGCCTTCCGTTTCTCTTTGCTTGCCTTCCGTGCGTTGCCTAGCCTTGCGTTGTCGTGCCTTAGCCTTGCCTCGCGTAACGGTGCCTTGCCTTGCGTTACCCTTTCCTTTCCTTGCCGTGCATTGGCTAGCCCTGCGTTGTCGTGCCTTAGCCTTGTTTCCCCTTACCGTGCCGTTCCTTCCGTTACCCTTGCCTTCCCCTGCTTTCCCTTGCCTTCCTTGCCTTCCGTTACTCTTTGCTTGCCTTCCCTGCATTGCCTAGCCTTGCGTTGTCGTGCCTTAGCCTTGCCTCGCCTGACCGTGCCTTGCCTTGAGTTACCCTTTCCTTGCCTTGCCGTGCATTGCCTAGCCGTGCGTTGTCGTGCATTTGCCTTGTCTTGCCTCACCGTGCTTTGCCTTGCGTTACCCTTTCCTTGCCTTGCCGTGCATTGCCTAGCCCTGCATTGTGCCTTAGCTTTGTTTCCTCTTACCGTGCCGTTCCTTTCGTTGCCCTTGCCTTCCCTTGCTTTCCCTTGCCTTCCTTGCCTTCCGTTACTCTTTGCTTGCCTTCCGTTCATTGCCTAGCCTTGCGTTGTCGTGCCTTAGCCTTGCCTCGCCTGACCGTGCCTTGCCTTGCGTTACCCTTTCCTTCCCTTGCCGTGCATTGCCTAGCCGTGCGTTGTCGTGCATTTGCCTTGCCTTGCCTCACCGTGCCTTGCCTTGCGTTACCCTTTCCTTGCCTGGCCGTGCATTGCCTAGCCGTGCGTTGTCGTGCATTAGCCTTGTCTTGCCTTACCGTGCCAGACCTTGCGTTACCCTTTCCTTGCCTGGCCGTGCATTGCGTAGCCGTGCGTTGCCGTTCCTTAGCCTTGTTTCCCCTTGCCGTGCCTTGCCTTTTGTTACACTTGCCTTGCCTTGCTTTGCCTTGCCTTCCTTTCCTTCCGTTACTCTTTCCTTGCCTAGCCGTGCACTGCCTAGCCTTGCGTTGTCGTGCATTAGCTTTGCCTCCCCAAACCGTGCATTGACTTGCGTTACCATTTCCTTGCCTTGCCCTGCATTGCCTAGCCCTGTGTTGTGCCTTAGTCTTGTTTGCCCTTACCGTGCCGTTCCTTCCGTTACCCTTGCCTTTCCCTGCTTTCCCTAGCCTTCCTCGCCTTCCGTTCCTCTTTGCTTGCCTTCCGTGCATTGCCTGGCCTTGCGTTGTCGTGCCTTAGCCTTGCCTCGCCTGACCGTGCTTTGCCTTGCGTTACCCTTTCCTTGCCTTGCCGTGAATTGCCTAGCCGTGCGTTGTCGTGCATCAGCCTTGCCTTGCCTCACCGTGCCTTGCCTTGCGTTACCCTTACCTTGCCTTGCTTTCCCTTGCCTTCCTTGCCTTCCGTTACTCTTTGCTTGCCTTCCGTGCATTGCCTAGCCTTGCGTTGTCGTGCCTTAGCCTTGCCTCGCGTAACGGTGCCTTGCCTTGCGTTACCCTTTCCTTTCCTTGCCGTGCACTGGCTAGCCCTGCGTTGTCGTGCCTTAGCCTTGTTTCCCCTTACCGTGCCGTTCCTTCCGTTACTCTTGCCTTCCCCTGCTTTCCCTTGCCTTCCTTGCCTTCCGTTACTCTTTGCTTGCCTTCCGTTTATTGCCTAGCCTTGCGTTGTCGTGCCTTAGCCTTGCCGCGCCTTACCGTGCCTTGCCTTGCGTTACCCTTTCCTTGCCTTGCCGTGCATTGCCTAGCCTTGCGTTGTCGTGCCTTAGCCTTGCCTCGCCTGACCGTGCCTTGCCTTGCGTTACCCTTTCCTTGCCTTGCCGTGCATTGCCTAGCCGTGCGTTGTCGTGCATCAGCCTTGCCTTGACTCACCGTGCCTTGCCTTGCGTTACCCTTTCCTTGCCTTGCCCTGCATTGCCTAGCCCTGTGTTGTCGTGCCTTAGCCTTGTTTCCCCTTACCGGGCCGTTCCTTTCGTTACCCTTGCCTTCCCCTGCTTTCCCTTGCCTTCCTTGCCTTCTGTTACTCTTTGCTTGCCTTCCGTGCATTGCCTAGCCTTGCGTTGTCGTGCCTTAGCCTTGCCTCGCCTGACCGTGCCTTGCCTTGAGTTACCCTTTCCTTGCCTTGCCGTGCATTGCCTAGCCGTGCGTTGTCGTGCATTTGCCTTGTCTTGCCTCACCGTGCTTTGCATTGCGTTACCCTTTCCTTGCCTTGCCATGCATTGCCTAGCCCTGCATTGTCGTGCCTTAGCTTTGTTTCCCCTTACCGTGCCGTTCCTTTCGTTGCCCTTGCCTTCCCTTGCTTTCCCTTGCCTTCCTTGCCTTCCGTTACTCTTTGCTTGCCTTCCGTTCATTGCCTAGCCTTGCGTTGTCGTGCCTTAGCCTTGCCTCGCCTGACCGTGCCTTGCCTTGCGTTACCCTTTCCTTGCCATGCCGTGCTTTGCCTACCCGTGCGTTGTCGTGCATTTGCCTTGCCTTGCCTCACCGTGCCTTGCCTTGCGTTACCCTTTCCTTGCCTGGCCGTGCATTGCCTAGCCGTGCGTTGTCGTGCATTAGCCTTGTCTTGCCTTACCGTGCCTTGCCTTGCGTTACCCTTTCCTTGCCTGGCCGTGCATTGCCTAGCCGTGCGTTGCCGTGCCTTAGCCTTGTTTCCCCTTGCCGTGCCGTCCCTTCCGTTACCCTTGCCTTGCCTTGCTTTCCCTTGCCTTCCGTGCCTTCCGTTACTCTTTGCTTGCCTTCCGTGCATTGCCTAGCCTTGCGTTGTCGTGCCTTAGCCTTGCCTCGCGTAACGGTGCCTTGCCTTGCGTTACCCTTTCCTTTCCTTGCCGTGCATTGTCTAGCCCTGCGTTGTCGTGCCTTAGCCTTGTTTCCCCTTACCGTGCCGTTCCTTCCGTTACCCTTGCCTTCCCCTGCTTTCCCTTGCCTTCCTTGCCTTCCGTTACTCTTTGCTTGCCTTCCGTTTATTGCCTAGCCTTGCGTTGTCGTGCCTTAGCCTTGCCGCGCCTGACCGTGCCTTGCCTTGCGTTACCCTTTCCTTGCCTTGCCGTGCATTGCCTAGCCGTGCGTTGTCGTGCATCAGCCTTGCCTTGCCTCACCGTGCCTTGCCTTGCGTTACCCTTTCCTTGCCTTGCCGTGCATTGCGTAGCCGTGCGTTGCCGTGCCTTAGCCTTGTTTCCCCTTGCCGTGCCGTTCCTTCTGTTACCCTTGCCTTGCCTTGCTTTCCCTTGCCTTCCTTGCCTTCCGTTCCTCTTTGCTTGCCTTCCGTGCATTGCCTAGCCTTGCGTTGTCGTGCCTTAGCCTTGCCTCGCCTGACCGTGCCTTGCCTTGACTTACCCTTTCCTTGCCTTGCCGTGCATTGCCTAGCCGTGCGTTATCGTGCATTTGCCTTGTCTTGCCTCACCGTGCTTTGCCTTGCGTTACCCTTTCCTTGCCTTGCCGTGCATTGCCTAGCCCTGCATTGTCGTGCCTTAGCTTTGTTTCCCCTTACCGTGCCGTTCCTTTCGTTGCCCTTGCCTTCCCTTGCTTTCCCTTGCCTTCCTTGCCTTCCTTTACTCTTTGCTTGCCTTCCGTTCATTGCCTAGCCTTGCGTTGTCGTGCCTTAGCCTTGCCTCGCCTGACCGTGCCTTGCCTTGCGTTACCCTTTCCTTGCCTTGTCGTGCATTGCCTAGCCGTGCGTTGTCGTGCATTTGCCTTGCCTTGCCTCACCGTGCCTTGCCTTGCGTTACCCTTTCCTTGCCTGGCCGTGCATTGCCTAGCCGTGCGTTGTCGTGCATTAGCCTTGTCTTGCCTTACCGTGCCTTGCCTTCCGTTACCCTTTCCTTGCCTGGCCGTGCATTGCGTAGCCGTGCGTTGCCGTTCCTTAGCCTTGTTTCCCCTTGCCGTGCCTTGCCTTTTGTTACACTTGCCTTGCCTTGCTTTGCCTTGCCTTCCTTTCCTTCCGTTACTCTTTCCTTGCCTAGCCGTGCACTGCCTAGCCTTGCGTTGTCGTGCATTAGCTTTGCCTCCCCAAACCGTGCCTTGCCTTGCGTTACCATTTCCTTGCCTTGCCCTGCATTGCCTAGCCCTGTGTTGTCGTGCCTTAGTCTTGTTTGCCATTACCGTGCCGTTCCTTCCGTTACCCTTGCCTTTCCCTGCTTTCCCTAGCCTTCCTTGCCTTCCGTTCCTCTTTGCTTGCCTTCCGTGCATTGCCTAGCCTTGCGTTGTCGTGCCTTAGCCTTGCCTCGCCTGACCGTGCCTTGCCTTGCGTTACCCTTTCCTTGCCTTGCCGTGAATTGCCTAGCCGTGCGTTGTCGTGCATCAGCCTTGCCTTGCCTCACCGTGCCTTGCCTTGCGTTACCCTTACCTTGCCTTGCTTTCCCTTCCTTTCATTGCCTTCCGTTACTCTTTGCTTTCCTTCCGTGCATTGCGTAGCCTTGCGTTGTCGTGCCTTAGCCTTGCCTCGCCTGACAGTGCCTTGCCTTGCGTTACCCTTTCCTTGCCTTGCCGTGAATTGCCTAGCCGTGCGTTGTCGTGCATCAGCCTTGCCTTGCCTCACCGTGCCTTGCCTTGCGTTACCCTTACCTTGCCTTGCTTTCCCTTCCTTTCATTGCCTTCCGTTACTCTTTGCTTTCCTTCCGTGAATTGCCTAGCCGTGCGTTGCCGTGCCTTAGCCTTGTTTCCCCTTGCCGTGCCGTTCCTTCCGTTACCCTTGCCTTGCCTTGCTTTCCCTTGCCTTCCTTGCCTTCCGTTACTCTTTGCTTGCCTTCCGTGCGTTGCCTCGCCTTGCGTTGTCGTGCCTTAGCCTTGCCTCGCGTAACGGTGCCTTGCCTTGCGTTACCCTTTCCTTTCCTTGCCGTGCATTGGCTAGCCCTGCGTTGTCGTGCCTTAGCCTTGTTTCCCCTTACCGTGCCGTGCCTTCCGTTACTCTTGCCTTGCCTTGCTTTCCCTTGCGTTCCTTGCCTTCCGTTACTCTTTGCTTGCCTTCCGTGCATTGCCTAGCCTTGCGTTGTCGTGCCTTAGCCTTGCCTCGCCTGACCGTGCCTTGCCTTGCGTTACCCTTTCCTTGCCTTGCCGTGCATTGCCTAGCCGTGCGTTGTCGTGCATTAGCCTTGCCTTGCCTTGCCTTGCTTTCCCTTGCCTTCCTTGCCTTCCGTTACTCTTTGCTTGCCTTCCGTGCATTGCCTAGCCTTGCGTTGTCGTGCCTTAGCCTTGCCTCGCGTAACGGTGCCTTGCCTTGCGTTACCCTTTCCTTTCCTTGCCGTGCACTGGCTAGCCCTGCGTTGCCGTGCCTTAGCCTTGTTTCCCCTTGCCGTGCCGTTCCTTCCGTTACCCTTGCCTTCCCCTGCTTTCCCTTGCCTTCCTTGCCTTCCGTTACTCTTTGCTTGCCTTCCGTTTATTGCCTAGCCTTGCGTTGTCGTGCCTTAGCCTTGCCGCGCCTTACCGTGCCTTGCCTTGCGTTACCCTTTCCTTGCCTTGCCGTGCATTGCCTAGCCTTGCGTTGTCGTGCCTTAGCCTTGCCTCGCCTGACCGTGCCTTGCCTTGCGTTACCCTTTCCTTGCCTTGCCGTGCATTGCCTAGCCGTGCGTTGTCGTGCATCAGCCTTGCCTTGCCTCACCGTGCCTTGCCTTGCGTTACCCTTTCCTTGCCTTGCCCTGCATTGCCTAGCCCTGTGTTGTCGTGCCTTAGCCTTGTTTCCCCTTACCGGGCCGTTCCTTTCGTTACCCTTGCCTTCCCCTGCTTTCCCTTGCCTTCCTTGCCTTCTGTTACTCTTTGCTTGCCTTCCGTGCATTGCCTAGCCTTGCGTTGTCGTGCCTTAGCCTTGCCTCGCCTGACCGTGCCTTGCCTTGAGTTACCCTTTCCTTGCCTTGCCGTGCATTGCCTAGCCGTGCGTTGTCGTGCATTTGCCTTGTCTTGCCTCACCGTGCTTTGCATTGCGTTACCCTTTCCTTGCCTTGCCATGCATTGCCTAGCCCTGCATTGTCGTGCCTTAGCTTTGTTTCCCCTTACCGTGCCGTTCCTTTCGTTGCCCTTGCCTTCCCTTGCTTTCCCTTGCCTTCCTTGCCTTCCGTTACTCTTTGCTTGCCTTCCGTTCATTGCCTAGCCTTGCGTTGTCGTGCCTTAGCCTTGCCTCGCCTGACCGTGCCTTGCCTTGCGTTACCCTTTCCTTGCCATGCCGTGCTTTGCCTAGCCGTGCGTTGTCGTGCATAGGCCTTGCCTTGCCTCACCGTGCCTTGCCTTGCGTTACCCTTTCCTTGCCTGGCCGTGCATTGCCTAGCCGTGCGTTGTCGTGCATTAGCCTTGTCTTGCCTTACCGTGCCTTGCCTTGCGTTACCCTTTCCTTGCCTGGCCGTGCATTGCCTAGCCGTGCGTTGCCGTGCCTTAGCCTTGTTTCCCCTTGCCGTGCCGTCCCTTCCGTTACCCTTGCCTTGCCTTGCTTTCCCTTGCCTTCCTTGCCTTCCGTTACTCTTTGCTTGCCTTCCGTGCATTGCCTAGCCTTGCGTTGTCGTGCCTTAGCCTTGCCTCGCGTAACGGTGCCTTGCCTTGCGTTACCCTTTCCTTTCCTTGCCGTGCATTGGCTAGCCCTGCGTTGTCGTGCCTTAGCCTTGTTTCCCCTTACCGTGCCGTTCCTTCCGTTACCCTTGCCTTCCCCTGCTTTGCCTTGCCTTCCTTGCCTTCCGTTACTCTTTGCTTGCCTTCCGTTTATTGCCTAGCCTTGCGTTGTCGTGCCTTAGCCTTGCCGCGCCTTACCGTGCCTTGCCTTGCGTTACCCTTTCCTTGCCTTGCCGTGCATTGCCGAGCCGTGCGTTGTCGTGCCTTAGCCTTGCCTCGCCTGACCGTGCCTTGCCTTGCGTTACCCTTTCCTTGCCTTGCCGTGCATTGCCTAGCCGTGCGTTGCCGTGCCTTAGCCTTGTTTCCCCTTGCCGTGCCGTTCCTTCTGTTACCCTTGCCTTGCCTTGCTTTCCCTTGCCTTCCTTGCCTTCCGTTACTCTTTGCTTGCCTTCCGTGCATTGCCTAGCCTTGCGTTGTCGTGCATTCGCCTTCCTCCCCAAACCGTGCCTTGCCTTGCGTTACCCCCTTGCCTTGCCCTGCATTGCCTAGCCCTGTGTTGTCGTGCCTTAGCCTTGTTTCCCCTTACCGTGCCGTTCCTTTCGTTACCCTTGCCTTCCCCTGCTTTCCCTTGCCTTCCTTGCCTTCCGTTACTCTTTGCTTGCCTTCCGTGCATTGCCTAGCCTTGCGTTGTCGTGCCTTAGCCTTGTCTCGCCTGACCGTGCCTTGCCTTGACTTACCCTTTCCTTGCCTTGCCGTGCATTGCCTAGCCGTGCGTTATCGTGCATTTGCCTTGTCTTGCCTCACCGTGCCTTGCCTTGCGTTACCCTTTCCTTGCCTTGCCGTGCATTGCCTAGCCCTGCATTGTCGTGCCTTAGCTTTGTTTCCCCTTACCGTGCCGTGCCTTTTGTTACACTTGCCTTGCCTTGCTTTCCCTTGCCTTCCTTGCCTTCCTTTACTCGTTCCTTGCCGTGCATTGCCTAGCCTTGCGTTGTCGTGCATTAGCCTTGCCTCGGCTGACCGTGCCTTCCCTTGGGTTACCCTTTCCTTGCCTTGCCGTGCATTGCCTAGCCGTGCGTTGTCGTGCATTTGCCTTGCCTTGCCTCACCGTGCCTTGCCTTGCGTTACCCTTTCCTTGCCTGGCCGTGCATTGCCTAGCCGTGCGTTGTCGTGCATTAGCCTTGTCTTGCCTTACCGTGCCTTGCCTTGCGTTACCCTTTCCTTGCCTGGCCGTGCATTGCGTAGCCGTGCGTTGCCGTTCCTTAGCCTTGTTTCCCCTTGCCGTGCCTTGCCTTTTGTTACACTTGCCTTGCCTTGCTTTGCCTTGCCTTCCTTTCCTTCCGTTACTCTTTCCTTGCCTAGCCGTGCACTGCCTAGCCTTGCGTTGTCGTGCATTAGCTTTGCCTCCCCAAACCGTGCCTTGCCTTGCGTTACCATTTCCTTGCCTTGCCCTGCATTGCCTAGCCCTGTGTTGTCGTGCCTTAGTCTTGTTTGCCCTTACCGTGCCGTTCCTTCCGTTAGCCTTGCCTTTCCGTGCTTTCCCTAGCCTTCCTTGCCTTCCGTTCCTCTTTGCTTGCCTTCCGTGCATTGCCTAGCCTTGCGTTGTCGTGCCTTAGCCTTGCCTCGCCTGACCGTGCCTTGCCTTGCGTTACCCTTTCCTTGCCTTGCCGTGAATTGCCTAGCCGTGCGTTGTCGTGCATCAGCCTTGCCTTGCCTCACCGTGCCTTGCCTTGCGTTACCCTTACCTTGCCTTGCTTTCCCTTCCTTTCATTGCCTTCCGTTACTCTTTGCTTTCCTTCCGTGCATTGCGTAGCCTTGCGTTGTCGTGCCTTAGCCTTGCCTCGCCTGACAGTGCCTTGCCTTGCGTTACCCTTTCCTTGCCTTGCCGTGAATTGCCTAGCCGTGCGTTGTCGTGCATCAGCCTTGCCTTGCCTCACCGTGCCTTGCCTTGCGTTACCCTTACCTTGCCTTGCTTTCCCTTCCTTTCATTGCCTTCCGTTACTCTTTGCTTTCCTTCCGTGCATTGCCTAGCCGTGCGTTGCCGTGCCTTAGCCTTGTTTCCCCTTGCCGTGCCGTTCCTTCCGTTACCCTTGCCTTGCCTTGCTTTGCCTTGCCTTCCTTGCCTTCCGTTTCTCTTTGCTTGCCTTCCGTGCGTTGCCTCGCCTTGCGTTGTCGTGCCTTAGCCTTGCCTCGCGTAACCGTGCCTTGCCTTGCGTTACCCTTTCCTTTCCTTGCCGTGCATTGGCTAGCCCTGCGTTGTCGTGCCTTAGCCTTGTTTCCCCTTACCGTGCCGTTCCTTCCGTTACCCTTGCCTTCCCCTGCTTTCCCTTGCGTTCCTTGCCTTCCGTTACTCTTTGCTTGCCTTCCGTGCATTGCCTAGCCTTGCGTTGTCGTGCCTTAGCCTTGCCTCGCCTGACCGTGCCTTGCCTTTAGTTACCCTTTCCTTGCCTTGCCGTGCATTGCCTAGCCGTGCGTTGTCGTGCATTTGCCTTGTCTTGCCTCACCGTGCTTTGCCTTGCGTTACCCTTTCCTTGCCTTGCCGTGCATTGCCTAGCCCTGCATTGTCGTGCCTTAGCTTTGTTTCCCCTTACCGTGCCGTTCCTTTCGTTGCCCTAGCCTTCCCTTGCTTTCCCTTGCCTTCCTTGCCTTCCGTTACTCTTTGCTTGCCTTCCGTGCATTGCCTAGCCTTGCGTTGTCGTGCCTTAGCCTTGCCTCGCCTGACCGTGCCTTGCCTTCCGTTACTCTTTGCTTGCCTTCCGTTTATTGCCTAGCCTTGCGTTGTCGTGCCTTAGCCTTGCCTCGCCTGACCGTGCCTTGCCTTGCGTTACCCTTTCCTTGCCTTGCCGTGCATTGCCTAGCCGTGCGTTGTCGTGCATCAGCCTTGCCTTGCCTCACCGTGCCTTGCCTTGCGTTACCCTTTCCTTGCCTTGCCGTGCATTGCCTAGCCGTGCGTTGCCGTGCCTTAGCCTTATTTCCCCTTCCCGTGCCGTTCCTTCTGTTACCCTTGCCTTGCCTTGCTTTCCCTTGCCGTCCTTGCCTTCCGTTACTCTTTGCTTGCCTTCCGTGCATTGCCTAGCCTTGCGTTGTCGTGCATGCGCCTTCCTCCCCAAACCGTGCCTTGCCTTGCGTTACCCTTTCCTTGCCTTGCCCTGCATTGCCTAGCCCTGAGTTGTCGTGCCTTAGCCTGGTTTCCCCTTACCGTGCAGTTCCTTTCGTTACCCTTGCCTTCCCCTGCTTTCCCTTGCCTTCCTTGCCTTCCGTTACTCTTTGGTTGCCTTCCGTGCATTGCCTAACCTTGCGTTATCGTGCCTTAGCCTTGCCTCGCCTGACCGTGCCTTGGCTTGAGTTACCCTTTCCTTGCCTTGCCGTGCATTGCCTAGCCGTGCGTTGTCGTGCATTTGCCTTGTCTTGCCGACCCGTGCTTTGCCTTGCGTTACCCTTTCCTTGCCTTGCCGTGCATTGCCTAGCCCTGCATTGTCGTGCCTTAGCTTTGTTTCCCCTTACCGTGCCGTTGCTTTCGTTGCCCTTGCCTTCCCTTGCTTTCCCTTGCCTTCCTTGCCTTCCGTTACTCTTTGCTTGCCTTCCGTTCATTGCCTAGCCTTGCGTTGTCGTGCCTTAGCCTTGCCTCGCCTGACCGTGCCTTGCCTTGCGTTACCCTTTCCTTGCCTTGCCGTGCATTGCCTAGCCGTGCGTTGTCGTGCATTTGCCTTGCCTTCCCTCACCGTGCCTTGCCTTGCGTTACCCTTTCCTTGCCTGGCCGTGCATTGCCTAGCCGTGCGTTGTCGTGCATTAGCCTTGTCTTGCCTTACCGTGCCTTGCCTTGCGTTACCCTTTCCTTGCCTGGCCGGGCATTGCATAGCCGTGCGTTGCCGTGCCTTAGCCTTGTTTCCCCTTGCCGTGCCTTGCCTTTTGTTACACTTGCCTTGCCTTGCTTTGCCTTGCCTTCCTTTCCTTCCGTTACTCTTTCCTTGCCTAGCCGTGCACTGCCTAGCCTTGCGTTGTCGTGCATTAGCTTTGCCTCCCCAAACCGTGCCTTGCCTTGCGTTACCATTTCCTTGCCTTGCCCTGCATTGCCTAGCCCTGTGTTGTCGTGCCTTAGTCTTGTTTGCCCTTACCGTGCCGTTCCTTCCGTTACCCTTGCCTTTCCCTGCTTTCCCTAGCCTTCCTTGCCTTCCGTTCCTCTTTGCTTGCCTTCCGTGCATTGCCTGGCCTTGCGTTGTCGTGCCTTAGCCTTGCCTCGCCTGACGGTGCTTTGCCTTGCGTTACCCTTTCCTTGCCTTGCCGTGAATTGCCTAGCCGTGCGTTGTCGTGCATCAGCCTTGCCTTGCCTCACCGTGCCTTGCCTTGCGTTACCCTTAACTTGCCTTGCTTTCCCTTGCCTTCCTTGCCTTCCGTTACTCTTTGCTTGCCTTCCGTGCATTGCCTAGCCTTTCGTTGTCGTGCCTTAGCCTTGCCTCGCGTAACGGTGCCTTGCCTTGCGTTACCCTTTCCTTTCCTTGCCGTGCACTGGCTAGCCCTGCGTTGTCGTGCCTTAGCCTTGTTTCCCCTTACCGTGCCGTTTCTTCCGTTACCCTTGCCTTCCCCTGCTTTCCCTTGCCTTCCTTGCCTTCCGTTACTCTTTGCTTGCCTTCCGTTTATTGCCTAGCCTTGCGTTGTCGTGCCTTAGCCTTGCCGCGCCTTACCGTGCCTTGCCTTGCGTTACCCTTTCCTTGCCTTGCCGTGCATTGCCTAGCCTTGCGTTGTCGTGCCTTAGCCTTGCCTCGCCTGACCGTGCCTTGCCTTGCGTTACCCTTTCCTTGCCTTGCCGTGCATTGCCTAGCCGTGCGTTGTCGTGCATCAGCCTTGCCTTGCCTCACCGTGCCTTGCCTTGCGTTTCCCTTTCCTTGCCTTGCCCTGCATTGCCTAGCCCTGTGTTGTCGTGCCTTAGCCTTGTTTCCCCTTACCGGGCCGTTCCTTTCGTTACCCTTGCCTTCCCCTGCTTTCCCTTGCCTTCCTTGCCTTCCGTTACTCTTTGCTTGCCTTCCGTGCACTGCCTAGCCTTGCGTTGTCGTGCCTTAGCCTTGCCTCGCCTGACCGTGCCTTGCCTTGAGTTACCCTTTCCTTGCCTTGCCGTGCATTGCCTAGCCGTGCGTTGTCGTGCATTTGCCTTGTCTTGCCTCACCGTGCTTTGCCTTGCGTTACCCTTTCCTTGCCTTGCCGTGCATTGCCTAGCCCTGCGTTGTCGTGCCTTAGCTTTGTTTCCCCTTACCGTGCCGTTCCTTTCGTTGCCCTTGCCTTCCCTTGCTTTCCCTTGCCTTCCTTGACTTCCGTTACTCTTTGCTTGCCTTCCGTTCATTGCCTAGCCTTGCGTTGTCGTGCCTTAGCCTTGCCTCGCCTGACCGTGCCTTGCCTTGCGTTACCCTTTCCTTGCCATGCCGTGCTTTGCCTAGCCGTGCGTTGTCGTGCATAGGCCTTGCCTTGCCTCACCGTGCCTTGCCTTGCGTTACCCTTTCCTTGCCTGGCCGTGCATTGCCTAGCCGTGCGTTGTCGTGCATTAGCCTTGTCTTGCCTTACCGTGCCTTGCCTTGCGTTACCCTTTCCTTGCCTGGCCGTGCATTGCCTAGCCGTGCGTTGCCGTGCCTTAGCCTTGTTTCCCCTTGCCGTGCCGTCCCTTCCGTTACCCTTGCCTTGCCTTGCTTTCCCTTGCCTTCCTTGCCTTCCGTTACTCTTTGCTTGCCTTCCGTGCATTGCCTAGCCTTGCGTTGTCGTGCCTTAGCCTTGCCTCGCGTAACGGTGCCTTGCCTTGCGTTACCCTTTCCTTTCCTTGCCGTGCATTGGCTAGCCCTGCGTTGTCGTGCCTTAGCCTTGTTTCCCCTTACCGTGCCGTTCCTTCCGTTACCCTTGCCTTCCCCTGCTTTGCTTTGCCTTCCTTGCCTTCCGTTACTCTTTGCTTGCCTTCCGTTTATTGCCTAGCCTTGCGTTGTCGTGCCTTAGCCTTGCCGCGCCTTACCGTGCCTTGCCTTGCGTTACCCTTTCCTTGCCTTGCCGTGCATTGCCGAGCCGTGCGTTGTCGTGCCTTAGCCTTGCCTCGCCTGACCGTGCCTTGCCTTGCGTTACCCTTTCCTTGCCTTGCCGTGCATTGCCTAGCCGTGCGTTGCCGTGCCTTAGCCTTGTTTCCCCTTGCCGTGCCGTTCCTTCTGTTACCCTTGCCTTGCCTTGCTTTCCCTTGCCTTCCTTGCCTTCCGTTACTCTTTGCTTGCCTTCCGTGCATTGCCTAGCCTTGCGTTGTCGTGCATTCGCCTTCCTCCCCAAACCGTGCCTTGACTTGCGTTACCCTTTCCTTGCCTTGCCCTGCATTGCCTAGCCCTGTGTTGTCGTGCCTTAGCCTTGTTTCCCCTTACCGTGCCGTTCCTTTCGTTACCCTTGCCTTCCCCTGCTTTCCCTTGCCTTCCTTGCCTTCCGTTACTCTTTGCTTGCCTTCCGTGCATTGCCTAGCCTTGCGTTGTCGTGCCTTAGCCTTGTCTCGCCTGACCGTGCCTTGCCTTGACTTACCCTTTCCTTGCCTTGCCGTGCATTGCCTAGCCGTGCGTTATCGTGCATTTGCCTTGTCTTTCCTCACCGTGCTTTGCCTTGCGTTACCCTTTCCTTGCCTTGCCGTGCATTGCCTAGCCCTGCATTGTCGTGCCTTAGCTTTGTTTCCCCTTACCGTGCCGTTCCTTTCGTTGCCCTTGCCTTCCCTTGCTTTCCCTTGCCTTCCTTGCCTTCCTTTACTCTTTGCTTGCCTTCCGTTCATTGCCTAGCCTTGCGTTGTCGTGCCTTAGCCTTGCCTCGCCTGACCGTGCCTTGCCTTGCGTTACCCTTTCCTTGCCTTGCCGTGCATTGCCTAGCCGTGCGTTGTCGTGCATTTGCCTTGCCTTGCCTCACCGTGCCTTGCCTTGCGTTACCCTTTCCTTGCCTGGCCGTGCATTGCCTAGCCGTGCGTTGTCGTGCATTAGCCTTGTCTTGCCTTACCGTGCCTTGCCTTGCGTTACCCTTTCCTTGCCTGGCCGTGCATTGCGTAGCCGTGCGTTGCCGTTCCTTAGCCTTGTTTCCCCTTGCCGTGCCTTGCCTTTTGTTACACTTGCCTTGCCTTGCTTTGCCTTGCCTTCCTTTCCTTCCGTTACTCTTTCCTTGCCTAGCCGTGCACTGCCTAGCCTTGCGTTGTCGTGCATTAGCTTTGCCTCCCCAAACCGTGCATTGACTTGCGTTACCATTTCCTTGCCTTGCCCTGCATTGCCTAGCCCTGTGTTGTCGTGCCTTAGTCTTGTTTGCCCTTACCGTGCCGTTCCTTCCGTTACCCTTGCCTTTCCCTGCTTTCCCTATCCTTCCTTGCCTTCCGTTACTCTTTGCTTGCCTTCCGTGCATTGCCTGGCCTTGCGTTGTCGTGCCTTAGCCTTGCCTCGCCTGACCGTGCTTTGCCTTGCGTTACCCTTTCCTTGCCTTGCCGTGAATTGCCTAGCCGTGCGTTGTCGTGCATCAGCCTTGCCTTGCCTCACCGTGCCTTGCCTTGCGTTACCCTTACCTTGCCTTGCTTTCCCTTGCCTTCCTTGCCTTCCGTTACTCTTTGCTTGCCTTCCGTGCATTGCCTAGCCTTTCGTTGTCGTGCCTTAGCCTTGCCTCGCGTAACGGTGCCTTGCCTTGCGTTACCCTTTCCTTTCCTTGCCGTGCACTGGCTAGCCCTGCGTTGTCGTGCCTTAGCCTTGTTTCCCCTTACCGTGCCGTTCCTTCCGTTACCCTTGCCTTCCCCTGCTTTCCCTTGCCTTCCTTGCCTTCCGTTACTCTTTGCTTGCCTTCCGTGCATTGCCTAGCCTTGCGTTGTCGTGCCTTAGCCTTGCCTCGCCTGACCGTGCCTTGCCTTGCGTTACCCTTTCCTTGCCTTGCCGTGCATTGCCTAGCCTTGCGTTGTCGTGCCTTAGCCTTGCCTCGCCTGACCGTGCCTTGCCTTGCGTTACCCTTTCCTTGCCTTGCCGTGCATTGCCTAGCCGTGCGTTGTCGTGCATCAGCCTTGCCTTGCCTCACCGTGCCTTGCCTTGCGTTACCCTTTCCTTGCCTTGCCCTGCATTGCCTAGCCCTGTGTTGTCGTGCCTTAGTCTTGTTTGCCCTTACCGTGCCGTTCCTTCCGTTACCCTTGCCTTTCCCTGCTTTCCCTATCCTTCCTTGCCTTCCGTTCCTCTTTGCTTGCCTTCCGTGCATTGCCTGGCCTTGCGTTGTCGTGCCTTAGCCTTGCCTCGCCTGACCGTGCTTTGCCTTGCGTTACCCTTTCCTTGCCTTGCCGTGAATTGCCTAGCCGTGCGTTGTCGTGCATCAGCCTTGCCTTGCCTCACCGTGCCTTGCCTTGCGTTACCCTTACCTTGCCTTGCTTTCCCTTGCCTTCCTTGCCTTCCGTTACTCTTTGCTTGCCTTCCGTGCATTGCCTAGCCTTTCGTTGTCGTGCCTTAGCCTTGCCTCGCGTAACGGTGCCTTGCCTTGCGTTACCCTTTCCTTTCCTTGCCGTGCACTGGCTAGCCCTGCGTTGTCGTGCATTAGCCTTGTTTCCCCTTACCGTGCCGTTTCTTCCGTTACCCTTGCCTTCCCCTGCTTTCCCTTGCCTTCCTTGCCTTCCGTTACTCTTTGCTTGCCTTCCGTTTATTGCCTAGCCTTGCGTTGTCGTGCCTTAGCCTTGCCGCGCCTTACCGTGCCTTGCCTTGCGTTACCCTTTCCTTGCCTTGCCGTGCATTGCCTAGCCTTGCGTTGTCGTGCCTTAGCCTTGCCTCGCCTGACCGTGCCTTGCCTTGCGTTACCCTTTCCTTGCCTTGCCGTGCATTGCCTAGCCGTGCGTTGTCGTGCATCAGCCTTGCCTTGCCTCACCGTGCCTTGCCTTGCGTTACCCTTTCCTTGCCTTGCCCTGCATTGCCTAGCCCTGTGTTGTCGTGCCTTAGCCTTGTTTCCCCTTACCGGGCCGTTCCTTTCGTTACCCTTGCCTTCCCCTGCTTTCCCTTGCCTTCCTTGCCTTCTGTTACTCTTTGCTTGCCTTCCGTGCATTGCCTAGCCTTGCGTTGTCGTGCCTTAGCCTTGCCTCGCCTGACCGTGCCTTGCCTTGAGTTACCCTTTCCTTGCCTTGCCGTGCATTGCCTAGCCGTGCGTTGTCGTGCATTTGCCTTGTCTTGCCTCACCGTGCTTTGCATTGCGTTACCCTTTCCTTGCCTTGCCATGCATTGCCTAGCCCTGCATTGTCGTGCCTTAGCTTTGTTTCCCCTTACCGTGCCGTTCCTTTCGTTGCCCTTGCCTTCCCTTGCTTTCCCTTGCCTTCCTTGCCTTCCGTTACTCTTTGCTTGCCTTCCGTTCATTGCCTAGCCTTGCGTTGTCGTGCCTTAGCCTTGCCTCGCCTGACCGTGCCTTGCCTTGCGTTACCCTTTCCTTGCCATGCCGTGCTTTGCCTAGCCGTGCGTTGTCGTGCATAGGCCTTGCCTTGCCTCACCGTGCCTTGCCTTGCGTTACCCTTTCCTTGCCTGGCCGTGCATTGCCTAGCCGTGCGTTGTCGTGCATTAGCCTTGTCTTGCCTTACCGTGCCTTGCCTTGCGTTACCCTTTCCTTGCCTGGCCGTGCATTGCCTAGCCGTGCGTTGCCGTGCCTTAGCCTTGTTTCCCCTTGCCGTGCCGTCCCTTCCGTTACCCTTGCCTTGCCTTGCTTTCCCTTGCCTTCCTTGCCTTCCGTTACTCTTTGCTTGCCTTCCGTGCATTGCCTAGCCTTGCGTTGTCGTGCCTTAGCCTTGCCTCGCGTAACGGTGCCTTGCCTTGCGTTACCCTTTCCTTTCCTTGCCGTGCATTGGCTAGCCCTGCGTTGTCGTGCCTTAGCCTTGTTTCCCCTTACCGTGCCGTTCCTTCCGTTACCCTTGCCTTCCCCTGCTTTGCCTTGCCTTCCTTGCCTTCCGTTACTCTTTGCTTGCCTTCCGTTTATTGCCTAGCCTTGCGTTGTCGTGCCTTAGCCTTGCCGAGCCTTACCGTGCCTTGCCTTGCGTTACCCTTTCCTTGCCTTGCCGTGCATTGCCGAGCCGTGCGTTGTCGTGCCTTAGCCTTGCCTCGCCTAACCGTGCCTTGCCTTGCGTTACCCTTTCCTTGCCTTGCCGTGCATTGCCTAGCCGTGCGTTGCCGTGCCTTAGCCTTGTTTCCCCTTGCCGTGCCGTTCCTTCTGTTACCCTTGCCTTGCCTTGCTTTCCCTTGCCTTCCTTGCCTTCCGTTACTCTTTGCTTGCCTTCCGTGCATTGCCTAGCCTTGCGTTGTCGTGCATTCGCCTTCCTCCCCAAACCGTGCCTTGCCTTGCGTTACCCTTTCCTTGCCTTGCCCTGCATTGCCTAGCCCTGTGTTGTCGTGCCTTAGCCTTGTTTCCCCTTACCGTGCCGTTCCTTTCGTTACCCTTGCCTTCCCCTGCTTTCCCTTGCCTTCCTTGCCTTCCGTTACTCTTTGCTTGCCTTCCGTGCATTGCCTAGCCTTGCGTTGTCGTGCCTTAGCCTTGTCTCGCCTGACCGTGCCTTGCCTTGACTTACCCTTTCCTTGCCTTGCCGTGCATTGCCTAGCCGTGCGTTATCGTGCATTTGCCTTGTCTTTCCTCACCGTGCTTTGCCTTGCGTTACCCTTTCCTTGCCTTGCCGTGCATTGCCTAGCCCTGCATTGTCGTGCCTTAGCTTTGTTTCCCCTTACCGTGCCGTTCCTTTCGTTGCCCTTGCCTTCCCTTGCTTTCCCTTGCCTTCCTTGCCTTCCTTTACTCTTTGCTTGCCTTCCGTTCATTGCCTAGCCTTGCGTTGTCGTGCCTTAGCCTTGCCTCGCCTGACCGTGCCTTGCCTTGCGTTACCCTTTCCTTGCCTTGCCGTGCATTGCCTAGCCGTGCGTTGTCGTGCATTTGCCTTGCCTTGCCTCACCGTGCCTTGCCTTGCGTTACCCTTTCCTTGCCTGGCCGTGCATTGCCTAGCCGTGCGTTGTCGTGCATTAGCCTTGTCTTGCCTTACCGTGCCTTGCCTTGCGTTACCCTTTCCTTGCCTGGCCGGGCATTGCATAGCCGTGCGTTGCCGTGCCTTAGCCTTGTTTCCCCTTGCCGTGCCTTGCCTTTTGTTACACTTGCCTTGCCTTGCTTTGCCTTGCCTTCCTTTCCTTCCGTTACTCTTTCCTTGCCTAGCCGTGCACTGCCTAGCCTTGCGTTGTCGTGCATTAGCTTTGCCTCCCCAAACCGTGCCTTGCCTTGCGTTACCATTTCCTTGCCTTGCCCTGCATTGCCTAGCCCTGTGTTGTCGTGCCTTAGTCTTGTTTGCCCTTACCGTGCCGTTCCTTCCGTTACCCTTGCCTTTCCCTGCTTTCCCTAGCCTTCCTTGCCTTCCGTTCCTCTTTGCTTGCCTTCCGTGCATTGCCTGGCCTTGCGTTGTCGTGCCTTAGCCTTGCCTCGCCTGACGGTGCTTTGCCTTGCGTTACCCTTTCCTTGCCTTGCCGTGAATTGCCTAGCCGTGCGTTGTCGTGCATCAGCCTTGCCTTGCCTCACCGTGCCTTGCCTTGCGTTACCCTTAACTTGCCTTGCTTTCCCTTGCCTTCCTTGCCTTCCGTTACTCTTTGCTTGCCTTTCGTGCATTGCCTAGCCTTGCGTTGTCGTGCCTTAGCCTTGCCTCGCGTAACGGTGCCTTGCCTTGCGTTACCCTTTCCTTTCCTTGCCGTGCATTGGCTTGCCCTGCGTTGTCGTGCCTTAGCCTTGTTTCCCCTTACCGTGCCGTTTCTTCCGTTACCCTTGCCTTCCCCTGCTTTCCCTTGCCTTCCTTGCCTTCCGTTACTCTTTGCTTGCCTTCCGTTTATTGCCTAGCCTTGCGTTGTCGTGCCTTAGCCTTGCCGCGCCTTACCGTGCCTTGCCTTGCGTTACCCTTTCCTTGCCTTGCCGTGCATTGCCTAGCCTTGCGTTGTCGTGCCTTAGCCTTGCCTCGCCTGACCGTGCCTTGCCTTGCGTTACCCTTTCCTTGCCTTGCCGTGCATTGCCTAGCCGTGCGTTGTCGTGCATCAGCCTTGCCTTGCCTCACCGTGCCTTGCCTTGCGTTACCCTTTCCTTGCCTTGCCCTGCATTGCCTAGCCCTGTGTTGTCGTGCCTTAGCCTTGTTTCCCCTTACCGGGCCGTTCCTTTCGTTACCCTTGCCTTCCCCTGCTTTCCCTTGCCTTCCTTGCCTTCTGTTACTCTTTGCTTGCCTTCCGTGCATTGCCTAGCCTTGCGTTGTCGTGCCTTAGCCTTGCCTCGCCTGACCGTGCCTTGCCTTGAGTTACCCTTTCCTTGCCTTGCCGTGCATTGCCTAGCCGTGCGTTGTCGTGCATTTGCCTTGTCTTGCCTCACCGTGCTTTGCATTGCGTTACCCTTTCCTTGCCTTGCCATGCATTGCCTAGCCCTGCATTGTCGTGCCTTAGCTTTGTTTCCCCTTACCGTGCCGTTCCTTTCGTTGCCCTTGCCTTCCCTTGCTTTCCCTTGCCTTCCTTGCCTTCCGTTACTCTTTGCTTGCCTTCCGTTCATTGCCTAGCCTTGCGTTGTCGTGCCTTAGCCTTGCCTCGCCTGACCGTGCCTTGCCTTGCGTTACCCTTTCCTTGCCATGCCGTGCTTTGCCTAGCCGTGCGTTGTCGTGCATAGGCCTTGCCTTGCCTCACCGTGCCTTGCCTTGCGTTACCCTTTCCTTGCCTGGCCGTGCATTGCCTAGCCGTGCGTTGTCGTGCATTAGCCTTGTCTTGCCTTACCGTGCCTTGCCTTGCGTTACCCTTTCCTTGCCTGGCCGTGCATTGCCTAGCCGTGCGTTGCCGTGCCTTAGCCTTGTTTCCCCTTGCCGTGCCGTCCCTTCCGTTACCCTTGCCTTGCCTTGCTTTCCCTTGCCTTCCTTGCCTTCCGTTACTCTTTGCTTGCCTTCCGTGCATTGCCTAGCCTTGCGTTGTCGTGCCTTAGCCTTGCCTCGCGTAACGGTGCCTTGCCTTGCGTTACCCTTTCCTTTCCTTGCCGTGCATTGGCTAGCCCTGCGTTGTCGTGCCTTACCCTTGTTTCCCCTTGCCGTGCCGTTCCTTCCGTTACCCTTGCCTTCCCCTGCTTTGCCTTGCCTTCCTTGCCTTCCGTTACTCTTTGCTTGCCTTCCGTTTATTGCCTAGCCTTGCGTTGTCGTGCCTTAGCCTTGCCGCGCCTTACCGTGCCTTGCCTTGCGTTACCCTTTCCTTGCCTTGCCGTGCATTGCCGAGCCGTGCGTTGTCGTGCCTTAGCCTTGCCTCGCCTGACCGTGCCTTGCCTTGCGTTACCCTTTCCTTGCCTTGCCGTGCATTGCCTAGCCGTGCGTTGCCGTGCCTTAGCCTTGTTTCCCCTTGCCGTGCCGTTCCTTCTGTTACCCTTGCCTTGCCTTGCTTTCCCTTGCCTTCCTTGCCTTCCGTTACTCTTTGCTTGCCTTCCGTGCATTGCCTAGCCTTGCGTTGTCGTGCATTCGCCTTCCTCCCCAAACCGTGCCTTGCCTTGCGTTACCCTTTCCTTGCCTTGCCCTGCATTGCCTAGCCCTGTGTTGTCGTGCCTTAGCCTTGTTTCCCCTTACCGTGCCGTTCCTTTCGTTACCCTTGCCTTCCCCTGCTTTCCCTTGCCTTCCTTGCCTTCCGTTACTCTTTGCTTGCCTTCCGTGCATTGCCTAGCCTTGCGTTGTCGTGCCTTAGCCTTGTCTCGCCTGACCGTGCCTTGCCTTGACTTACCCTTTCCTTGCCTTGCCGTGCATTGCCTAGCCGTGCGTTATCGTGCATTTGCCTTGTCTTTCCTCACCGTGCTTTGCCTTGCGTTACCCTTTCCTTGCCTTGCCGTGCATTGCCTAGCCCTGCATTGTCGTGCCTTAGCTTTGTTTCCCCTTACCGTGCCGTTCCTTTCGTTGCCCTTGCCTTCCCTTGCTTTCCCTTGCCTTCCTTGCCTTCCTTTACTCTTTGCTTGCCTTCCGTTCATTGCCTAGCCTTGCGTTGTCGTGCCTTAGCCTTGCCTCGCCTGACCGTGCCTTGCCTTGCGTTACCCTTTCCTTGCCTTGCCGTGCATTGCCTAGCCGTGCGTTGTCGTGCATTTGCCTTGCCTTGCCTCACCGTGCCTTGCCTTGCGTTACCCTTTCCTTGCCTGGCCGTGCATTGCCTAGCCGTGCGTTGTCGTGCATTAGCCTTGTCTTGCCTTACCGTGCCTTGCCTTGCGTTACCCTTTCCTTGCCTGGCCGTGCATTGCGTAGCCGTGCGTTGCCGTTCCTTAGCCTTGTTTCCCCTTGCCGTGCCTTGCCTTTTGTTACACTTGCCTTGCCTTGCTTTGCCTTGCCTTCCTTTCCTTCCGTTACTCTTTCCTTGCCTAGCCGTGCACTGCCTAGCCTTGCGTTGTCGTGCATTAGCTTTGCCTCCCCAAACCGTGCCTTGCCTTGCGTTACCATTTCCTTGCCTTGCCCTGCATTGCCTAGCCCTGTGTTGTCGTGCCTTAGTCTTGTTTGCCCTTACCGTGCCGTTCCTTCCGTTACCCTTGCCTTTCCGTGCTTTCCCTTGCCTTCCTTGCCTTCCGTTACTCTTTGCTTGCCTTCCGTGCATTGCCTAGCCTTGCGTTGTCGTGCCTTAGCCTTGCCTCGCCTGACCGTGCCTTGCCTTGCGTTACCCTTACCTTGCCTTGCTTTCCCTTCCTTTCATTGCCTTCCGTTACTCTTTGCTTTCCTTCCGTGCATTGCGTAGCCTTGCGTTGTCGTGCCTTAGCCTTGCCTCGCCTGACAGTGCCTTGCCTTGCGTTACCCTTTCCTTGCCTTGCCGTGAATTGCCTAGCCGTGCGTTGTCGTGCATCAGCCTTGCCTTGCCTCACCGTGCCTTGCCTTGCGTTACCCTTACCTTGCCTTGCTTTCCCTTCCTTTCATTGCCTTCCGTTACTCTTTGCTTTCCTTCCGTGCATTGCCTAGCCGTGCGTTGTCGTGCCTTAGCCTTGTTTCCCCTTGCCGTGCCGTTCCTTCCGTTACCCTTGCCTTGCCTTGCTTTCCCTTGCCTTCCTTGCCTTCCGTTTCTCTTTGCTTGCCTTCCGTGCATTGCCTAGCCTTGCGTTGTCGTGCCTTAGCCTTGCCTCGCGTAACGGTGCCTTGCCTTGCGTTACCCTTTCCTTTCCTTGCCGTGCATTGCCTAGCCCTGCGTTGTCGTGCCTTAGCCTTGTTTCCCCTTACCGTGCCGTTCCTTCCGTTACCCTTGCCTTCCCCTGCTTTCCCTTGCCTTCCTTGCCTTCCGTTACTCTTTGCTTGCCTTCCGTTTATTGCCTAGCCTTGCGTTGTCGTGCCTTAGACTTGCCTCGCCTGACCGTGCCTTGCCTTGCGTTACCCTTTCCTTGCCTTGCCGTGCATTGCCTAGCCGTGCGTTGTCGTGCATCAGCCTTGCCTTGCCTCACCGTGCCTTGCCTTGCGTTACCCTTTCCTTGCCTTGCCGTGCATTGCCTAGCCGTGCGTTGCCGTGCCTTAGCCTTATTTCCCCTTCCCGTGCCGTTCCTTCTGTTACCCTTGCCTTGCCTTGCTTTCCCTTGCCGTCCTTGCCTTCCGTTACTCTTTGCTTGCCTTCCGTGCATTGCCTAGCCTTGCGTTGTCGTGCATGCGCCTTCCTCCCCAAACCGTGCCTTGCCTTGCGTTACCCTTTCCTTGCCTTGCCCTGCATTGCCTAGCCCTGAGTTGTCGTGCCTTAGCCTGGTTTCCCCTTACCGTGCCGTTCCTTTCGTTACCCTTGCCTTGCCTTGCTTTCCCTTGCCTTCCTTGCCTTCCGTTACTCTTTGGTTGCCTTCCGTGCATTGCCTAACCTTGCGTTATCGTGCCTTAGCCTTGCCTCGCCTGACCGTGCCTTGGCTTGAGTTACCCTTTCCTTGCCTTGCCGTGCATTGCCTAGCCGTGCGTTGTCGTGCATTTGCCTTGTCTTGCCGACCCGTGCTTTGCCTTGCGTTACCCTTTCCTTGCCTTGCCGTGCATTGCCTAGCCCTGCATTGTCGTGCCTTAGCTTTGTTTCCCCTTACCGTGCCGTTGCTTTCGTTGCCCTTGCCTTCCCTTGCTTTCCCTTGCCTTCCTTGCCTTCCGTTACTCTTTGCTTGCCTTCCGTTCATTGCCTAGCCTTGCGTTGTCGTGCCTTAGCCTTGCCTCACCTGACCGTGCCTTGCCTTGCGTTACCCTTTCCTTGCCTTGCCGTGCATTGCCTAGCCGTGCGTTGTCGTGCATTTGCCTTGCCTTCCCTCACCGTGCCTTGCCTTGCGTTACCCTTTCCTTGCCTGGCCGTGCATTGCCTAGCCGTGCGTTGTCGTGCATTAGCCTTGTCTTGCCTTACCGTGCCTTGCCTTGCGTTACCCTTTCCTTGCCTGGCCGGGCATTGCATAGCCGTGCGTTGCCGTGCCTTAGCCTTGTTTCCCCTTGCCGTGCCTTGCCTTTTGTTACACTTGCCTTGCCTTGCTTTGCCTTGCCTTCCTTTCCTTCCGTTACTCTTTCCTTGCCTAGCCGTGCACTGCCTAGCCTTGCGTTGTCGTGCATTAGCTTTGCCTCCCCAAACCGTGCCTTGCCTTGCGTTACCATTTCCTTGCCTTGCCCTGCATTGCCTAGCCCTGTGTTGTCGTGCCTTAGTCTTGTTTGCCCTTACCGTGCCGTTCCTTCCGTTACCCTTGCCTTTCCCTGCTTTCCCTAGCCTTCCTTGCCTTCCGTTCCTCTTTGCTTGCCTTCCGTGCATTGCCTGGCCTTGCGTTGTCGTGCCTTAGCCTTGCCTCGCGTGACGGTGCCTTGCCTTGCGTTACCCTTTCCTTGCCTTGCCGTGCATTGCCTAGCCGTGCGTTGTCGTGCATCAGCCTTGCCTTGCCTCACCGTGCCTTGCCTTGCGTTACCCTTGCCTTGCCTTGCTTTCCCTTGCCTTCCTTGCCTTCCGTTACCCTTTGCTTGCCTTCCGTGCATTGCCTAGCCTTGCGTTGTCGTGCCTTAGCCTTGCCTCGCGTAACGGTGCCTTGCCATGCGTTACCCTTTCCTTTCCTTGCCGTGCATTGGCTAGCCCTGCGTTGTCGTGCCTTAGCCTTGCCGCGCCTTACCGTGCCTTGCCTTGCGTTACCCTTTCCTTGCCTTGCCGTGCATTGCCTAGCCTTTCGTTGTCGTGCCTTAGCCTTGCCTCGCCTAACCGTGCCTTGCCTTGCGTTACCCTTTCCTTGCCTTGCCGTGCATTGCCTAGCCGTGCGTTGTCGTGCATCAGCCTTGCCTTGCCTCACCGTGCCTTGCCTTGCGTTACCCTTTCCTTGCCTTGCCCTGCATTGCCTAGCCCTGTGTTGTCGTGACTTAGCCTTGTTTCCCCTTACCGTGCCGTTCCTTTCGTTACCCTTGCCTTCCCCTGCTTTCCCTTGCCTTCCTTGCCTTATGTTACTCTTTGCTTGCCTTCCGTGCATTGCCTAGCCTTGCGTTGTCGTGCCTGAGCCTTGCCTCGCCTGACCGTGCCTTGCCTTGTGTTACCCGTTCCTTGCCTTGCCGTGCATTGCCTAGCCGTGCGTTGTCGTGCATCAGCCTTGCCTTGCCTCACCGTGCTTTGCCTTGCGTTACCCTTTCCTTGCCTTGCCGTGCATTGCCTAGCCCTGCATTGTCGTGCCTTAGCTTTGTTTCCCCTTACCGTGCCGTTGCTTTCGTTGCCCTTGCCTTCCCTTGCTTTCCCTTGCCTTCCTTGCCTTCCGTTACTCTTTGCTTGCCTTCCGTTCATTGCCTAGCCTTGCGTTGTCGTGCCTTACCCTTGCCTCGCCTGACCGTGCCTTGCCTTGCGTTACCCTTTCCTTGCCTTGCCGTGCATTGCCTAGCCGTGCGTTGTCGTGCATTTGCCTTGCCTTCCCTCACCGTGCCTTGCCTTGCGTTACCCTTTCCTTGCCTGGCCGTGCATTGCCTAGCCGTGCGTTGTCGTGCATTAGCCTTGTCTTGCCTTACCGTGCCTTGCCTTGCGTTACCCTTTCCTTGCCTGGCCGTGCATTGCATAGCCGTGCGTTGCCGTTCCTTAGCCTTGTTTCCCCTTGCCGTGCCTTGCCTTTTGTTACACTTGCCTTGCCTTGCTTTGCCTTGCCTTCCTTTCCTTCCGTTACTCTTTCCTTGCCTAGCCGTGCACTGCCTAGCCTTGCGTTGTCGTGCATTAGCTTTGCCTCCCCAAACCGTGCCTTGCCTTGCGTTACCATTTCCTTGCCATGCCCTGCATTGCCTAGCCCTGTGTTGTCGTGCCTTAGTCTTGTTTGCCCTTACCGTGCCGTTCCTTCCGTTACCCTTGCCTTTCCCTGCTTTCCCTAGCCTTCCTTGCCTTCCGTTCCTCTTTGCTTGCCTTCCGTGCATTGCCTAGCCTTGCGTTGTCGTGCCTTAGCCTTGCCTCGCCTGACCGTGCCTTGCCTTGCGTTACCCTTTCCTTGCCTTGCCGTGAATTGCCTAGCCGTGCGTTGTCGTGCATCAGCCTTGCCTTGCCTCACCGTGCCTTGCCTTGCGTTACCCTTTACCTTGCCTTGCTTTCCCTTGCCTTCCTTGCCTTCCGTTACTCTTTGCTTGCCTTCCGTGCATTGCCTAGCCTTGCGTTGTCGTGCCTTAGCCTTGCCTCGCGTAACGGTGCCTTGCCTTGCGTTACCCTTTCCTTTCCTTGCCGTGCACTGGCTAGCCCTGCGTTGTCGTGCCTTAGCCTTGTTTCCCCTTACCGTGCCGTTCCTTCCGTTACCCTTGCCTTCCCCTGCTTTCCCTTGCCTTCCTTGCCTTCCGTTACTCTTTGCTTGCCTTCCGTTTATTGCCTAGCCTTGCGTTGTCGTGCCTTAGCCTTGCCGCGCCTTACCGTGCCTTGCCTTGCGTTACCCTTTCCTTGCCTTGCCGTGCATTGCCTAGCCTTGCGTTGTCGTGCCTTAGCCTTGCCTCGCCTGACCGTGCCTTGCCTTGCGTTACCCTTTCCTTGCCTTGCCGTGCATTGCCTAGCCGTGCGTTGTCGTGCATCAGCCTTGCCTTGACTCACCGTGCCTTGCCTTGCGTTACCCTTTCCTTGCGTTGCCGTGCATTGCCTAGCCCTGTGTTGTCGTGCCTTAGCCTTGTTTCCCCTTACCGGGCCGTTCCTTTCGTTACCCTTGCCTTCCCCTGCTTTCCCTTGTCTTCCTTGCCTTCTGTTACTCTTTGCTTGCCTTCCGTGCATTGCCTAGCCTTGCGTTGTCGTGCCTTAGCCTTGCCTCGCCTGACCGTGCCTTGCCTTGAGTTACCCTTTCCTTGCCTTGCCGTGCATTGCCTAGCCGTGCGTTGTCGTGCATTTGCCTTGTCTTGCCTCACCGTGCTTTGCATTGCGTTACCCTTTCCTTGCCTTGCCATGCATTGCCTAGCCCTGCATTGTCGTGCCTTAGCTTTGTTTCCCCTTACCGTGCCGTTTCTTTCGTTGCCCTTGCCTTCCCTTGCTTTCCCTTGCCTTCCTTGCCTTCCGTTACTCTTTGCTTGCCTTCCGTTCATTGCCTAGCCTTGCGTTGTCGTGCCTTAGCCTTGCCTCGCCTGACCGTGCCTTGCCTTGCGTTACCCTTTCCTTGCCATGCCGTGCTTTGCCTAGCCGTGCGTTGTCGTGCATTTGCCTTGCCTTGCCTCACCGTGCCTTGCCTTGCGTTACCCTTTCCTTGCCTGGCCGTGCATTGCCTAGCCGTGCGTTGTCGTGCATTAGCCTTGTCTTGCCTTACCGTGCCTTGCCTTGCGTTACCCTTTCCTTGCCTGGCCGTGCATTGCCTAGCCGTGCGTTGCCGTGCCTTAGCCTTGTTTCCCCTTGCCGTGCCGTCCCTTCCGTTACCCTTGCCTTGCCTTGCTTTCCCTTGCCTTCCTTGCCTTCCGTTACTCTTTGCTTGCCTTCCGTGCATTGCCTAGCCTTGCGTTGTCGTGCCTTAGCCTTGCCTCGCGTAACGGTGCCTTGCCTTGCGTTACCCTTTCCTTTCCTTGCCGTGCATTGGCTAGCCCTGCGTTGTCGTGCCTTAGCCTTGTTTCCCCTTACCGTGCCGTTCCTTCCGTTACCCTTGCCTTCCCCTGCTTTCCCTTGCCTTCCTTGCCTTCCGTTACTCTTTGTTTGCCTTCCGTTTATTGCCTAGCCTTGCGTTGTCGTGCCTTAGCCTTGCCGCGCCTTACCGTGCCTTGCCTTGCGTTAACCTTTCCTTGCCGTGCCGTGCATTGCCTAGCCTTGCGTTGTCGTGCCTTAGCCTTGCCTCGCCTGACCGTGCCTTGCCTTGCGTTACCATTTCCTTGCCTTGCCGTGCATTGCCTAGCCGTGCGTTGTCGTGCATCAGCCTTGCCTTGCCTCACCGTGCCTTGCCTTGCGTTACCCTTTCCTTGCCTTGCCGTGCATTGCGTAGCCGTGCGTTGCCGTGCCTTAGCCTTGTTTCCCCTTGCCGTGCCGTTCCTTCTGTTACCCTTGCCTTGCCTTGCTTTCCCTTGCCTTCCTTGCCTTCCGTTACTCTTTGCTTGCCTTCCGTGCATTGCCTAGCCTTGCGTTGTCGTGCCTTAGCCTTGTCTCGCCTGACCGTGCCTTGCCTTGACTTACCCTTTCCTTGCCTTGCCGTGCATTGCCTAGCCGTGCGTTATCGTGCATTTGCCTTGTCTTGCCTCACCGTGCTTTGCCTTGCGTTACCCTTTCCTTGCCTTGCCGTGCATTGCCTAGCCGTGCGTTGTCGTGCCTTAGCTTTGTTTCCCCTTACCGTGCCGTTCCTTTCGTTGCCCTTGCCTTCCCTTGCTTTCCCTTGCCTTCCTTGCCTTCCTTTACTCTTTGCTTGCCTTCCGTTCATTGCCTAGCCTTGCGTTGTCGTGCCTTAGCCTTGCCTCGCCTGACCGTGCCTTGCCTTGCGTTACCCTTTCCTTGCCTTGCCGTGCATTGCCTAGCCGTGCGTTGTCGTGCATTTGCCTTGCCTTGCCTCACCGTGCCTTGCCTTGCGTTACCCTTTCCTTGCCTGGCCGTGCATTGCCTAGCCGTGCGTTGTCGTGCATTAGCCTTGTCTTGCCTTACCGTGCCTTGCCTTCCGTTACCCTTTCCTTGCCTGGCCGTGCATTGCGTAGCCGTGCGTTGCCGTTCCTTAGCCTTGTTTCCCCTTGCCGTGCCTTGCCTTTTGTTACACTTGCCTTGCCTTGCTTTGCCTTGCCTTCCTTTCCTTCCGTTACTCTTTCCTTGCCTAGCCGTGCACTGCCTAGCCTTGCGTTGTCGTGCATTAGCTTTGCCTCCCCAAACCGTGCCTTGCCTTGCGTTACCATTTCCTTGCCTTGCCCTGCATTGCCTAGCCCTGTGTTGTCGTGCCTTAGTCTTGTTTGCCCTTACCGTGCCGTTCCTTCCGTTACCCTTGCCTTTCCGTGCTTTCCCTAGCCTTCCTTGCCTTCCGTTCCTCTTTGCTTGCCTTCAGTGCATTGCCTAGCCTTGCGTTGTCGTGCCTTAGCCTTGCCTCGCCTGACCGTGCCTTGCCTTGCGTTACCCTTTCCTTGCCTTGCCGTGAATTGCCTAGCCGTGCGTTGTCGTGCATCAGCCTTGCCTTGCCTCACCGTGCCTTGCCTTGCGTTACCCTTACCTTGCCTTGCTTTCCCTTCCTTTCATTGCCTTCCGTTACTCTTTGCTTTCCTTCCGTGCATTGCGTAGCCTTGCGTTGTCGTGCCTTAGCCTTGCCTCGCCTGACAGTGCCTTGCCTTGCGTTACCCTTTCCTTGCCTTGCCGTGAATTGCCTAGCCGTGCGTTGTCGTGCATCAGCCTTGCCTTGCCTCACCGTGCCTTGCCTTGCGTTACCCTTACCTTGCCTTGCTTTCCCTTCCTTTCATTGCCTTCCGTTACTCTTTGCTTTACTTCCGTGCATTGCCTAGCCGTGCGTTGCCGTGCCTTAGCCTTGTTTCCCCTTGCCGTGCCGTTCCTTCCGTTACCCTTGCCTTGCCTTGCTTTCCCTTGCCTTCCTTGCCTTCCGTTTCTCTTTGCTTGCCTTCCGTGCGTTGCCTCGCCTTGCGTTGTCGTGCCTTAGCCTTGCCTCGCGTAACGGTGCCTTGCCTTGCGTTACCCTTTCCTTTCCTTGCCGTGCATTGGCTAGCCCTGCGTTGTCGTGCCTTAGCCTTGTTTCCCCTTACCGTGCCGTTCCTTCCGTTACCCTTGCCTTCCCCTGCTTTCCCTTGCCTTCCTTGCCTTCCGTTACTCTTTGCTTGCCTTCCCTGCATTGCCTAGCCTTGCGTTGTCGTGCCTTAGCCTTGCCTCGCCTGACCGTGCCTTGCCTTGAGTTACCCTTTCCTTGCCTTGCCGTGCATTGCCTAGCCGTGCGTTGTCGTGCATTTGCCTTGTCTTGCCTCACCGTGCTTTGCCTTGCGTTACCCTTTCCTTGCCTTGCCGTGCATTGCCTAGCCCTGCATTGTCGTGCCTTAGCTTTGTTTCCCCTTACCGTGCCGTTCCTTTCGTTGCCCTTGCCTTCCCTTGCTTTCCCTTGCCTTCCTTGCCTTCCGTTACTCTTTGCTTGCCTTCCGTTCATTGCCTAGCCTTGCGTTGTCGTGCCTTAGCCTTGCCTCGCCTGACCGTGCCTTGCCTTGCGTTACCCTCTCCTTCCCTTGCCGTGCATTGCCTAGCCGTGCGTTGTCGTGCATTAGCCTTGCCTTGCCTCACCGTGCCTTGCCTTGCGTTACCCTTTCCTTGCCTTGCCGTGCATTGCCTAGCCGTGCGTTGTCGTGCATTAGCCTTGTCTTGCCTTACCGTGCCAGACCTTGCGTTACCCTTTCCTTGCCTGGCCGTGCATTGCGTAGCCGTGCGTTGCCGTTCCTTAGCCTTGTTTCCCCTTGCCGTGCCGTGCCTTTTGTTACACTTCCCTTGCCTTGCTTTGCCTTGCCTTCCTTTCCTTCCGTTACTCTTTCCTTGCCTAGCCGTGCACTGCCTAGCCTTGCGTTGTCGTGCATTAGCTTTGCCTCCCCAAACCGTGCCTTGCCTTGCGTTACCATTTCCTTGCCTTGCCCTGCATTGCCTAGCCCTGTGTTGTCGTGCCTTAGTCTTGTTTGCCCTTACCGTGCCGTTCCTTCCGTTACCCTTGCCTTTCCCTGCTTTCCCTAGCCTTCCTTGCCTTCCGTTCCTCTTTGCTTGCCTTCCGTGCATTGCCTGGCCTTGCGTTGTCGTGCCTTAGCCTTGCCTCGCCTGACCGTGCTTTGCCTTGCGTTACCCTTTCCTTGCCTTGCCGTGAATTGCCTAGCCGTGCGTTGTCGTGCATCAGCCTTGCCTTGCCTCACCGTGCCTTGCCTTGCGTTACCCTTACCTTGCCTTGCTTTCCCTTGCCTTCCTTGCCTTCCGTTACTCTTTGCTTGCCTTCCGTGCATTGCCTAGCCTTTCGTTGTCGTGCCTTAGCCTTGCCTCGCGTAACGGTGCCTTGCCTTGCGTTACCCTTTCCTTTCCTTGCCGTGCACTGGCTAGCCCTGCGTTGTCGTGCCTTAGCCTTGTTTCCCCTTACCGTGCCGTTTCTTCCGTTACCCTTGCCTTCCCCTGCTTTCCCTTGCCTTCCTTGCCTTCCGTTACTCTTTGCTTGCCTTCCGTTTATTGCCTAGCCTTGCGTTGTCGTGCCTTAGCCTTGCCGCGCCTTACCGTGCCTTGCCTTGCGTTACCCTTCCCTTGCCTTGCCGTGCATTGCCTAGCCTTGCGTTGTCGTGCCTTAGCCTTGCCTCGCCTGACCGCGCCTTGCCTTGCGTTACCCTTTCCTTGCCTTGCCGTGCATTGCCTAGCCGTGCGTTGTCGTGCATCAGCCTTGCCTTGCCTCACCGTGCCTTGCCTTGCGTTACCCTTTCCTTGCCTTGCCCTGCATTGCCTAGCCCTGTGTTGTCGTGCCTTAGCCTTGTTTCCCCTTACCGGGCCGTTCCTTTCGTTACCCTTGCCTTCCCCTGCTTTCCCTTGCCTTCCTTGCCTTCTGTTACTCTTTGCTTGCCTTCCGTGCATTGCCTAGCCTTGCGTTGTCGTGCCTTAGCCTTGCCTCGCCTGACCGTGCCTTGCCTTGAGTTACCCTTTCCTTGCCTTGCCGTGCATTGCCTAGCCGTGCGTTGTCGTGCATTTGCCTTGTCTTGCCTCACCGTGCTTTGCATTGCGTTACCCTTTCCTTGCCTTGCCATGCATTGCCTAGCCCTGCATTGTCGTGCCTTAGCTTTGTTTCCCCTTACCGTGCCGTTCCTTTCGTTGCCCTTGCCTTCCCTTGCTTTCCCTTGCCTTCCTTGCCTTCCGTTACTCTTTGCTTGCCTTCCGTTCATTGCCTAGCCTTGCGTTGTCGTGCCTTAGCCTTGCCTCGCCTGACCGTGCCTTGCCTTGCGTTACCCTTTCCTTGCCATGCCGTGCATTGCCTAGCCGTGCGTTGTCGTGCATCAGCCTTGCCTTGCCTCACCGTGCCTTGCCTTGCGTTACCCTTTCCTTGCCTTGCCGTGCATTGCCTAGCCTTGCGTTGCCGTGCATTAGCCTTGCCTTGCGTTACCCTTTCCTTGCCTTGCCGTGCATTGCCTAGCCTTGCGTTGCCGTGCCTTAGCCTTGTTTCCCCTTGCCGTGCCGTCCCTTCCGTTACCCTTGCCTTGCCTTGCTTTCCCTTGCCTTCCTTGCCTTCCGTTACTCTTTGCTTGCCTTCCGTGCATTGCCTAGCCTTGCGTTGTCGTGCCTTAGCCTTGCCTCGCGTAACGGTGCCTTGCCTTGCGTTACCCTTTCCTTTCCTTGCCGTGCATTGGCTAGCCCTGCGTTGTCGTGCCTTAGCCTTGTTTCCCCTTACCGTGCCGTTCCTTCCGTTACCCTTGCCTTCCCCTGCTTTCCCTTGCCTTCCTTGCCTTCCGTTACTCTTTGCTTGCCTTCCGTTTATTGCCTAGCCTTGCGTTGTCGTGCCTTAGCCTTGCCTTGCCTTACCGTGCCTTGCCTTGCGTTACCCTTTCCTTGCCTTGCCGTGCATTGCCTAGCCTTGCGTTGTCGTGCCTTAGCCTTTCCTTGCCTTGCCGTGCATTGCCTAGCCGTGCGTTGTCGTGCCTTAGCCTTGTTTCCCCTTGCCGTGCCGTTCCTTCCGTTACCCTTGCCTTGCCTTGCTTTCCCTTGCCTTCCTTGCCTTCCGTTACTCTTTGCTTGCCTTCCGTGCATTGCCTAGCCTTGCGTTGTCGTGCATTCGCCTTCCTCCCCAAACCGTGCCTTGCCTTGCGTTACCCTTTCCTTGCCTTGCCCTGCATTGCCTAGCCCTGTGTTGTCGTGCCTTAGCCTTGTTTCCCCTTACCGTGCCGTTCCTTTCGTTACCCTTGCCTTCCCCTGCTTTCCCTTGCCTTCCTTGCCTTCCGTTACTCTTTGCTTGCCTTCCGTGCATTGCCTAGCCTTGCGTTGTCGTGCCTTAGCCTTGTCTCGCCTGACCGTGCCTTGCCTTGACTTACCCTTTCCTTGCCTTGCCGTGCATTGCCTAGCCGTGCGTTATCGTGCATTTGCCTTGTCTTGCCTCACCGTGCTTTGCCTTCCGTTACCCTTTCCTTGCCTTGCCGTGCATTGCCTAGCCCTGCATTGCCTTGCCTCAGCCGTTCCTTTCGTTGCCCTTGCCTTCCCTTGCTTTCCCTTGCCTTCCTTGCCTTCCTTTACTCTTTGCTTGCCTTCCGTTCATTGCCTAGCCTTGCGTTGTCGTGCCTTAGCCTTGCCTCGCCTGACCGTGCCTTGCCTTGCGTTACCCTTTCCTTGCCTTGCCGTGCATTGCCTAGCCGTGCGTTGTCGTGCATTTGCCTTGCCTTGCCTCACCGTGCCTTGCCTTGCGTTACCCTTTCCTTGCCTGGCCGTGCATTGCCTAGCCGTGCGTTGTCGTGCATTAGCCTTGTCTTGCCTTACCGTGCCTTGCCTTGCGTTACCCTTTCCTTGCCTGGCCGTGCATTGCGTAGCCGTGCGTTGCCGTTCCTTAGCCTTGTTTCCCCTTGCCGTGCCTTGCCTTTTGTTACACTTGCCTTGCCTTGCTTTGCCTTGCCTTCCTTTCCTTCCGTTACTCTTTCCTTGCCTAGCCGTGCACTGCCTAGCCTTGCGTTGTCGTGCATTAGCTTTGCCTCCCCAAACCGTGCCTTGCCTTGCGTTACCATTTCCTTGCCTTGCCCTGCATTGCCTAGCCCTGTGTTGTCGTGCCTTAGTCTTGTTTGCCCTTACCGTGCCGTTCCTTCCGTTACCCTTGCCTTTCCGTGCTTTCCCTAGCCTTCCTTGCCTTCCGTTCCTCTTTGCTTGCCTTCCGTGCATTGCCTAGCCTTGCGTTGTCGTGCCTTAGCCTTGCCTCGCCTGACAGTGCCTTGCCTTGCGTTACCCTTTCCTTGCCTTGCCGTGAATTGCCTAGCCGTGCGTTGTCGTGCATCAGCCTTGCCTTGCCTCACCGTGCCTTGCCTTGCGTTACCCTTACCTTGCCTTGCTTTCCCTTCCTTTCACCGTGCCTTGCCTTGCGTTACCCTTATTGCCTTCCGTTACTCTTTGCTTTCCTTCCGTGCATTGCCTAGCCGTGCGTTGCCGTGCCTTAGCCTTGTTTCCCCTTGCCGTGCCGTTCCTTCCGTTACCCTTGCCTTGCCTTGCTTTCCCTTGCCTTCCTTGCCTTCCGTTTCTCTTTGCTTGCCTTCCGTGCATTGCCTAGCCTTGCGTTGTCGTGCCTTAGCCTTGCCTCGCGTAACGGTGCCTTGCCTTGCGTTACCCTTTCCTTTCCTTGCCGTGCATTGGCTAGCCCTGCGTTGTCGTGCCTTAGCCTTGTTTCCCCTTACCGTGCCGTTCCTTCCGTTACCCTTGCCTTCCCCTGCTTTCCCTTGCCTTCCTTGCCTTCCGTTACTCTTTGCTTGCCTTCCGTTTATTGCCTAGCCTTGCGTTGTCGTGCCTTAGACTTGCCGCGCCTTACCGTGCCTTGCCTTGCGTTACCCTTTCCTTGCCTTGCCGTGCATTGCCTAGCCTTGCGTTGTCGTGCCTTAGCCTTGCCTCGCCTGACCGTGCCTTGCCTTGCGTTACCCTTTCCTTGCCTTGCCGTGCATTGCCTAGCCGTGCGTTGTCGTGCATCAGCCTTGCCTTGCCTCACCGTGCCTTGCCTTGCGTTACCCTTTCCTTGCCTTGCCGTGCATTGCCTAGCCGTGCGTTGCCGTGCCTTAGCCTTATTTCCCCTTCCCGTGCCGTTCCTTCTGTTACCCTTGCCTTGCCTTGCTTTCCCTTCCCGTCCTTGCCTTCCGTTACTCTTTGCTTGCCTTCCGTGCATTGCCTAGCCTTGCGTTGTCGTGCATGCGCCTTCCTCCCCAAACCGTGCCTTGCCTTGCGTTACCCTTTCCTTGCCTTGCCCTGCATTGCCTAGCCCTGAGTTGTCGTGCCTTAGCCTTGTTTCCCCTTACCGTGCCGTTCCTTTCGTTACCCTTGCCTTCCCTTGCTTTCCCTTGCCTTCCTTGCCTTCCGTTGCTCTTTGCTTGCCTTCCGTGCATTGCCTAGCCTTGCGTTGTCGTGCCTTAGCCTTGCCTCGCCTGACCGTGCCTTGGCTTGCGTTACCCTTTCCTTGCCTTGCCGTGCATTGCCTAGCCCTGCATTGTCGTGCCTTAGCTTTGTTTCCCCTTACCGTGCCGTTCCTTTCGTTGCCCTTGCCTTCCCTTGCTTTCCCTTGCCTTCCTTGCCTTCCGTTACTCTTTGCTTGCCTTCCGTGCATTGCCTAGCCTTGCGGTGTCGTGCCTTAGCCTTGCCTCGCCTGACCGTGCCTTGCCTTGCGTTACCCTTTCCTTGCCTTGCCGTGCATTGCCTAGCCGTGCGTTGTCGTGCATTTGCCTTGCCTTCCCTCACCGTGCCTTGCCTTGCGTTACCCTTTCCTTGCCTGGCCGTGCATTGCCTAGCCGTGCGTTGTCGTGCATCAGCCTTGCCTTGCCTCACCGTGCCTTGCCTTGCGTTACCCTTACCTTGCCTTGCTTTCCCTTGCCTTCCTTGCCTTCCGTTACCCTTTCCTTGCCTTGCCGTGCATTGCCTAGCCTTGCGTTGTCGTGCCTTAGCCTTGCCTCGCGTAACGGTGCCTTGCCTTGCGTTACCCTTTCCTTTCCTTGCCGTGCATTGGCTAGCCCTGCGTTGTCGTGCCTTAGCCTTGCCGCGCCTTACCGTGCCTTGCCTTGCGTTACCCTTTCCTTGCCTTGCCGTGCATTGCCTAGCCTTTCGTTGTCGTGCCTTAGCCTTGCCTCGCCTGACCGTGCCTTGCCTTGCGTTACCCTTTCCTTGCCTTGCCGTGCATTGCCTAGCCGTGCGTTGTCGTGCATCAGCCTTGCCTTGCCTCACCGTGCCTTGCCTTGCGTTACCCTTTCCTTGCCTTGCCCTGCATTGCCTAGCCCTGTGTTGTCGTGAGTTAGCCTTGTTTCCCCTTACCGTGCCGTTCCTTTCGTTACCCTTGCCTTCCCCTGCTTTCCCTTGCCTTCCTTGCCTTCTGTTACTCTTTGCTTGCCTTCCGTGCATTGCCTAGCCTTGCGTTGTCGTGCCTGAGCCTTGCCTCGCCTGACCGTGCCTTGCCTTGAGTTACCCGTTCCTTGCCTTGCCGTGCATTGCCTAGCCGTGCGTTGTCGTGCATCAGCCTTGCCTTGCCTCACCGTGCCTTGCCTTGCGTTACCCTTTCCTTGCCTTGCCGTGCATTGCCTAGCCGTGCGTTGCCGTGCCTTAGCCTTGTTTCCCCTTGCCGTGCCGTTCCTTCTGTTACCCTTGCCTTGCCTTGCTTTCCCTTGCCTTCCTTGCCTTCCGTTACTCTTTGCTTGCCTTCCGTGGATTGCCTAGCCTTGCGTTGTCGTGCCTTAGCCTTGCCTCGCCTGACGGTGCCTTGCCTTGAGTTACCCTTTCCTTGCCTTGCCGTGCTTTGCCTAGCCGTGCGTTGTCGTGCATTTGCCTTGTCTTGCCTCACCGTGCTTTGCCTTGCGTTACCCTTTCCTTGCCTTGCCGTGAATTGCCTAGCCGTGCGTTGTCGTGCATCAGCCTTGCCTTGCCTCACCGTGCCTTGCCGTGCGTTACCCTTACCTTGCCTTGCTTTCCCTTGCCTTCCTTGCCTTCCGTTACTCTTTGCTTGCCTTCCGTGCATTGCCTAGCCTTGCGTTGTCGTGCCTTAGCCTTGCCTCGCGTAACGGTGCCTTGCCTTGCGTTACCCTTTCCTTTCCTTGCCGTGCATTGGCTAGCAATGCGTTGTCGTGCCTTAGCCTTGTTTCCCCTTACCGTGCCGTTCCTTCCCTTACCCTTGCCTTCCCCTGCTTTCCCTTGCCTTCCTTGCCTTCCGTTACTCTTTGCTTGCCTTCCGTTTATTGCCTAGCCTTGCGTTGTCGTGCCTTAGCCTTGCCGCGCCTTACCGTGCCTTGCCTTGCGTTACCCTTTCCTTGCCTTGCCGTGCATTGCCTAGCCTTTCGTTGTCGTGCCTTAGCCTTGCCTCGCCTGACCGTGCCTTGCCTTGCGTTACCCTTTCCTTGCCTTGCCGTGCATTGCCTAGCCGTGCGTTGTCGTGCATCAGCCTTGCCTTGCATCACCGTGCCTTGCCTTGCGTTACCCTTTCCTTGCCTTGCCCTGCATTGCCTAGCCCTGTGTTGTCGTGCCTTAGCCTTGTTTCCCCTTACCGTGCCGTTCCTTTCGTTACCCTTGCCTTCCCCTGCTTTCCCTTGCCTTCCTTGCCTTCTGTTACTCTTTGCTTGCCTTCCGTGCATTGCCTAGCCTTGCGTTGTCGTGCCTGAGCCTTGCCTCGCCTGACCGTGCCTTGCCTTGAGTTACCCGTTCCTTGCCTTGCCGTGCATTGCCTAGCCGTGCGTTGTCGTGCATCAGCCTTGCCTTGCCTCACCGTGCTTTGCCTTGCGTTACCCTTTCCTTGCCTTGCCGTGCATTGCCTAGCCCTGCATTGTCGTGCCTTAGCTTTGTTTCCCCTTACCGTGCCGTTCCTTTCGTTGCCCTTGCCTTCCCTTGCTTTCCCTTGCCTTCCTTGCCTTCCGTTACTCTTTGCTTGCCTTCCGTTCATTGCCTAGCCTTGCGTTGTCGTGCCTTACACTTGCCTCGCCTGACCGTGCCTTGCCTTGCGTTACCCTTTCCTTGCCTTGCCGTGCATTGCCTAGCCGTGCGTTGTCGTGCATTTGCCTTGCCTTCCCTCACCGTGCCTTGCCTTGCGTTACCCTTTCCTTGCCTGGCCGTGCATTGCCTAGCCGTGCGTTGTCGTGCATTAGCCTTGTCTTGCCTTACCGTGCCTTGCCTTGCGTTACCATTTCCTTGCCTTGCCCTGCATTGCCTAGCCCTGTGTTGTCGTGCCTTAGTCTTGTTTGCCCTTACCGTGCCGTTCCTTCCGTTACCCTTGCCTTTCCCTGCTTTCCCTAGCCTTCCTTGCCTTCCGTTCCTCTTTGCTTGCCTTCCGTGCATTGCCTAGCCTTGGGTTGTCGTGCCTTAGCCTTGCCTCGCCTGACCGTGCCTTGCCTTGCGTTACCCTTTCCTTGCCTTGCCGTGAATTGCCTAGCCGTGCGTTGTCGTGCATCAGCCTTGCCTTGCCTCACCGTGCCTTGCCTTGCGTTACCCTTTCCTTGCCTTGCCGTGCATTGCCTAGCCGTGCGTTGCCGTGCCTTAGCCTTGTTTCCCCTTGCCGTGCCGTTCCTTCTGTTACCCTTGCCTTGCCTTGCTTTCCCTTGCCTTCCTTGCCTTCCGTTACTCTTTGCTTGCCTTCCGTGCATTGCCTACCCTTGCGTTGTCGTGCCTTAGCCTTGCCTCGCCTGACGGTGCCTTGCCTTGAGTTACCCTTTCCTTGCCTTGCCGTGCTTTGCCTAGCCGTGCGTTGTCGTGCATTTGCCTTGTCTTGCCTCACCGTGCTTTGCCTTGCGTTACCCTTTCCTTGCCTTGCCGTGAATTGCCTAGCCGTGCGTTGTCGTGCATCAGCCTTGCCTTGCCTCACCGTGCCTTGCCTTGCGTTACCCTTACCTTGCCTTGCTTTCCCTTGCCTTCCTTGCCTTCCGTTACTCTTTGCTTGCCTTCCGTGCATTGCCTAGCCTTGCGTTGTCGTGCCTTAGCCTTGCCTCGCGTAACGGTGCCTTGCCTTGCGTTACCCTTTCCTTTCCTTGCCGTGCATTGGCTAGCCCTGCGTTGTCGTGCCTTAGCCTTGTTTCCCCTTACCGTGCCGTTCCTTCCGTTACCCTTGCCTTCCCCTGCTTTCCCTTGCCTTCCTTGCCTTCCGTTACTCTTTGCTTGCCTTCCGTTTATTGCCTAGCCTTGCGTTGTCGTGCCTTAGCCTTGCCGCGCCTTACCGTGCCTTGCCTTGCGTTACCCTTTCCTTGCCTTGCCGTTCATTGCCTAGCCTTGCGTTGTCGTGCCTTAGCCTTGCCTCGCCTGACCGTGCCTTGCCTTGCGTTACCCTTTCCTTGCCTTGCCGTGCATTGCCTAGCCGTGCGTTGTCGTGCATCAGCCTTGCCTTGCCTCACCGTGCCTTGCCTTGCGTTACCCTTTCCTTGCCTTGCCGTGCATTGCCTAGTCGTGCGTTGCTGTGCCTTAGCCTTGTTTCCCCTTGCCGTGCCGTTCCTTCTTTTACCCTTGCCTTGCCTTGCTTTCCCTTGCCTTCCTTGCCTTCCGTTACTCTTTGATTGCCTTCCGTGCATTGCCTAGCCTTGCGTTGTCGTGCTTTCGCCTTCCTCCCCAAACCGTGCCTTGCCTTGCGTTACCCTTTCCTTGCCTTGCCCTGCATTGCCTAGCCCTGTGTTGTCGTGCCTTAGCCTTGTTTCCCCTTACCGTGCCGTTCCTTTCGTTACCCTTGCCTTCCCCTGCTTTCCCTTGCCTTCCTTGCCTTCCGTTACTCTTTGCTTGCCTTCCGTGCATTGCCTAGCCTTGCGTTGTCGTGCCTTAGCCTTGCCTCGCCTGAGCGTGCCTTGCCTTGAGTTACCCTTTCCTTGCCTTGCCGTGCATTGCCTAGCCGTGCGTTGTCGTGCATTAGCCTTGTCTTGCCTTACTGTGCCTTGCCTTGCGTTACCCTTTCCTTGCCTGCCCGTGCATTGCGTAGCCGTGCGTTGCCGTTCCTTAGCCTTGTTTCCCCTTGCCGTGCCTTGCCTTTTGTTACACTTGCCTTGCCTTGCTTTGCCTTGCCTTCCTTTCCTTCCGTTACTCTTTCCTTGCCTAGCCGTGCACTGCCTAGCCTTGCGTTGTCGTGCATTAACTTTGCCTCCCCAAACCGTGCCTTGCCTTGCGTTACCATTTCCTTGCCTTGCCCTGCATTGCCTAGCCCTGTGTTGTCGTGCCTTAGTCTTGTTTGCCCTTACCGTGCCGTTCCTTCCGTTAGCCTTGCCTTTCCGTGCTTTCCCTAGCCTTCCTTGCCTTCCGTTCCTCTTTGCTTGCCTTCCGTGCATTGCCTAGCCTTGCGTTGTCGTGCCTTAGCCTTGCCTCGCCTGACCGTGCCTTGCCTTGCGTTACCCTTTCCTTGCCTTGCCGTGAATTGCCTAGCCGTGCGTTGTCGTGCATCAGCCTTGCCTTGCCTCACCGTGCCTTGCCTTGCGTTACCCTTACCTTGCCTTGCTTTCCCTTCCTTTCATTGCCTTCCGTTACTCTTTGCTTTCCTTCCGTGCATTGCCTAGCCTTGCGTTGTCGTGCCTTAGCCTTGCCTCGCCTGACAGTGCCTTGCCTTGCGTTACCCTTTCCTTGCCTGGCCGTGCATTGCCTAGCCGTGCGTTGCCGTGCCTTAGCCTTGTTTCCCCTTGCCGTGCCGTTCCTTCCGTTACCCTTGCCTTTTCTTGCTTTCCCTTGCCTTCCTTGCCTTCCGTTACTCTTTGCTTGCCTTCCGTGCATTGCCTAGCCTTGCGTTGTCGTGCCTTAGCCTTGCCTCGCGTAACGGTGCCTTGCCTTGCGTTACCCTTTCCTTTCATTGCCGTGCATTGGCTAGCCCTGCGTTGTCGTGCCTTAGCCTTGTTTCCCCTTACCGTGCCGTTCCTTCCCTTACCCTTGCCTTCCCCTGCTTTCCCTTGCCTTCCTTGCCTTCTGTTACTCTTTGCTTGCCTTCCGTTTATTGCCTAGCCTTGCGTTGTCGTGCCTTAGCCTTGCCGCGCCTTACCGTGCCTTGCCTTGCGTTACCCTTTCCTTGCCTTGCCGTGCATTGCCTAGCCGTGCGTTGTCGTGCCTTAGCCTTGCCTCGCCTGACCGTGCCTTGCCTTGCGTTACCCTTTCCTTGCCTTGCCGTGCATTGCCTAGCCGTGCGTTGTCGTGCATTTGCCTTGCCTTCCCTCACCGTGCCTTGCCTTGCGTTACCCTTTCCTTGCCTTGCCGTGCATTGCCTAGCCGTGCGTTGTCGTGCATCAGCCTTGCCTTGCCTCACCGTGCCTTGCCTTGCGTTACCCTTGCCTTGCCTTGCTTTCCCTTGCCTTCCTTGCCTTCCGTTACCCTTTCCTTGCCTTGCCGTGCATTGCCTAGCCTTGCGTTGTCGTGCCTTAGCCTTGCCTCGCCTGACCGTGCCTTAGCCTTGCCTCGCGTAACGGTGCCTTGCCTTGCGTTACCCTTTCCTTTCCTTGCCGTGCATTGGCTAGCCCTGCGTTGTCGTGCCTTAGCCTTGCCGCGCCTTACCGTGCCTTGCCTTCCGTTACCCTTTCCTTGCCTTGCCGTGCATTGCCTAGCCTTTCGTTGTCGTGCCTTAGCCTTGCCTTGCCTTGCCGTGCCTTGCCTTCCGTTACCCTTTCGTTGCCTTGCCGTGCATTGCCTAGCCTTGCGTTGTCGTGCCTTAGCCTTGCCTTGCCTTGCCGTGCCTTGCCTTGCGTTACCCTTTCCTTGCCTTGCCCTGCATTGCCTAGCCCTGTGTTGTCGTGACTTAGCCTTGTTTCCCCTTACCGTGCCGTTCCTTTCGTTACCCTTGCCTTCCCCTGCTTTCCCTTGCCTTCCTTGCCTTCTGTTACTCTTTGCTTGCCTTCCGTGCATTGCCTAGCCTTGCGTTGTCGTGCCTGAGCCTTGCCTCGCCTGACCGTGCCTTGCCTTGAGTTACCCGTTCCTTGCCTTGCCGTGCATTGCCTAGCCGTGCGTTGTCGTGCATCAGCCTTGCCTTGCCTCACCGTGCCTTGCCTTGCGTTACCCTTTCCTTGCCTTGCCGTGCATTGCCTAGCCGTGCGTTGCCGTGCCTTAGCCTTGTTTCCCCTTGCCGTGCCGTTCCTTCTGTTACCCTTGCCTTGCCTTGCTTTCCCTTGCCTTCCTTGCCTTCCGTTACTCTTTGCTTGCCTTCCGTGGATTGCCTAGCCTTGCGTTGTCGTGCCTTAGCCTTGCCTCGCCTGACGGTGCCTTGCCTTGAGTTACCCTTTCCTTGCCTTGCCGTGCTTTGCCTAGCCGTGCGTTGTCGTGCATTTGCCTTGTCTTGCCTCACCGTGCTTTGCCTTGCGTTACCCTTTCCTTGCCTTGCCGTGAATTGCCTAGCCGTGCGTTGTCGTGCATCAGCCTTGCCTTGCCTCACCGTGCCTTGCCGTGCGTTACCCTTACCTTGCCTTGCTTTCCCTTGCCTTCCTTGCCTTCCGTTACTCTTTGCTTGCCTTCCGTGCATTGCCTAGCCTTGCGTTGTCGTGCCTTAGCCTTGCCTCGCGTAACGGTGCCTTGCCTTGCGTTACCCTTTCCTTTCCTTGCCGTGCATTGGCTAGCAATGCGTTGTCGTGCCTTAGCCTTGTTTCCCCTTACCGTGCCGTTCCTTCCCTTACCCTTGCCTTCCCCTGCTTTCCCTTGCCTTCCTTGCCTTCCGTTACTCTTTGCTTGCCTTCCGTTTATTGCCTAGCCTTGCGTTGTCGTGCCTTAGCCTTGCCGCGCCTTACCGTGCCTTGCCTTGCGTTACCCTTTCCTTGCCTTGCCGTGCATTGCCTAGCCTTTCGTTGTCGTGCCTTAGCCTTGCCTCGCCTGACCGTGCCTTGCCTTGCGTTACCCTTTCCTTGCCTTGCCGTGCATTGCCTAGCCGTGCGTTGTCGTGCATCAGCCTTGCCTTGCATCACCGTGCCTTGCCTTGCGTTACCCTTTCCTTGCCTTGCCCTGCATTGCCTAGCCCTGTGTTGTCGTGCCTTAGCCTTGTTTCCCCTTACCGTGCCGTTCCTTTCGTTACCCTTGCCTTCCCCTGCTTTCCCTTGCCTTCCTTGCCTTCTGTTACTCTTTGCTTGCCTTCCGTGCATTGCCTAGCCTTGCGTTGTCGTGCCTGAGCCTTGCCTCGCCTGACCGTGCCTTGCCTTGAGTTACCCGTTCCTTGCCTTGCCGTGCATTGCCTAGCCGTGCGTTGTCGTGCATCAGCCTTGCCTTGCCTCACCGTGCTTTGCCTTGCGTTACCCTTTCCTTGCCTTGCCGTGCATTGCCTAGCCCTGCATTGTCGTGCCTTAGCTTTGTTTCCCCTTACCGTGCCGTTCCTTTCGTTGCCCTTGCCTTCCCTTGCTTTCCCTTGCCTTCCTTGCCTTCCGTTACTCTTTGCTTGCCTTCCGTTCATTGCCTAGCCTTGCGTTGTCGTGCCTTAGCCTTGCCTCGCCTGACCGTGCCTTGCCTTGCGTTACCCTTTCCTTGCCTTGCCGTGCATTGCCTAGCCGTGCGTTGTCGTGCATTTGCCTTGCCTTCCCTCACCGTGCCTTGCCTTGCGTTACCCTTTCCTTGCCTGGCCGTGCATTGCCTAGCCGTGCGTTGTCGTGCATTAGCCTTGTCTTGCCTTACCGTGCCTTGCCTTGCGTTACCCTTTCCTTGCCTGGCCGTGCATTGCATAGCCGTGCGTTGCCGTTCCTTAGCCTTGTTTCCCCTTGCCGTGCCTTGCCTTTTGTTACACTTGCCTTGCCTTGCTTTGCCTTGCCTTCCTTTCCTTCCGTTACTCTTTCCTTGCCTAGCCGTGCACTGCCTAGCCTTGCGTTGTCGTGCATTAGCTTTGCCTCCCCAAACCGTGCCTTGCCTTGCGTTACCATTTCCTTGCCTTGCCCTGCATTGCCTAGCCCTGTGTTGTCGTGCCTTAGTCTTGTTTGCCCTTACCGTGCCGTTCCTTCCGTTACCCTTGCCTTTCCCTGCTTTCCCTAGCCTTCCTTGCCTTCCGTTCCTCTTTGCTTGCCTTCCGTGCATTGCCTAGCCTTGGGTTGTCGTGCCTTAGCCTTGCCTCGCCTGACCGTGCCTTGCCTTGCGTTACCCTTTCCTTGCCTTGCCGTGAATTGCCTAGCCGTGCGTTGTCGTGCATCAGCCTTGCCTTGCCTCACCGTGCCTTGCCTTGCGTTACCCTTTCCTTGCCTTGCCGTGCATTGCCTAGCCGTGCGTTGCCGTGCCTTAGCCTTGTTTCCCCTTGCCGTGCCGTTCCTTCTGTTACCCTTGCCTTGCCGTGCTTTCCCTTGCCTTCCTTGCCTTCCGTTACTCTTTGCTTGCCTTCCGTGCATTGCCTAGCCTTGCGTTGTCGTGCCTTAGGCTTGCCTCGCCTGACCGTGCCTTGCCTTGCGTTACCCTTTCCTTGCCTTGCCGTGCATTGCCTAGCCGTGCGTTGTCGTGCATTTGCCTTGTCTTGCCTCACCGTGCTTTGCCTTGCGTTACCCTTTCCTTGCCTTGCCGTGAATTGCCTAGCCGTGCGTTGTCGTGCATCAGCCTTGCCTTGCCTCACCGTGCCTTGCCTTGCGTTACCCTTACCTTGCCTTGCTTTCCCTTGCCTTCCTTGCCTTCCGTTACTCTTTGCTTGCCTTCCGTGCATTGCCTAGCCTTGCGTTGTCGTGCCTTAGCCTTGCCTCGCGTAACGGTGCCTTGCCTTGCGTTACCCTTTCCTTTCCTTGCCGTGCATTGGCTAGCCCTGCGTTGTCGTGCCTTAGCCTTGTTTCCCCTTACCGTGCCGTTCCTTCCGTTACCCTTGCCTTCCCCTGCTTTCCCTTGCCTTCCTTGCCTTCCGTTACTCTTTGCTTGCCTTCCGTTTATTGCCTAGCCTTGCGTTGTCGTGCCTTAGCCTTGCCGCGCCTTACCGTGCCTTGCCTTGCGTTACCCTTTCCTTGCCTTGCCGTTCATTGCCTAGCCTTGCGTTGTCGTGCCTTAGCCTTGCCTCGCCTGACCGTGCCTTGCCTTGCGTTACCCTTTCCTTGCCTTGCCGTGCATTGCCTAGCCGTGCGTTGTCGTGCATCAGCCTTGCCTTGCCTCACCGTGCCTTGCCTTGCGTTACCCTTTCCTTGCCTTGCCGTGCATTGCCTAGTCGTGCGTTGCTGTGCCTTAGCCTTGTTTCCCCTTGCCGTGCCGTTCCTTCCGTTACCCTTGCCTTGCCTTGCTTTCCCTTGCCTTCCTTGCCTTCCGTTACTCTTTGATTGCCTTCCGTGCATTGCCTAGCCTTGCGTTGTCGTGCTTTCGCCTTCCTCCCCAAACCGTGCCTTGCCTTGCGTTACCCTTTCCTTGCCTTGCCCTGCATTGCCTAGCCCTGTGTTGTCGTGCCTTAGCCTTGTTTCCCCTTACCGTGCCGTTCCTTTCGTTACCCTTGCCTTCCCCTGCTTTCCCTTGCCTTCCTTGCCTTCCGTTACTCTTTGCTTGCCTTCCGTGCATTGCCTAGCCTTGCGTTGTCGTGCCTTAGCCTTGCCTCGCCTGAGCGTGCCTTGCCTTGAGTTACCCTTTCCTTGCCTTGCCGTGCATTGCCTAGCCGTGCGTTGTCGTGCATTAGCCTTGTCTTGCCTTACTGTGCCTTGCCTTGCGTTACCCTTTCCTTGCCTGCCCGTGCATTGCGTAGCCGTGCGTTGCCGTTCCTTAGCCTTGTTTCCCCTTGCCGTGCCTTGCCTTTTGTTACACTTGCCTTGCCTTGCTTTGCCTTGCCTTCCTTTCCTTCCGTTACTCTTTCCTTGCCTAGCCGTGCACTGCCTAGCCTTGCGTTGTCGTGCATTAACTTTGCCTCCCCAAACCGTGCCTTGCCTTGCGTTACCATTTCCTTGCCTTGCCCTGCATTGCCTAGCCCTGTGTTGTCGTGCCTTAGTCTTGTTTGCCCTTACCGTGCCGTTCCTTCCGTTAGCCTTGCCTTTCCGTGCTTTCCCTAGCCTTCCTTGCCTTCCGTTCCTCTTTGCTTGCCTTCCGTGCATTGCCTAGCCTTGCGTTGTCGTGCCTTAGCCTTGCCTCGCCTGACCGTGCCTTGCCTTGCGTTACCCTTTCCTTGCCTTGCCGTGAATTGCCTAGCCGTGCGTTGTCGTGCATCAGCCTTGCCTTGCCTCACCGTGCCTTGCCTTGCGTTACCCTTACCTTGCCTTGCTTTCCCTTCCTTTCATTGCCTTCCGTTACTCTTTGCTTTCCTTCCGTGCATTGCCTAGCCTTGCGTTGTCGTGCCTTAGCCTTGCCTCGCCTGACAGTGCCTTGCCTTGCGTTACCCTTTCCTTGCCTGGCCGTGCATTGCCTAGCCGTGCGTTGCCGTGCCTTAGCCTTGTTTCCCCTTGCCGTGCCGTGCCTTCCGTTACCCTTGCCTTTTCTTGCTTTCCCTTCCCTTCCGTTACCCTTTCCTTGCCTTGCCGTGCATTGCCTAGCCTTGCGTTGTCGTGCCTTAGCCTTGCCTCGCGTAACGGTGCCTTGCCTTGCGTTACCCTTTCCTTTCATTGCCGTGCATTGGCTAGCCCTGCGTTGTCGTGCCTTAGCCTTGTTTCCCCTTACCGTGCCGTTCCTTCCCTTACCCTTGCCTTCCCCTGCTTTCCCTTGCCTTCCTTGCCTTCTGTTACTCTTTGCTTGCCTTCCGTTTATTGCCTAGCCTTGCGTTGTCGTGCCTTAGCCTTGCCGCGCCTTACCGTGCCTTGCCTTGCGTTACCCTTTCCTTCCCTTGCCGTGCATTGCCTAGCCTTGCGTTGTCGTGCCTTAGCCTTGCCTCGCCTGACCGTGCCTTGCCTTGCGTTACCCTTTCCTTGCCTTGCCGTGCATTGCCTAGCCGTGCGTTGTCGTGCATCAGCCTTGCCTTGCCTCACCGTGCCTTGCCTTGCGTTACCCTTTCCTTGCCTTGCCGTGCATTGCCTAGCCGTGCGTTGCCGTGCCTTAGCCTCGTTTCCCCTTGCCGTGCCGTTCCTTCTGTTACCCTTGCCTTGCCTTGCTTTCCCTTGCCTTCCTTGCCTTCCGTTACTCTTTGCTTGCCTTCCGTGCATTGCCTAGCCTTGCGTTGTCGTGCATTCGCCTTCCTCCCCGAACCGTGCCTTGCCTTGCGTTACCCTTTCCTTGCCTTGCCGTGCATTGCCTAGCCCTGCGTTGTCGTGCCTTAGCCTCGTTTCCCCTTGCCGTGCCGTTCCTTCTGTTACCCTTGCCTTGCCTTGCTTTCCCTTGCCTTCCTTTCCTTCCGTTACTCTTTCCTTGCCTAGCCGTGCACTGCCTAGCCTTGCGTTGTCGTGCATTAGCTTTGCCTCCCCAAACCGTGCCTTGCCTTGCGTTACCATTTCCTTGCCTTGCCCTGCATTGCCTAGCCCTGCATTGTCGTGCCTTAGCTTTGTTTCCCCTTACCGTGCCGTTCCTTTCGTTGCTCTTGCCTTCCCTTGCTTTCCCTTGCCTTCCGTTACTCTTTGCTTGCCTTCCGTTCATTGTCTAGCCTTGCGTTGTCGTGCCTTAGCCTTGCCTCGCCTGACCGTGCCTTGCCTTGCGTTACCCTTTCCTTGCCTTGCCGTGCATTGCCTAGCCGTGCGTTGTCGTGCATTTGCCTTTTCTTGCCTCACCGTGCCTTGCCTTGCGTTACCCTTTCCTTGCCTTGCCGTGCATTGGCTAGCCGTGCGTTGCCGTGCCTTAGCCTTGTTTCCCCTTGCCGTGCCGTTCCTTCTGTTACCCTTGCCTTGCCTTGCTTTCCCTTGCCTTCCTTGCCTTCCGTTACTCTTTGCTTGCCTTCCGTGCATTGCCTAGCCTTGCGTTGTCGTGCCTTAGCCTTGCCTCGCGTAACGGTGCTTTCCCTTGCGTTACCCTTTCCTTTCCTTGCCGTGCATTGGCTAGCCCTGCGTTGTCGTGCCTTAGCCTTGTTTCCCCTTACCGTGCCGTTCCTTCCGTTACCCTTGCCTTCCCCTGCTTTCCCTTGCCTTCCTTGCCTTCCGTTACTCTTTGCTTGCCTTCCGTGCATTGCCTAGCCTTGCGTTGTCGTGCCTTAGCCTTGTCTCGCCTGACCGTGCCTTGCCTTGACTTACCCTTTCCTTGCCTTGCCGTGCATTGCCTAGCCGTGCGTTGTCGTGCATTAGCCTTGTCTTGCCTCACTGTGCTTTGCCTTGCGTTACCCTTTCCTTGCCTTGCCGTGCATTTCCTAGCCCTGCATTGTCGTGCCTTAGCTTTGTTTCCCCTTACCGTGCCGTTCCTTCCGTTACCCTTGCCTTCCCTTGCTTTCCCTTGCCTTCCTTGCCTTCCTTTACTCTTTGCTTGCCTTCCGTGCATTGCCTAGCCTTGCGTTGTCGTGCCTTAGCCTTGCCTCGCCTGACCGTGCCTTGCCTTGCGTTACCCTTTCCTTGCCTTGCCGTGCATTGCCTAGCCGTGCGTTGTCGTGCATTTGCCTTGCCTTGCCTCACCGTGCCTTGCCTTGCGTTACCCTTTCCTTGCCTGGCCGTGCATTGCCTAGCCGTGCGTTGTCGTGCATTAGCCTTGTCTTGCCTTACCGTGCCTTGCCTTGCGTTACCCTTTCCTTGCCTGGCCGTGCATTGCGTAGCCGTGCGTTGCCGTTCCTTAGCCTTGTTTCCCCTTGCCGTGCCTTGCCTTTTGTTACACTTGCCTTGCCTTGCTTTGCCTTGCCTTCCTTTCCTTCCGTTACTCTTTCCTTGCCTAGCCGTGCACTGCCTAGCCTTGCGTTGTCGTGCATTAGCTTTGCCTCCCCAAACCGTGCCTTGCCTTGCGTTACCATTTCCTTGCCTTGCCCTGCATTGCCTAGCCCTGTGTTGTCGTGCCTTAGTCTTGTTTGCCCTTACCGTGCCGTTCCTTCGGTTACCCTTGCCTTTCCGTGCTTTCCCTAGCCTTCCTTGCCTTCCGTTCCTCTTTGCTTGCCTTCCGTGCATTGCCTAGCCTTGCGTTGTCGTGCCTTAGCCTTGCCTTGCCTGACCGTGCCTTGCCTTGCGTTACCCTTTCCTTGCCTTGCCGTGCATTGCCTAGCCGTGCGTTGTCGTGCATCAGCCTTGCCTAGCCTCACCGTGCCTTGCCTTGCGTTACCCTTACCTTGCCTTGCTTTCCCTTCCTTTCATTGCCTTCCGTTACTCTTTGCTTTCCTTCCGTGCATTGCCTAGCCTTGCGTTGTCGTGCCTTAGCCTTGCCTCGCCTGACAGTGCCTTGCCTTGCGTTACCCTTTCCTTGCCTTGCCGTGCATTGCCTAGCCGTGCGTTGTCGTGCATCAGCCTTGCCTTGCCTCACCGTGCCTTGCCTTGCGTTACCCTTACCTTGCCTTGCTTTCCCTTCCTTTCATTGCCTTCCGTTACTCTTTGCTTTCCTTCCGTGCATTGCCTAGCCGTGCGTTGCCGTGCCTTAGCCTTGTTTCCCCTTGCCGTGCCGTTCCTTCCGTTACCCTTGCCTTGCCTTGCTTTCCCTTGCCTTCCTTGCCTTCCGTTTCTCTTTGCTTGCCTTCCGTGCATTGCCTAGCCTTGCGTTGTCGTGCCTTAGCCTTGCCTCGCGTAACGGTGCCTTGCCTTGCGTTCCCCTTTCCTTTCCTTGCCGTGCATTGGCTAGCCCTGCGTTGTCGTGCCTTAGCCTTGTTTCCCCTTACCGTGCCGTTCCTTCCGTTACCCTTGCCTTCCCCTGCTTTCCCTTGCCTTCCTTGCCTTCCGTTACTCTTTGCTTGCCTTCCGTTTATTGCCTAGCCTTGCGTTGTCGTGCCTTAGACTTGCCGCGCCTTACCGTGCCTTGCCTTGCGTTACCCTTTCCTTGCCTTGCCGTGCATTGCCTAGCCTTGCGTTGTCGTGCCTTAGCCTTGCCTCGCCTGACCGTGCCTTGCCTTGCGTTACCCTTTCCTTGCCTTGCCGTGCATTGCCTAGCCGTGCGTTGTCTTGCATCAGCCTTGCCTTGCCTCACCGTGCCTTGCCTTGCGTTACCCTTTCCTTCCCTTGCCGTGCATTGCCTAGCCCTGCGTTGCCGTGCCTTAGCCTTATTTCCCCTTCCCTTGCCGTTCCTTGTGTTACCCTTGCCTTGCCTTGCTTTCCCTTGCCGTCCTTGCCTTCCGTTACTCTTTGCTTGCCTTCCGTGCATTGCCTAGCCTTGCGTTGTCGTGCATGCGCCTTCCTCCCCAAACCGTGCCTTGCCTTGCGTTACCCTTTCCTTGCCTTGCCCTGCATTGCCTAGCCCTGAGTTGTCGTGCCTTAGCCTGGTTTCCCCTTACCGTGCAGTTCCTTTCGTTGCCCTTGCCTTCCCTTGCTTTCCCTTGCCTTCCTTGCCTTCCGTTACTCTTTGCTTGCCTTCCGTTCATTGCCTAGCCTTGCGTTGTCGTGCCTTAGCCTTGCCTCGCCTGACCGTGCCTTGCCTTGCGTTACCCTTTCCTTGCCTTGCCGTGCATTGCCTAGCCGTGCGTTGTCGTGCATTTGCCTTGCCTTCCCTCACCGTGCCTTGCCTTGCGTTACCCTTTCCTTGCCTGGCCGTGCATTGCCTAGCCGTGCGTTGTCGTGCATTAGCCTTGTCTTGCCTTAGGGTGCCTTGCCTTGCGTTACCCTTTCCTTGCCTGGCCGGGCATTGCATAGCCGTGCGTTGCCGTGCCTTAGCCTTGTTTCCCCTTGCCGTGCCGTTCCTTCCGTTACCCTTGCCTTGCCTTGCTTTCCCTTGCCTTCCTTGCCTTCCGTTACTCTTTGCTTGCCTTCCGTGGATTGCCTAGTCTTGCGTTGTCGTGCCTTAGCCTTGCCTCGCCTGACGGTGCCTTGCCTTGAGTTACCCTTTCCTTGCCTTGCCGTGCATTGCCTAGCCTTGCGTTGTCGTACCTTAGCCTTGCCTCGCCTGACCGTGCTTTGCCTTGCGTTACCCTTTCCTTGCCTTGCCGTGAAATGCCTAGCCGTGCGTTGTCGAGCATCAGCCTTGCCTTGCCTCACCGTGCCTTGCCTTGCGTTACCCTTACCTTGCCTTGCTTTCCCTTGCCTTCCTTGCCTTCCGTTACTCTTTGCTTGCCTTCCGTGCATTGCCTAGCCTTGCGTTGTCGTGCCTTAGCCTTGCCTCGCGTAACGGTGCCTTGCCTTGCGTTACCCTTTCCTTTCCTTGCCGTGCATTGGCTAGCCCTGCGTTGTCGTGCCTTAGCCTTGTTTCCCCTTACCGTGCCGTTCCTTCCGTTACCCTTGCCTTCCCCTGCTTTCCCTTGCCTTCCTTGCCTTCCGTTACTCTTTGCTTGCCTTCCGTTTATTGCCTAGCCTTGCGTTGTCGTGCCTTAGCCTTGCCGCGCCTTACCGTGCCTTGCCTTGCGTTACCCTTTCCTTGCCTTGCCGTTCACTGCCTAGCCTGGCGTTGTCGTGCCTTAGCCTTGCCTCGCCTGACCGTGCCTTGCCTTGCGTTACCCTTTCCTTGCCTTGCCGTGCATTGCCTAGCCGTGCGTTGTCGTGCATCAGCCTTGCCTTGCCTCACCGTGCCTTGCCTTGCGTTACCCTTTCCTTGCCTTGCCGTGCATTGCCTAGCCGTGCGTTGCCGTGCCTTAGCCTTGTTTCCCCTTGCCGTGCCGTTCCTTCTTTTACCCTTGCCTTGCCTTGCTTTCCCTTGCCTTCCTTGCCTTCCGTTACTCTTTGCTTGCCTTCCGTGCATTGCCTAGCCTTGCGTTGTCGTGCATTCGCCTTCCTCCCCAAACCGTGCCTTGCCTTGCGTTACCCTTTCCTTGCCTTGCCCTGCATTGCCTAGCCCTGTGTTGTCGTGCCTTAGCCTTGTTTCCCCTTACCGTGCCGTTCCTTTCGTTACCCTTGCCTTCCCCTGCTTTCCCTTGCCTTCCTTGCCTTCCGTTACTCTTTGCTTGCCTTCCGTGCATTGCCTAGCCATGCGTTGTCGTGCCTTAGCCTTGCCTCGCCTGAGCGTGCCTTGCCTTGAGTTACCCTTTCCTTGCCTTGCCGTGCATTGCCTAGCCGTGCGTTGTCGTGCATTTGCCTTGTCTTGCCTCACCGTGCTTTGCCTTGCGTTACCCTTTCCTTGCCTTGCCGTGCATTGCCTAGCCCTGCATTGTCGTGCCTTAGCTTTGTTTCCCCTTACCGTGCCGTTCCTTTCGTTGCCCTTGCCTTCCCTTGCTTTCCCTTGCCTTCCTTGCCTTCCGTTACACTTTGCTTGCCTTCCGTTCATTGCCTAGCCTTGCGTTGTCGTGCCTTAGCCTTGCCTCGCCTGACCGTGCCTTGCCTTGCGTTACCCTTTCCTTGCCTTGCCGTGCATTGCCTAGCCGTGCGTTGTCGTGCATTTGCCTTGCCTTGCCTCACCGTGCTTTGCCTTGCGTTACCCTTTCCTTGCCTTGCCGTGCATTGCCTAGCCCTGCATTGTCGTGCCTTAGCTTTGTTTCCCCTTACCGTGCCGTTCCTTTCGTTGCCCTTGCCTTCCCTTGCTTTCCCTTGCCTTCCTTGCCTTCCGTTACTCTTTGCTTGCCTTCCGTTCATTGCCTAGCCTTGCGTTGTCGTGCCTTAGCCTTGCCTCGCCTGACCGTGCCTTGCCTTGCGTTACTCTTTCTTGCCTTGCCGTGCATTTCCTAGCCGTGCGTTGTCGTGCATTTGCCTGCCTTGCCTCACCGTGCCTTGCCTTGCGTTACCCTTTCTTTGCCTGGCCGTGCATTGCCTAGGCCTGCGTTGTCGTGCATTAGCCTTGTCTTGCCTTACCGTGCCTTGCCTTGCGTTACCCTTTCCTTGCCTGGCCGTGCATTGCGTAGCCGTGCGTTGCCGTTCCTTAGCCTTGTTTCCCCTTGCCGTGCCTTGCCTTTTGTTACACTTGCCTTGCCTTGCTTTGCCTTGCCTTCCTTTCCTTCCGTTACTCTTTCCTTGCCTAGCCGTGCACTGCCTAGCCTTGCGTTGTCGTGCATTAGCTTTGCCTCCCCAAACCGTGCCTTGCCTTGCGTTACCATTTCCTTGCCTTGCCCTGCATTGCCTAGCCCTGTGTTGTCGTGCCTTAGCTTTGTTTCCCCTTACCGTGCCGTTCCTTTCGTTGCCCTTGCCTTCCCTTGCTTTCCCTTGCCTTCCGTTACTCTTTGCTTGCCTTCCGTTCATTGCCTAGCCTTGCGTTGTCGTGCCTTAGCCTTGCCTCGCCTGACCGTGCCTTGCCTTGCGTTACCCTTGCCTTGCCTTGCCGTGCATTGCCTAGCCGTGCGTTGTCGTGCATTTGCCTTGCCTTCCCTCACCGTGCCTTGCCTTGCGTTACCCTTTCCTTGCCTGGCCGTGCATTGCCTAGCCGTGCGTTGTCGTGCATTAGCCTTGTCTTGCCTTACCGTGCCTTGCCTTGAGTTAACCTTTACTTGCCTGCCCGTGCATTGCGTAGCCGTGCGTTGCCGTTTCTTAGCCTTGTTTCCCCTTGCCGTGCCTTGCCTTTTGTTACACTTGCCTTGCCTTGCTTTGCCTTGCCTTCCTTTCCTTCCGTTACTCTTTCCTTGCCTAGCCGTGCACTGCCTAGCCTTGCGTTGTCGTGCATTAGCTTTGCCTCCCCAAACCGTGTCTTGCCTTGCGTTACCATTTCCTTGCCTTGCCCTGCATTGCCTAGCCCTGTGTTGTCGTGCCTTAGTCTTGTTTGCCCTTACCGTGCAGTTCCTTCCGTTACCCTTGCTTTTCCCTGCTTTCCCTAGCCTTCCTTGCCTTCCGTTCCTCTTTGCTTGCCTTCCGTGCCTTGCCTAGCCTTGCGTTGTCGTGCCTTAGCCTTGCCTCGCCTGACCGTGCCTTGCCTTGCGTTACCCTTTCCTTGCCTTGCCGTGAATTGCCTAGCCGTGCGTTGTCGTGCATCAGCCTTGCCTTGCCTCACCGTGCCTTGCCTTGCGTTACCCTTACCTTGCCTTGCTTTCCCTTCCTTTCATTGCCTTCCGTTACTCTTTGCTTTCCTTCCGTGCATTGCCTAGCCTTGCGTTGTCGTGCCTTAGCCTTGCCTCGCCTGACAGTGCCTTGCCTTGCGTTACCCTTTCCTTGCCTTGCCGTGCATTGCCTAGCCGTGCGTTGCCGTGCCTTAGACTTGTTTCCCCTTGCCGTGCCGTTCCTTCCGTTACCCTTGCCTTGCCTTGCTTTCCCTTGCCTTCCTTGCCTTCCGTTTCTCTTTGCTTGCCTTCCGTGCATTGCCTAGCCTTGCGTTGTCGTGCCTTAGCCTTGCCTCGCGTAACGGTGCCTTGCCTTGCGTTACCCTTTCCTTTCCTTGCCGTGCATTGGCTAGCCCTGCGTTGTTGTGCCTTAGCCTTGTTTCCCCTTACCGTGCCGTTCCTTCCGTTACCCTTGCCTTCCCCTGCTTTCCCTTGCCTTCCTTGCCTTCCGTTACTCTTTGCTTGCCTTCCGTTTATTGCCTAGCCTTGCGTTGTCGTGCCTTAGACTTGCCGCGCCTTACCGTGCCTTGCCTTGCGTTAACCTTTGCTTGCCTTCCGTGCATTGCCTAGCCTTGCGTTGTCGTGCCTTAGCCTTGCCTCGCCTGACCGTGCCTTTTCTTGCGTTACCCTTTCCTTGCCTTGCCGTGCATTGCCTAGCCGTGCGTTGTCGTGTATTAGCCTTGCCTTGCCTCACCGTGCCTTGCCTTGCGTTACCCTTTCCTTGCCTTGCCGTGCATTGCCTAGCCGTGCGTTGCCGTGCCTTAGCCTTATTTCCCCTTGCCGTGCCGTTACTTCTGTTACCCTTGCCTTTCCTTGCTTTCCCTTGCCTTCCTTGCCTTCTGTTACTCTTTGCTTGCCTTCCGTGCATTGCCTAGCCTTGCGTTGTCGTGCATGCGCCTTCCTCCCCAAACCGTGCCTTGCCTTGCGTTACCCTTTCCTTGCCTTGCCCTGCATTGCCTAGCCCTGTGTTGTCGTGCCTTAGCCTTGTTTCCCCTTACCGTGCCGTTCCTTTCGTTACCCTTGCCTTCCCCTGCTTTCCCTTGCCTTCCTTGCCTTCCGTTACTCTTTGCTTGCCTTCCGTGCATTGCCTAGCCTTGCCTTGTCGTGCCTTAGCCTTGCCTCGCCTGACAGTGCCTTGCCTTGAGTTACCCTTTCCTTGCCTTGCCGTGAATTGCCTAGCCGTGCGTTGTCGTGCATTTGCCTTGTCTTGCCTCACCGTGCTTTGCCTTGCGTTACCCTTTCCTTGCCTTGCCGTGCATTGCCTAGCCCTGCATTGTCGTGCTTTAGCTTTGTTTCCCCTCACCGTGCCGTTCCTTTCGTTGCCCTTGCCTTCCCCTGCTTTCCCTTGCCTTCCTTGCCTTCCGTTACTCTTTGCTTGCCTTCCGTTCATTGCCTAGCCTTGCGTTGTCGTGCCTTAGCCTTGCCTCGCCTGACCGTGCCTTGCCTTGCGTTACCCTTTCCTTGCCTTGCCGTGCATTGCCTAGCCGTGCGTTGTCGTGCATTTGCCTTGCCTTCCCTCACCGTGCCTTGCCTTGCGTTACCCTTTCCTTGCCTGGCCGTGCATTGCCTAGCCGTGCGTTGTCGTGCATTAGCCTTGTCTTGCCTTACCGTACCTTGCCTTGCGTTACCCTTTCCTTGCCTGGCCGTGCATTGCGTAGCCGTGCGTTGCCGTTCCTTAGCCTTGTTTCCCCTTGCCGTGCCTTGCCTTTTGTTACACTTGCCTTGCCTTGCTTTGCCTTGCCTTCCTTTCCTTCCGTTGCTCGTTCCTTGCCTAGCCGTGCACTGCCTAGCCTTGCGTTGTCGTGCATTAGCTTTGCCTCCCCAAACCGTGCCTTGCCTTGCGTTACCATTTCCTTGCCTTGCCCTGCATTGCCTAGCCCTGTGTTGTCGTGCCTTAGTCTTGTTTGCCCTTACCGTGCCGTTCCTTCCGTTACCCTTGCCTTTCCCTGCTTTCCCTAGCCTTCCTTGCCTTCCGTTCCTTTTTGCTTGCCTTCCGTGCATTGCCTAGCCTTGCGTTGTCGTGCCTTAGCCTTGCCTAGCCTGACCGTGCCTTGCCATGCGTTACCCTTTCCTTGCCTTGCCGTGAATTGCCTAGCCGTGCGTTGTCGTGCATCAGCCTTGCCTTGCCTCACCGTGCCTTGCCTTGCGTTACCCTTACCTTGCCTTGCTTTCCCTTCCTTTCATTGCCTTCCGTTACTCTTTGCTTTCCTTCCGTGCATTGCCTAGCCTTGCGTTGTCGTGCCTTAGCCTTGCCTCGCCTGACAGTGCCTTGCCTTGCGTTACCCTTTCCTTGCCTTGCCGTGCATTGCCTAGCCGTGCGTTGCCGTGCCTTAGCCTTGTTTCCCCTTGCCGTGCCGTTCCTTCTGTTACCCTTGCCTTGCCTTGCTTTCCCTTGCCTTCCTTGCCTTCCGTTACTCTTTGCTTGCCTTCCGTTTATTGCCTAGGTTGCGTTGTCGTGCCTTAGCCTTGCCTCGCCTGACCGTGCCTTGCCTTGAGTTACCCTTTCCTTGCCTTGCCGTGCATTGCCTAGCCGTGCGTTGTCGTGCATTTGCCATGTCTTGCCTCACCGTGCTTTGCCTTGCGTTACCCTTTCCTTGCCTTGCCGTGCATTGCCTAGCCCTGCATTGTCGTGCCTTAGCTTTGTTTCCCCTTACCGTGCCGTTCCTTTCGTTGCCCTTGCCTTCCCTTGCTTTCCCTTGCCTTCCTTGCCTTCCGTTATTCTTTGCTTGCCTTCCGTTCATTGCCTAGCCTTGCGTTGTCTTGCCTTAGCCTTGCCTCGCCTTACCGTGCCTTGCCTTGCGTTACCCTTTCCTTGCCTTGCCGTGCATTGCCTAGCCGTGCGTTGTCGTGCATTTGCCTTTCCTTGCTTCACCGTGCCTTGCCTTGCGTTACCCTTTCCTTGCCTGGCCGTGCATTGCCTAGCCGTGCGTTGTCGTGCATTAGCCTTGTCTTGCCTTACCGTGCCTTGCCTTGCGTTACCCTTTCCTTGCCTTGCCGTGAATTGCCTAGCCGTGCGTTGTCGTGCATCAGCCTTCCCTTGCCTCACCGTGCCTTGCCTTGCGTTACCCTTACCTTGCCTTGCTTTCCCTTCCTTGCATTGCCTTCCGTTACTCTTTGCTTTCCTTCCGTGCATTGCCTAGCCTTGCGTTGTCGTGCCTTAGCCTTGCCTAGCCTGACAGTGCCTTGCCTTGGTATACCCTTTCCTTGCCTTGCCGTGCATTGCCTAGCCGTGCGTTGCCGTGCCTTAGCCTTGTTTCCCCTTGCCGTGCCGTTCCTTCCGTTACCCTTGCCTTGCCTTGCTTTCCCTTGCATTCCTTGCCTTCCGTTACTCTTTGCTTGCCTTCCGTGCATTGCCTAGCCTTGCGTTGTCGTGCCTTAGCCTTGCCTCGCGTAACGGTGCCTTGCCTTGCGTTACCCTTTCCTTTCCTTGCCGTGCATTGGCTAGCCCTGCGTTGTCGTGCCTTAGCCTTGTTTCCCCTTACCGTGCCGTTCCTTCCGTTACCCTTGCCTTCCCCTGCTTTCCCTTGCCTTCCTTGCCTTCCGTTACTCTTTGCTTGCCTTCCGTTTATTGCCTAGCCTTGCGTTGTCGTGCCTTAGCCTTGCCGCGCCTTACCGTGCCTTGCCTTGCGTTACCCTTTCCTTGCCTTGCCGTGCATTGCCTAGCCTTGCGTTGTCGTGCCTTAGCCTTGCCTCGCCTGACCGTGCCTTGCCTTGCGTTACCCTTTCCTTGCCTTGCCGTACATTGCCTAGCCGTGCGTTGTCGTGCATCAGCCTTGCCTTGCCTCACCGTGCCTTGCCTTGCGTTACCCTTTCCTTGCCTTGCCGTGCATTGCCTAGCCGTGCGTTGCCGTGCCTTAGCCTTGTTTCCCCTTGCCGTGCCGTTCCTTCTGTTACCCTTGCCTTGCCTTGCTTTCCCTTGCCTTCCGTTACTCTTTGCTTGCCTTCCGTGCATTGCCTAGCCTTGCGTTGTCGTGCCTTAGCCTTGCCTCGCCTGACCGTGCCTTGCCTTGGGTTACCCTTTCCTTGCCTTGCCGTGCATTGCCTAGCCGTGCGTTGTCCTGCATTTGCCTTGCCTTCCCTCACCGTGCCTTGCCCTGCGTTACCCTTTCCTTGCCTGGCCGTGCATTGCCTAGCCGTGCGTTGTCGTGCATTAGCCTTGTCTTGCCTTACCGTACATTGCCTTGCGTTACCCTTTCCTTGCCTGGCCGTGCATTGCGTAGCCGTGCGTTGCGGTTCCTTAGCCTTGTTTCCCCTTGCCGTGCCTTGCCTTTTGTTACACTTGCCTTGCCTTGCTTTCCCTTGCCTTCCTTGCCTTCCGTTACTCTTTGCTTGCCTTCCGTTCATTGCCTAGCCTTGCGTTGTCGTGCCTTAGCCTTGCCTCGCCTGACCGTGCCTTGCCTTGGGTTACCCTTTCCTTGCCTTGCCGTGCATTGCCTAGCCGTGCGTTGTCGTGCATTTGCCTTGCCTTCCCTCACCGTGCCTTGCCCTGCGTTACCCTTTCCTTGCCTGGCCGTGCATTGCCTAGCCGTGCGTTGTCGTGCATTAGCCTTGTCTTGCCTTACCGTACCTTGCCTTGCGTTACCCTTTCCTTGCCTGGCCGTGCATTGCGTAGCCGTGCGTTGCCGTTCCTTAGCCTTGTTTCCCCTTGCCGTGCCTTGCCTTTTGTTACACTTGCCTTGCCTTGCTTTGCCTTGCCTTCCTTTCCTTCCGTTGCTCGTTCCTTGCCTAGCCGTGCACTGCCTAGCCTTGCGTTGTCGTGCATTAGCTTTGCCTCCCCAAACCGTGCCTTGCCTTGCGTTACCATTTCCTTGCCTTGCCCTGCATTGCCTAGCCCTGTGTTGTCGTGCCTTAGTCTTGTTTGCCCTTACCGTGCCGTTCCTTCCGTTACCCTTGCCTTTCCCTGCTTTCCCTAGCCTTCCTTGCCTTCCGTTCCTTTTTGCTTGCCTTCCGTGCATTGCCTAGCCTTGCGTTGTCGTGCCTTAGCCTTGCCTAGCCTGACCGTGCCTTGCCATGCGTTACCCTTTCCTTGCCTTGCCGTGAATTGCCTAGCCGTGCGTTGTCGTGCATCAGCCTTGCCTTGCCTCACCGTGCCTTGCCTTGCGTTACCCTTACCTTGCCTTGCTTTCCCTTCCTTTCATTGCCTTCCGTTACTCTTTGCTTTCCTTCCGTGCATTGCCTAGCCTTGCGTTGTCGTGCCTTAGCCTTGCCTCGCCTGACAGTGCCTTGCCTTGCGTTACCCTTTCCTTGCCTTGCCGTGCATTGCCTAGCCGTGCGTTGCCGTGCCTTAGCCTTGTTTCCCCTTACCGTGCCGTTCCTTCCGTTACCATTGACTTGCCTTGCTTTCCCTTGCCTTCCTTGCCTTCCGTTACTCTTTGCTTGCCTTCCGTGCATTGCCTAGCCTTGCGTTGTCGTGCCTTAGCCTTGCCTCGCGTAACGGTGCCTTGCCTTGCGTTACCCTTTCCTTTCCTTGCCGTGCATTGGCTAGCCCTGCGTTGTCGTGCCTTAGCCTTGTTTCCCCTTACCGTGCCGTTCCTTCCGTTACCCTTGCCTTCCCCTGCTTTCCCTTGCCTTCCTTGCCTTCCGTTACTCTTTGCTTGCCTACCGTTTATTGCCTAGCCTTGCGTTGTCGAGCCTTAGCCTTGCCGCGCCTTACCGTGCCTTGCCTTGCGTTACCCTTTCCTTGCCTTGCCGTGCATTGCCTAGCCTTGCGTTGTCGTGCCTTAGCCTTGCCTCGCCTGACCGTGCCTTGCCTTGCGTTACCCTTTCCTTGCCTTGCCGTGCATTGCCTAGCCGTGCGTTGTCGTGCATCAGCCTTGTCTTGCCTCACCGTGCCTTGCCTTGCGTTACCCTTTCCTTGCCTTGCCGTGCATTGCCTAGCCGTGCGTTGCCGTGCCTTAGCCTTGTTTCCCCTTGCCGTGCCGTTCCTTCTGTTACCCTTGCCTTGCCTTGCTTTCCCTTGCCTTCCTTGCCTTCCGTTACTCTTTGCTTGCCTTCCGTTTATTGCCTAGGTTGCGTTGTCGTGCCTTAGCCTTGCCTCGCCTGACCGTGCCTTGCCTTGAGTTACCCTTTCCTTGCCTTGCCGTGCATTGCCTAGCCGTGCGTTGTCGTGCATTTGCCTTTCCTTGCTTCACCGTGCCTTGCCTTGCGTTACCCTTTCCTTGCCTGGCCGTGCATTGCCTAGCCGTGCGTTGTCGTGCATTAGCCTTCTCTTGCCTTACCGTGCCTTGCCTTGCTTTACCCTTTCCTTGCCTTGCCGTGAATTGCCTAGCCGTGCGTTGTCGTGCATCAGCCTTGCCTTGCCTCACCGTGCCTTGCCTTGCGTTACCCTTACCTTGCCTTGCTTTCCCTTCCTTTCATTGCCTTCCGTTACTCTTTGCTTTCCTTCCGTGCATTGCCTAGCCTTGCGTTGTCGTGCCTTAGCCTTGCCTAGCCTGACAGTGCCTTGCCTTGCTTTACCCTTTCCTTGCCTTGCCGTGCATTGCCTAGCCGTGCGTTGCCGTGCCTTAGCCTTGTTTCCCCTTGCCGTGCCGTTCCTTCCGTTACCCTTGCCTTGCCTTGCTTTCCCTTGCATTCCTTGCCTTCCGTTACTCTTTGCTTGCCTTCCGTGCATTGCCTAGCCTTGCGTTGTCGTGCCTTAGCCTTGCCTCGCGTAACGGTGCCTTGCCTTGCGTTACCCTTTCCTTTCCTTGCCGTGCATTGGCTAGCCCTGCGTTGTCGTGCCTTAGCCTTGTTTCCCCTTACCGTGCCGTTCCTTCCGTTACCCTTGCCTTCCCCTGCTTTCCCTTGCCTTCCTTGCCTTCCGTTACTCTTTGCTTGCCTTCCGTTTATTGCCTAGCCTTGCGTTGTCGTGCCTTAGCCTTGCCGCGCCTTACCGTGCCTTGCCTTGCGTTACCCTTTCCTTGCCTTGCCGTGCATTGCCTAGCCTTGCGTTGTCGTGCCTTAGCCTTGCCTCGCCTGACCGTGCCTTGCCTTGCGTTACCCTTTCCTTGCCTTGCCGTGCATTGCCTAGCCGTGCGTTGTCGTGCATCAGCCTTGCCTTGCCTCACCGTGCCTTGCCTTGCGTTACCCTTTCCTTACCTTGCCGTGCCTTGCCTAGCCGTGCGTTGTCGTGCCTTAGCCTTGTTTCCCCTTGCCGTGCCGTTCCTTCGGTTACCCTTGCCTTGCCTTGCTTTCCCTTGCCTTCCGTTACTCTTTGCTTGCCTTCCGTGCATTGCCTAGCCTTGCGTTGTCGTGCCTTAGCCTTGCCTCCCCAAACCGTGCCTTGCCTTGCGTTACCGTTTCCTTGCCTTGCCGTGCCTTGCCTAGCCGTGCATTGTGGTGCCTTAGCCTTGTTTCCCCTTGCCGTGCCGTTCCTTCGGTTACCCTTGCCTTGCCTTGCTTTCCCTTGCCTTCCTTGCCTTCCGTTATTCTTTCCTTGCCTTGCCGTGCATTGCCTAGCCTTGCGTTGTCGTGCCTTAGCCTTGCTTCGCCTGACCATGCCTTGCCTTGCGTTACCCTTTCCTTGCCTTGCCGTGTATTGCCTAGCCGTGCGTTGTCGTGCATTAGCCTTGCCTTGCCTCACCGTGCCTTGCCTTGCGTTACCCTTTCCTTGCCTGGCCGTGCATTGCCTAGCCCTGCGTTGTCGTGCCTTAGCCTTGTTTCCCCTTGCCGTGCCGTTCCTTCGGTTACCCTTGCCTTGCCTTGCTTTCCCCTGCCTTCCTTGCCTTCCGTTACTCTTTGCTTGCCTTCCGTTTATTGCCTAGGTTGCGTTGTCGTGCCTTAGCCTTGCCTCGCCTGACCGTGCCTTGCCTTGAGTTACCCTTTCCTTGCCTTGCCGTGCATTGCCTAGCCGTGCGTTGTCGTGCATTTGCCATGTCTTGCCTCACCGTGCTTTGCCTTGCGTTACCCTTTCCTTGCCTTGCCGTGCATTGCCTAGCCCTGCATTGTCGTGCCTTAGCCTTGTTTCCCCTTTCCGTGCCGTTCCTTCCGTTATCCTTGCCTTGCCTTGCTTTCCCTTGCCTTCCTTGCCTTCCGTTATTCTTTGCTTGCCTTCCGTGCATTGCCTAGCCTTCCGTTGTCGTACATTAGCCTTTTCTCGCCTGACCGTGCCTTCCCTTGCGTTACCCTTTCCTTGCCTTGCCGTGCATTGCCTAGCCGTGCGTTGTCGTGCATTTGCCTTTCCTTGCTTCACCGTGCCTTGCCTTGCATTACCCTTTCCTTGCCTTGCCGTGCATTGCCTAGCCGTGCGTTGTCGTGCATTAGCCTTGTCTTGCCTTACCGTGCCTTGCCTTGCGTTACCCTTTCCTTGCCTTGCCGTGTATTGCCTAGCCGTGCGTTGTCGTGCATCAGCCTTGCCTTGCCTCACCGTGCCTTGCCTTGCGTTACCCTTACCTTGCCTTGCTTTCCCTTCCTTTCATTGCCTTCCGTTACTCTTTGCTTTCCTTCCGTGCATTGCCTAGCCTTGCGTTGTCGTGCCTTAGCCTTGCCTAGCCTGACAGTGCCTTGCCTTGCTTTACCGTTTCCTTGCCTTGCCGTGCATTGCCTAGCCGTGCGTTGCCGTGCCTTAGCTTTGTTTCCCCTTGCCGTGCCGTTCCTTCCGTTACCCTTGCCTTGCCTTGCTTTGCCTTGCATTCCTTGCCTTCCGTTACTCTTTGCTTGCCTTCCGTGCATTGCCTAGCCTTGCGTTGTCGTGCCTTAGCCTTGCCTCGCGTAACGGTGCCTTGCCTTGCGTTACCCTTTCCTTTCCTTGCCGTGCATTGGCTAGCCCTGCGTTGTCGTGCCTTAGCCTTGTTTCCCCTTACCGTGCCGTTCCTTCCGTTACCCTTGCCTTCCCCTGCTTTCCCTTGCCTTCCTTGCCTTCCGTTACTCTTTGCTTGCCTTCCGTTTATTGCCTAGCCTTGCGTTGTCGTGCCTTAGCCTTGCCGCGCCTTACCGTGCCTTGCCTTGCGTTACCCTTTCCTTGCCTTGCCGTGCATTGCCTAGCCTTGCGTTGTCGTGCCTTAGCCTTGCCTCGCCTGACCGTGCCTTGCCTTGCGTTACCCTTTCCTTGCCTTGCCGTGCATTGCCTAGCCGTGCGTTGTCGTGCATCAGCCTTGCCTTGCCTCACCGTGCCTTGCCTTGCGTTACCCTTTCCTTGCCTTGCCGTGCATTGCCTAGCCGTGCGTTGCCGTGCCTTAGCCTTGTTTCCCCTTGCCGTGCCGTTCCTTCTGTTACCCTTGCCTTGCCTTGCTTTCCCTTGCCTTCCGTTACTCTTTGCTTGCCTTCCGTGCATTGCCTAGCCTTGCGTTGTCGTGCCTTAGCCTTCCTCCCCAAACCGTGCCTTGCCTTGCGTTACCCTTTCCTTGCCTTGCCGTGCATTGCCTAGCCGTGCGTTGCCGTGCCTTAGCCTTATTTCCCCTTCCCGTGCCGTTCCTTCTGTTACCCTTGCCTTGCCTTGCATTCCCTTGCCGTCCTTGCCTTCCGTTACTCTTTGCTTGCCTTCCGTGCATTGCCTAGCCTTGCGTTGTCGTGCATGCGCCTTCCTCCCCAAACCGTGCCTTGCCTTGCGTTACCCTTTCCATGCCCTGCCCTGCTGCCTGCATTGCCTAGCCCTGAGTTGTCGTGCCTGAGCCTGGTTTCCCCTTACCGTGCCGTTCCTTTCGTTACCCTTGCCTTCCCCTGCTTTCCCTTGCCTTCCTTGCCTTCCGTTACTCTTTGCTTGCCTTCCGTGCATTGCCTAGCCTTGCGTTGTCGTGCCTTAGCCTTGCCTCCCCTGACCGTGCCTTGCCTTGAGTTACCCTTTCCTTGCCTTGCCGTGCATTGCCTAGCCGTGCGTTGTCGTGCATTTGCCTTGTCTTGCCTCACCGTGCTTTGCCTTGCGTTACCCTTTCCTTGCCTTGCCGTGCATTGCCTAGCCCTGCATTGTCGTGCCTTAGCTTTGTTTCCCCTTGCCGTGCCTTGCCTTTTGTTACACTTGCCTTGCCTTGCTTCTGCCTTTTGCTGCCTTGCCTTGCTTTGCCTTGCCTTCCTTTCCTTCCGTTACTCTTTCCTTGCCTAGCCGTGCACTGCCTAGCCTTGCGTTGTCGTGCATTAGCTTTGCCTCCCCAAACCGTGCCTTGCCTTGCGTTACCATTTCCTTGCCTTGCCTTGCATTGCCTAGCCCTGCATTGTCGTGCCTTAGCTTTGTTTCCCCTTACCGTGCCGTTCCTTTCGTTGCCCTTGCCTTCCCTTGCTTTCCCTTGCCTTCCTTGCCTTCCGTTACTCTTTGCTTGCCTTCCGTTCATTGCCTAGCCTTGCGTTGTCGTGCCTTAGCCTTGCCTCGCCTGACCGTGCCTTGCCTTGCGTTACCCTTTCCTTGCCTTGCCGTGAATTGCCTAGCCGTGCGTTGCCGTGCATTTGCCTTGCCTTCCCTCACCGTGCCTTGCCTTGCGTTACCCTTTCCTTGCCTGTCCGTGCATTGCCTAGCCGTGCGTTGTCGTGCATTAGCCTTGTCTTGCCTTACCGTGCCTTGCCTTGCGTTACCCTTTCCTTGCCTGGCCGTGCACTGCATAGCCGTGCGTTGCCGTTCCTTAGCCTTGTTTCCCCTTGCCGTGCCTTGCCTTTTGTTACACTTGCCTTGCCTTGCTTTCCTTGCCTTCCTTTCCTTCCGTTACTCTTTCCTTGCCTAGCCGTGCACTGCCTAGCCTTGCGTTGTCGTGCATTAGCTTTGCCTCCCCAAACCGTGCCTTGCCTTGCGTTACCATTTCCTTGCCTTGCCCTGCATTGCCTAGCCCTGTGTTGTCGTGCCTTAGTCTTGTTTGCCCTTACCGTGCCGTTCCTTCCGTTACCCTTGCCTTTCCCTGCTTTCCCTAGCCTTCCTTGCCTTCCGTTCCTCTTTGCTTGCCTTCCGTGCATTGCCTAGCCTTGCGTTGTCGTGCCTTAGCCTTGCCTCGCCTGACCGTGCTTTGCCTTGCGTTACCCTTTCCTTGCCTTGCCGTGAATTGCCTAGCCGTGCTTTGTCGTGCATTAGCCTTGCCTTGCCTCACCGTGCCTTGCCTTGCGTTACCCTTGCCTTGCCTTGCTTTCCCTTGCCTTCCTTGCCTTCCGTTACTCTTTGCTTGCCTTCCGTGCATTGCCTAGCCTTGCGTTGCCGTGCCTTAGACTTGTTTCCCCTTGCCGTGCCGTTCCTTCCGTTACCCTTGCCTTGCCTTGCTTTCCCTTGCCTTCCTTGCCTTCCGTTTCTCTTTGCTTGCCTTCCGTGCATTGCCTAGCCTTGCGTTGTCGTGCCTTAGCCTTGCCTCGCGTAACGGTGCCTTGCCTTGCGTTACCCTTTCCTTTCCTTGCCGTGCATTGGCTAGCCCTGCGTTGTTGTGCCTTAGCCTTGTTTCCCCTTACCGTGCCGTTCCTTCCGTTACCCTTGCCTTCCCCTGCTTTCCCTTGCCTTCCTTGCCTTCCGTTACTCTTTGCTTGCCTTCCGTTTATTGCCTAGCCTTGCGTTGTCGTGCCTTAGACTTGCCGCGCCTTACCGTGCCTTGCTTTGCGTTACCCTTTCCTTGCCTTGCCGTGCATTGCCTAGCCTTGCGTTGTCGTGCCTTAGCCTTGCCTCGCCTGACCGTGCCTTTTCTTGCGTTACCCTTTCCTTGCCTTGCCGTGCATTGCCTAGCCGTGCGTTGTCGTGTATTAGCCTTGCCTTGCCTCACCGTGCCTTGCCTTGCGTTACCCTTTCCTTGCCTTGCCGTGCATTGCCTAGCCGTGCGTTGCCGTGCCTTAGCCTTATTTCCCCTTGCCGTGCCGTTACTTCTGTTACCCTTGCCTTTCCTTGCTTTCCCTTGCCTTCCTTGCCTTCTGTTACTCTTTGCTTGCCTTCCGTGCATTGCCTAGCCTTGCGTTGTCGTGCATGCGCCTTCCTCCCCAAACCGTGCCTTGCCTTGCGTTACCCTTTCCTTGCCTTGCCCTGCATTGCCTAGCCCTGTGTTGTCGTGCCTTAGCCTTGTTTCCCCTTACCGTGCCGTTCCTTTCGTTACCCTTGCCTTCCCCTGCTTTCCCTTGCCTTCCTTGCCTTCCGTTACTCTTTGCTTGCCTTCCGTGCATTGCCGAGCCTTGCCTTGTCGTGCCTTAGCCTTGCCTCGCCTGACAGTGCCTTGCCTTGAGTTACCCTTTCCTTGCCTTGCCGTGAATTGCCTAGCCGTGCGTTGTCGTGCATTTGCCTTGTCTTGCCTCACCGTGCTTTGCCTTGCGTTACCCTTTCCTTGCCTTGCCGTGCATTGCCTAGCCCTGCATTGTCGTGCTTTAGCTTTGTTTCCCCTCACCGTGCCGTTCCTTTCGTTGCCCTTGCCTTCCCTTGCTTTCCCTTGCCTTCCTTGCCTTCCGTTACTCTTTGCTTGCCTTCCGTTCATTGCCTAGCCTTGCGTTGTCGTGCCTTAGCCTTGCCTCGCCTGACCGTGCCTTGCCTTGCGTTACCCTTTCCTTGCCTTGCCGTGCATTGCCTAGCCGTGCGTTGTCGTGCATTTGCCTTGCCTTCGCTCACCGTGCCTTGCCCTGCGTTACCCTTTCCTTGCCTGGCCGTGCATTGCCTAGCCGTGCGTTGTCGTGCATTAGCCTTGTCTTGCCTTACCGTACCTTGCCTTGCGTTACCCTTTCCTTGCCTGGCCGTGCATTGCGTAGCCGTGCGTTGCCGTTCCTTAGCCTTGTTTCCCCTTGCCGTGCCTTGCCTTTTGTTACACTTGCCTTGCCTTGCTTTGCCTTGCCTTCCTTTCCTTCCGTTGCTCGTTCCTTGCCTAGCCGTGCACTGCCTAGCCTTGCGTTGTCGTGCATTAGCTTTGCCTCCCCAAACCGTGCCTTGCCTTGCGTTACCATTTCCTTGCCTTGCCCTGCATTGCCTAGCCCTGTGTTGTCGTGCCTTAGTCTTGTTTGCCCTTACCGTGCCGTTCCTTCCGTTACCCTTGCCTTTCCCTGCTTTCCCTAGCCTTCCTTGCCTTCCGTTCCTTTTTGCTTGCCTTCCGTGCATTGCCTAGCCTTGCGTTGTCGTGCCTTAGCCTTGCCTAGCCTGACCGTGCCTTGCCATGCGTTACCCTTTCCTTGCCTTGCCGTGAATTGCCTAGCCGTGCGTTGTCGTGCATCAGCCTTGCCTTGCCTCACCGTGCCTTGCCTTGCGTTACCCTTACCTTGCCTTGCTTTCCCTTCCTTTCATTGCCTTCCGTTACTCTTTGCTTTCCTTCCGTGCATTGCCTAGCCTTGCGTTGTCGTGCCTTAGCCTTGCCTCGCCTGACAGTGCCTTGCCTTGCGTTACCCTTTCCTTGCCTTGCCGTGCATTGCCTAGCCGTGCGTTGCCGTGCCTTAGCCTTGTTTCCCCTTGCCGTGCCGTTCCTTCTGTTACCCTTGCCTTGCCTTGCTTTCCCTTGCCTTCCTTGCCTTCCGTTACTCTTTGCTTGCCTTCCGTTTATTGCCTAGGTTGCGTTGTCGTGCCTTAGCCTTGCCTCGCCTGACCGTGCCTTGCCTTGAGTTACCCTTTCCTTGCCTTGCCGTGCATTGCCTAGCCGTGCGTTGTCGTGCATTTGCCATGTCTTGCCTCACCGTGCTTTGCCTTGCGTTACCCTTTCCTTGCCTTGCCGTGCATTGCCTAGCCCTGCATTGTCGTGCCTTAGCTTTGTTTCCCCTTACCGTGCCGTTCCTTTCGTTGCCCTTGCCTTCCCTTGCTTTCCCTTGCCTTCCTTGCCTTCCGTTATTCTTTGCTTGCCTTCCGTTCATTGCCTAGCCTTGCGTTGTCTTGCCTTAGCCTTGCCTCGCCTTACCGTGCCTTGCCTTGCGTTACCCTTTCCTTGCCTTGCCGTGCATTGCCTAGCCGTGCGTTGTCGTGCATTTGCCTTTCCTTGCTTCACCGTGCCTTGCCTTGCGTTACCCTTTCCTTGCCTGGCCGTGCATTGCCTAGCCGTGCGTTGTCGTGCATTAGCCTTGTCTTGCCTTACCGTGCCTTGCCTTGCGTTACCCTTTCCTTGCCTTGCCGTGAATTGCCTAGCCGTGCGTTGTCGTGCATCAGCCTTCCCTTGCCTCACCGTGCCTTGCCTTGCGTTACCCTTACCTTGCCTTGCTTTCCCTTCCTTGCATTGCCTTCCGTTACTCTTTGCTTTCCTTCCGTGCATTGCCTAGCCTTGCGTTGTCGTGCCTTAGCCTTGCCTAGCCTGACAGTGCCTTGCCTTGGTATACCCTTTCCTTGCCTTGCCGTGCATTGCCTAGCCGTGCGTTGCCGTGCCTTAGCCTTGTTTCCCCTTGCCGTGCCGTTCCTTCCGTTACCCTTGCCTTGCCTTGCTTTCCCTTGCATTCCTTGCCTTCCGTTACTCTTTGCTTGCCTTCCGTGCATTGCCTAGCCTTGCGTTGTCGTGCCTTAGCCTTGCCTCGCGTAACGGTGCCTTGCCTTGCGTTACCCTTTCCTTTCCTTGCCGTGCATTGGCTAGCCCTGCGTTGTCGTGCCTTAGCCTTGTTTCCCCTTACCGTGCCGTTCCTTCCGTTACCCTTGCCTTCCCCTGCTTTCCCTTGCCTTCCTTGCCTTCCGTTACTCTTTGCTTGCCTTCCGTTTATTGCCTAGCCTTGCGTTGTCGTGCCTTAGCCTTGCCGCGCCTTACCGTGCCTTGCCTTGCGTTACCCTTTCCTTGCCTTGCCGTGCATTGCCTAGCCTTGCGTTGTCGTGCCTTAGCCTTGCCTCGCCTGACCGTGCCTTGCCTTGCGTTACCCTTTCCTTGCCTTGCCGTACATTGCCTAGCCGTGCGTTGTCGTGCATCAGCCTTGCCTTGCCTCACCGTGCCTTGCCTTGCGTTACCCTTTCCTTGCCTTGCCGTGCATTGCCTAGCCGTGCGTTGCCGTGCCTTAGCCTTGTTTCCCCTTGCCGTGCCGTTCCTTCTGTTACCCTTGCCTTGCCTTGCTTTCCCTTGCCTTCCGTTACTCTTTGCTTGCCTTCCGTGCATTGCCTAGCCTTGCGTTGTCGTGCCTTAGCCTTGCCTCGCCTGACCGTGCCTTGCCTTGGGTTACCCTTTCCTTGCCTTGCCGTGCATTGCCTAGCCGTGCGTTGTCCTGCATTTGCCTTGCCTTCCCTCACCGTGCCTTGCCCTGCGTTACCCTTTCCTTGCCTGGCCGTGCATTGCCTAGCCGTGCGTTGTCGTGCATTAGCCTTGTCTTGCCTTACCGTACATTGCCTTGCGTTACCCTTTCCTTGCCTGGCCGTGCATTGCGTAGCCGTGCGTTGCGGTTCCTTAGCCTTGTTTCCCCTTGCCGTGCCTTGCCTTTTGTTACACTTGCCTTGCCTTGCTTTCCCTTGCCTTCCTTGCCTTCCGTTACTCTTTGCTTGCCTTCCGTTCATTGCCTAGCCTTGCGTTGTCGTGCCTTAGCCTTGCCTCGCCTGACCGTGCCTTGCCTTGGGTTACCCTTTCCTTGCCTTGCCGTGCATTGCCTAGCCGTGCGTTGTCGTGCATTTGCCTTGCCTTCCCTCACCGTGCCTTGCCCTGCGTTACCCTTTCCTTGCCTGGCCGTGCATTGCCTAGCCGTGCGTTGTCGTGCATTAGCCTTGTCTTGCCTTACCGTACCTTGCCTTGCGTTACCCTTTCCTTGCCTGGCCGTGCATTGCGTAGCCGTGCGTTGCCGTTCCTTAGCCTTGTTTCCCCTTGCCGTGCCTTGCCTTTTGTTACACTTGCCTTGCCTTGCTTTGCCTTGCCTTCCTTTCCTTCCGTTGCTCGTTCCTTGCCTAGCCGTGCACTGCCTAGCCTTGCGTTGTCGTGCATTAGCTTTGCCTCCCCAAACCGTGCCTTGCCTTGCGTTACCATTTCCTTGCCTTGCCCTGCATTGCCTAGCCCTGTGTTGTCGTGCCTTAGTCTTGTTTGCCCTTACCGTGCCGTTCCTTCCGTTACCCTTGCCTTTCCCTGCTTTCCCTAGCCTTCCTTGCCTTCCGTTCCTTTTTGCTTGCCTTCCGTGCATTGCCTAGCCTTGCGTTGTCGTGCCTTAGCCTTGCCTAGCCTGACCGTGCCTTGCCATGCGTTACCCTTTCCTTGCCTTGCCGTGAATTGCCTAGCCGTGCGTTGTCGTGCATCAGCCTTGCCTTGCCTCACCGTGCCTTGCCTTGCGTTACCCTTACCTTGCCTTGCTTTCCCTTCCTTTCATTGCCTTCCGTTACTCTTTGCTTTCCTTCCGTGCATTGCCTAGCCTTGCGTTGTCGTGCCTTAGCCTTGCCTCGCCTGACAGTGCCTTGCCTTGCGTTACCCTTTCCTTGCCTTGCCGTGCATTGCCTAGCCGTGCGTTGCCGTGCCTTAGCCTTGTTTCCCCTTACCGTGCCGTTCCTTCCGTTACCATTGCCTTGCCTTGCTTTCCCTTGCCTTCCTTGCCTTCCGTTACTCTTTGCTTGCCTTCCGTGCATTGCCTAGCCTTGCGTTGTCGTGCCTTAGCCTTGCCTCGCGTAACGGTGCCTTGCCTTGCGTTACCCTTTCCTTTCCTTGCCGTGCATTGGCTAGCCCTGCGTTGTCGTGCCTTAGCCTTGTTTCCCCTTACCGTGCCGTTCCTTCCGTTACCCTTGCCTTCCCCTGCTTTCCCTTGCCTTCCTTGCCTTCCGTTACTCTTTGCTTGCCTACCGTTTATTGCCTAGCCTTGCGTTGTCGAGCCTTAGCCTTGCCGCGCCTTACCGTGCCTTGCCTTGCGTTACCCTTTCCTTGCCTTGCCGTGCATTGCCTAGCCTTGCGTTGTCGTGCCTTAGCCTTGCCTCGCCTGACCGTGCCTTGCCTTGCGTTACCCTTTCCTTGCCTTGCCGTGCATTGCCTAGCCGTGCGTTGTCGTGCATCAGCCTTGTCTTGCCTCACCGTGCCTTGCCTTGCGTTACCCTTTCCTTGCCTTGCCGTGCATTGCCTAGCCGTGCGTTGCCGTGCCTTAGCCTTGTTTCCCCTTGCCGTGCCGTTCCTTCTGTTACCCTTGCCTTGCCTTGCTTTCCCTTGCCTTCCTTGCCTTCCGTTACTCTTTGCTTGCCTTCCGTTTATTGCCTAGGTTGCGTTGTCGTGCCTTAGCCTTGCCTCGCCTGACCGTGCCTTGCCTTGAGTTACCCTTTCCTTGCCTTGCCGTGCATTGCCTAGCCGTGCGTTGTCGTGCATTTGCCTTTCCTTGCTTCACCGTGCCTTGCCTTGCGTTACCCTTTCCTTGCCTGGCCGTGCATTGCCTAGCCGTGCGTTGTCGTGCATTAGCCTTCTCTTGCCTTACCGTGCCTTGCCTTGCTTTACCCTTTCCTTGCCTTGCCGTGAATTGCCTAGCCGTGCGTTGTCGTGCATCAGCCTTGCCTTGCCTCACCGTGCCTTGCCTTGCGTTACCCTTACCTTGCCTTGCTTTCCCTTCCTTTCATTGCCTTCCGTTACTCTTTGCTTTCCTTCCGTGCATTGCCTAGCCTTGCGTTGTCGTGCCTTAGCCTTGCCTAGCCTGACAGTGCCTTGCCTTGCTTTACCCTTTCCTTGCCTTGCCGTGCATTGCCTAGCCGTGCGTTGCCGTGCCTTAGCCTTGTTTCCCCTTGCCGTGCCGTTCCTTCCGTTACCCTTGCCTTGCCTTGCTTTCCCTTGCATTCCTTGCCTTCCGTTACTCTTTGCTTGCCTTCCGTGCATTGCCTAGCCTTGCGTTGTCGTGCCTTAGCCTTGCCTCGCGTAACGGTGCCTTGCCTTGCGTTACCCTTTCCTTTCCTTGCCGTGCATTGGCTAGCCCTGCGTTGTCGTGCCTTAGCCTTGTTTCCCCTTACCGTGCCGTTCCTTCCGTTACCCTTGCCTTCCCCTGCTTTCCCTTGCCTTCCTTGCCTTCCGTTACTCTTTGCTTGCCTTCCGTTTATTGCCTAGCCTTGCGTTGTCGTGCCTTAGCCTTGCCGCGCCTTACCGTGCCTTGCCTTGCGTTACCCTTTCCTTGCCTTGCCGTGCATTGCCTAGCCTTGCGTTGTCGTGCCTTAGCCTTGCCTCGCCTGACCGTGCCTTGCCTTGCGTTACCCTTTCCTTGCCTTGCCGTGCATTGCCTAGCCGTGCGTTGTCGTGCATCAGCCTTGCCTTGCCTCACCGTGCCTTGCCTTGCGTTACCCTTTCCTTGCCTTGCCGTGCATTGCCTAGCCGTGCGTTGCCGTGCCTTAGCCTTGTTTCCCCTTGCCGTGCCGTTCCTTCTGTTACCCTTGCCTTGCCTTGCTTTCCCTTGCCTTCCGTTACTCTTTGCTTGCCTTCCGTGCATTGCCTAGCCTTGCGTTGTCGTGCATTCGCCTTCCTCCCCAAACCGTGCCTTGCCTTGCGTTACCGTTTCCTTGCCTTGCCGTGCATTGCCTAGCCGTGCGTTGTGGTGCCTGAGCCTGGTTTCCCCTTACCGTGCCGTTACTTTCGTTACCCTTGCCTTCCCCTGCTTTCCCTTGCCTTCCTTGCCTTCCGTTATTCTTTCCTTGCCTTGCCGTGCATTGCCTAGCCTTGCGTTGTCGTGCCTTAGCCTTGCCTCGCCTGACCGTGCCTTGCCTTGCGTTACCCTTTCCTTGCCTTGCCGTGCATTGCCTAGCCGTGCGTTGTCGTGCATCAGCCTTGCCTTGCCTCACCGTGCCTTGCCTTGCGTTACCCTTTCCTTGCCTTGCCGTGCATTGCCTAGCCGTGCGTTGCCGTGCCTTAGCCTTGTTTCCCCTTGCCGTGCCGTTCCTTCTGTTACCCTTGCCTTGCCTTGCTTTCCCTTGCCTTCCTTGCCTTCCGTTACTCTTTGCTTGCCTTCCGTTTATTGCCTAGGTTGCGTTGTCGTGCCTTAGCCTTGCCTCGCCTGACCGTGCCTTGCCTTGAGTTACCCTTTCCTTGCCTTGCCGTGCATTGCCTAGCCGTGCGTTGTCGTGCATTTGCCATGTCTTGCCTCACCGTGCTTTGCCTTGCGTTACCCTTTCCTTGCCTTGCCGTGCATTGCCTAGCCCTGCATTGTCGTGCCTTAGCTTTGTTTCCCCTTACCGTGCCGTTCCTTTCGTTGCCCTTGCCTTCCCTTGCTTTCCCTTGCCTTCCTTGCCTTCCGTTATTCTTTGCTTGCCTTCCGTTCATTGCCTAGCCTTGCGTTGTCTTGCCTTAGCCTTGCCTCGCCTGACCGTGCCTTGCCTTGCGTTACCCTTTCCTTGCCTTGCCGTGCATTGCCTAGCCGTGCGTTGTCGTGCATTTGCCTTTCCTTGCTTCACCGTGCCTTGCCTTGCGTTACCCTTTCCTTGCCTGGCCGTGCATTGCCTAGCCGTGCGTTGTCGTGCATTAGCCTTGTCTTGCCTTACCGTGCCTTGCCTTCCGTTACCCTTTCCTTGCCTGGCCGTGAATTGCCTAGCCGTGCGTTGTCGTGCATCAGCCTTGCCTTGCCTCACCGTGCCTTGCCTTGCGTTACCCTTACCTTGCCTTGCTTTCCCTTCCTTTCATTGCCTTCCGTTACTCTTTGCTTTCCTTCCGTGCATTGCCTAGCCTTGCGTTGTCGTGCCTTAGCCTTGCCTAGCCTGACAGTGCCTTGCCTTGCTTTACCGTTTCCTTGCCTTGCCGTGCATTGCCTAGCCGTGCGTTGCCGTGCCTTAGCTTTGTTTCCCCTTGCCGTGCCGTTCCTTCCGTTACCCTTGCCTTGCCTTGCTTTCCCTTGCATTCCTTGCCTTCCGTTACTCTTTGCTTGCCTTCCGTGCATTGCCTAGCCTTGCGTTGTCGTGCCTTAGCCTTGCCTCGCGTAACGGTGCCTTGCCTTGCGTTACCCTTTCCTTTCCTTGCCGTGCATTGGCTAGCCCTGCGTTGTCGTGCCTTAGCCTTGTTTCCCCTTACCGTGCCGTTCCTTCCGTTACCCTTGCCTTCCCCTGCTTTCCCTTGCCTTCCTTGCCTTCCGTTACTCTTTGCTTGCCTACCGTTTATTGCCTAGCCTTGCGTTGTCGTGCCTTAGCCTTGCCGCGCCTTACCGTGCCTTGCCTTGCGTTACCCTTTCCTTGCCTTGCCGTGCATTGCCTAGCCTTGCGTTGTCGTGCCTTAGCCTTGCCTCGCCTGACCGTGCCTTGCCTTGCGTTACCCTTTCCTTGCCTTGCCGTGCATTGCCTAGCCGTGCGTTGTCGTGCATCAGCCTTGCCTTGCCTCACCGTGCCTTGCCTTGCGTTACCCTTTCCTTGCCTTGCCGTGCATTGCCTAGCCGTGCGTTGCCGTGCCTTAGCCTTGTTTCCCCTTGCCGTGCCGTTCCTTCTGTTACCCTTGCCTTGCCTTGCTTTCCCTTGCCTTCCGTTACTCTTTGCTTGCCTTCCGTGCATTGCCTAGCCTTGCGTTGTCGTGCATTCGCCTTCCTCCCCAAACCGTGCCTTGCCTTGCGTTACCCTTTCCTTGCCTTGCCGTGCATTGCCTAGCCGTGCGTTGCCGTGCCTTAGCCTTATTTCCCCTTCCCGTGCCGTTCCTTCTGTTACCCTTGCCTTGCCTTGCATTCCCTTGCCGTCCTTGCCTTCCGTTACTCTTTGCTTGCCTTCCGTGCATTGCCTAGCCTTGCGTTGTCGTGCATGCGCCTTCCTCCCCAAACCGTGCCTTGCCTTGCGTTACCCTTTCCATGCCTTGCCCTGCATTGCCTAGCCCTGAGTTGTCGTGCCTGAGCCTGGTTTCCCCTTACCGTGCCGTTCCTTTCGTTACCCTTGCCTTCCCCTGCTTTCCCTTGCCTTCCTTGCCTTCCGTTACTCTTTGCTTGCCTTCCGTGCATTGCCTAGCCTTGCGTTGTCGTGCCTTAGCCTTGCCTCGCCTGACCGTGCCTTGCCTTGAGTTACCCTTTCCTTGCCTTGCCGTGCATTGCCTAGCCGTGCGTTGTCGTGCATTTGCCTTGTCCTTGCCTCACCGTGCTTTGCCTTGCGTTACCCTTTCCTTGCCTTGCCGTGCATTGCCTAGCCGTGCGTTGTCGTGCCTTAGCCCCCTTGCCGTGCCTTGCCTTACCGTGCCTTGCCTTGCTTTGCCTTGCCTTCCTTTCCTTCCGTTACTCTTTCCTTGCCTAGCCGTGCACTGCCTAGCCTTGCGTTGTCGTGCATTAGCTTTGCCTCCCCAAACCGTGCCTTGCCTTGCGTTACCATTTCCTTGCCTTGCCTTGCATTGCCTAGCCCTGCATTGTCGTGCCTTAGCTTTGTTTCCCCTTACCGTGCCGTTCCTTTCGTTGCCCTTGCCTTCCCTTGCTTTCCCTTGCCTTCCTTGCCTTCCGTTACTCTTTGCTTGCCTTCCGTGCATTGCCTAGCCTTGCGTTGTCGTGCCTTAGCCTTGCCTCGCCTGACCGTGCCTTGCCTTGCGTTACCCTTTCCTTGCCTTGCCGTGAATTGCCTAGCCGTGCGTTGCCGTGCATTTGCCTTGCCTTCCCTCACCGTGCCTTGCCTTGCGTTACCCTTTCCTTGCCTGTCCGTGCATTGCCTAGCCGTGCGTTGTCGTGCATTAGCCTTGTCTTGCCTTACCGTGCCTTGCCTTGCGTTACCCTTTCCTTGCCTGGCCGTGCACTGCATAGCCGTGCGTTGCCGTTCCTTAGCCTTGTTTCCCCTTGCCGTGCCTTGCCTTTTGTTACACTTGCCTTGCCTTGCTTTCCTTGCCTTCCTTTCCTTCCGTTACTCTTTCCTTGCCTAGCCGTGCACTGCCTAGCCTTGCGTTGTCGTGCATTAGCTTTGCCTCCCCAAACCGTGCCTTGCCTTGCGTTACCATTTCCTTGCCTTGCCCTGAATTGCCTAGCCCTGTGTTGTCGTGCCTTAGTCTTGTTTGCCCTTACCGTGCCGTTCCTTCCGTTACCCTTGCCTTTCCCTGCTTTCCCTAGCCTTCCTTGCCTTCCGTTCCTCTTTGCTTGCCTTCCGTGCATTGCCTAGCCTTGCGTTGTCGTGCCTTAGCCTTGCCTCGCCTGACCGTGCTTTGCCTTGCGTTACCCTTTCCTTGCCTTGCCGTGAATTGCCTAGCCGTGCTTTGTCGTGCATCAGCCTTGCCTTGCCTCACCGTGCCTTGCCTTGCGTTACCCTTACCTTGCCTTGCTTTCCCTTGCCTTCCTTGCCTTCCGTTACTCTTTGCTTGCCTTCCGTGCATTGCCTAGCCTTGCGTTGTCGTGCCTTAGCCTTGCCTCGCGTAACGGTGCCTTGCCTTGCGTTACCCTTTCCTTTCCTTGCCGTGCATTGGCTAGCCCTGCGTTGTCGTGCCTTAGCCTTGTTTCCCCTTACCGTGCCGTTCCTTCCGTTACCCTTGCCTTCCCCTGCTTTCCCTTGCCTTCCTTGCCTTCCGTTACTCTTTGCTTGCCTTCCGTTTATTGCCTAGCCTTGCGTTGTCGTGCCTTAGCCTTGCCGCGCCTTACCGTGCCTTGCCTTGCGTTACCCTTTCCTTGCCTTGCCGTGCATTGCCTAGCCCTGCATTGTCGTGCCTTAGCCTTGCCTCGCCTGACCGTGCCTTGCCTTGCGTTACCCTTTCCTTGCCTTGCCGTGAATTGCCTAGCCGTGCGTTGTCGTGCATCAGCCTTGCCTTGCCTCACCGTGCCTTGCCTTGCGTTACCCTTACGTTGCCTTGCTTTCCCTTGCCTTCCTTGCCTTCCGTTACTCTTTGCTTGCCTTCCGTGCATTGCCTAGCCTTGCGTTGTCGTGCCTTAGCCTTGCCTCGCGTAACGGTGCCTTGCCTTGCGTTACCCTTTCCTTGCCTTGCCCTGCATTGCCTAGCCCTGTGTTGTCGTGCCTTAGCCTTGTTTCCCCTTACCGTGCCGTTCCTTTCGTTACCCTTGCCTTCCCCTGCTTTCCCTTGCCTTCCTTGCCTTCTGTTACTCTTTGCTTGCCTTCCGTGCATTGCCTAGCCTTGCGTTGTCGTGCCTTACCTTGCCTCGCCTGACCGTGCCTTGCCTTGAGTTACCCTTTCCTTGCCTTGCCGTGCATTGCCTAGCCGTGCGTTGTCGTGCATTTGCCTTGTCTTGCCTCACCGTGCTTTGCCTTGCGTTACCCTTTCCTTGCCTTGCCGTGCATGGCCTAGCCCTGCATCGTCCTGCCTTAGCTTTATTTCCCCTTACCGTGCCGTTCCTTTCGTTGCCCTTGCCTTCCCTTGCTTTCCCTTCCCTTCCTTGCCTTCCGTTACTCTTTGCTTGCCTTCCGTTCATTGCCTAGCCTTGCGTTGTCGTGCCTTAGCCTTGCCTCGCCTGACGGTGCCTTGCCTTGAGTTACCCTTTCCTTGCCTTGCCGTGCATTGCCTAGCCGTGCGTTGTCGTGCATTTGCCTTGTCTTGCCTCACCGTGCTTTGCCTTGCATTACCCTTTCCTTGCCTTGCCGTGAATTGCCTAGCCCTGCATTGTCGTGCCTTAGCTTTGTTTCCCCTTACCGTGCCGTTCCTTTCGTTGCCCTTGCCTTCCCTTGCTTTCCCTTGCCTTCCTTGCCTTCCGTTACTCTTTGCTTGCCTTCCGTTCATTGCCTAGCCTTGCGTTGTCGTGCCTTAGCCTTGCCTCGCCTGACCGTGCCTTGCCTTGCGTTACCCTTTCCTTGCCTTGCCGTGCATTGCCTAGCCGTGCGTTGTCGTGCATTTGCCTTGCCTTGCCTCACCGTGCCTTGCCTTGCGTTACCCTTTCCTTGCCTGGCCGTGCATTGCCTAGGCGTGCGTTGTCGTGCATTAGCCTTGTCTTGCCTTACAGTGCCAGACCTTGCGTTACCCTTTCCTTGCCTGGCCGTGCATTGCGTAGCCGTGCGTTGCCGTTCCTTAGCCTTGTTTCCCCTTGCCGTGCCTTGCCTTTTGTTACACTTGCCTTGCCTTGCTTTGCCTTGCCTTCCTTTCCTTCCGTTACTCTTTCCTTGCCTAGCCGTGCACTGCCTAGCCTTGCGTTGTCGTGCATTAGCTTTGCCTCCCCAAACCGTGCCTTGCCTTGCGTTACCATTTCCTTGCCTTGCCCTGCATTGCCTAGCCCTGCATTGTCGTGCCTTAGCTTGGTTTCCCCTTACCGTGCCGTTCCTTTCGTTGCCCTTGCCTTGCCTTGCTTTCCCTTGCCTTCCTTGCCATCCGTTACTCTTTGCTTGCCTTCCGTGCATTGCCTAGCCTTGCGTTGTCGTGCCTTAGCCTTGCCTCGCCTGACCGTGCCTTGCCTTGCGTTACCCTTTCCTTGCCTTGCCGTGCATTGCCTAGCCGTGCGTTGTCGTGCATTTGCCTTGCCTTCCCTCACCGTGCCTTGCCTTGCGTTACCCTTTCCTTGCCTGGCCTTGCATTGCCTAGCCGTGCGTTGTCGTGCATTAGCCTTGCCTTGCCTCACCGTGCCTTGCCTTGCGTTACCCTTTCCTTGCCTTGCCGTGCATTGCCTAGCCGTGCGTTGCCGTGCCTTAGCCTTATTTCCCCTTGCCGTGCCGTTCCTTCTGTTACCCTTGCCTTGCCTTGCTTTCCCTTGCCTTCCTTGCCTTCCGTTACTCTTTGCTTGCCTTCCGTGCATTGCCTAGCCTTGCGTTGTCGTGCATGCGCCTTCCTCCCCAAACCGTGGCTTGCCTTGCGTTACCCTTTCCTTGCCTTGCCCTGCATTGCCTAGCCCTGTGTTGTCGTGCCTTAGCCTTGTTTCCCCTTACCGTGCCGTTCCTTTCGTTGCCCTTGCCTTCCCTTGCTTTCCCTTGCCTTCCTTGCCTTCCGTTACTCTTTGCTTGCCTTACGTTCATTGCCTAGCCTTGCGTTGTCGTGCCTTAGCCTTGCCTCGCCTGACCGTGCCTTGCCTTGCGTTACCCTTTCCTTGCCTTGCCGTGCATTGCCTAGCCGTGCGTTGTCGTGCATTTGCCTTGCCTTCCCTCACCGTGCCTTGCCTTGCGTTACCCTTTCCTTGCCTGGCCTTGCATTGCCTAGCCGTGCGTTGTCGTGCATTAGCCTTGTCTTGCCTTACCGTGCCTTGCCTTGCGTTACCCTTTCCTTGCCTGGCCGTGCATTGCATAGCCGTGCGTTGCCGTTCCTTAGCCTCTTTTCCCCTTGCCGTGCCTTGCCTTTTGTTACACTTGCCTTGCCTTGCTTTGCCTTGCCTTCCTTTCCTTCCGTTACTCTTTCCTTGCCTAGCCGTGCACTGCCTAGCCTTGCGTTGTCGTGCATTAGCTTTGCCTCCCCAAACCGTGCCTTGCCTTGCGTTACCATTTCCTTGCCTTGCCCTGCATTGCCTAGCCCTGTGTTGTCGTGCCTTAGTCTTGTTTGCCCTTACCGTGCCGTTCCTTCCGTTACCCTTGCCTTTCCCTGCTTTCCCTAGCCTTCCTTGCCTTCCGTTCCTCTTTGCTTGCCTTCCGTGCATTGCCTAGCCTTGCGTTGTCGTGCCTTAGCCTTGCCTCGCCTGACCGTGCTTTGCCTTGCGTTACCCTTTCCTTGCCTTGCCGTGAATTGCCTAGCCGTGCGTTGTCGTGCATCAGCCTTGCCTTGCCTCACCGTGCCTTGCCTTGCGTTACCCTTACCTTACCTTGCTTTCCCTTGCCTTCCTTGCCTTCCGTTACTCTTTGCTTGCCTTCCGTCCATTGCCTAGCCTTGCGTTGTCGTGCCTTAGCCTTGCCTCGCGTAACGGTGCCTTGCCCTGCGTTACCCTTTCCTTTCCTTGCCGTGCATTGGCTAGCCCTGCGTTGTCGTGCCTTAGCCTTGTTTCCCCTTACAGTGCCGTTCCTTCCGTTACCCTTGCCTTCCCCTGCTTTCCCTTGCCTTCCTTGCCTTCCGTTACTCTTTGCTTGCCTTCCGTTTATTGCCTAGCCTTGCGTTGTCGTGCCTTAGACTTGCCGCGCCTTACCGTGCCTTGCCTTGCGTTACCCTTTCCTTGCCTTGCCGTGAATTGCCTAGCCGTGCGTTGTCGTGCATTTGCCTTGTCTTGCCTCACCGTGCTTTGCCTTGCGTTACCCTTTCCTTGCCTTGCCGTGCATTGCCTAGCCCTGCATTGTCGTGCTTTAGCTTTGTTTCCCCTTACCGTGCCGTTCCTTTCGTTGCCCTTGCCTTCCCTTGCTTTCCCTTGCCTTCCTTGCCTTCCGTTACTCTTTGCTTGCCTTCCGTTCATTGCCTAGCCTTGCGTTGTCGTGCCTTAGCCTTGCCTCGCCTGACCGTGCCTTGCCTTGGGTTACCCTTTCCTTGCCTTGCCGTGCATTGCCTAGCCGTGCGTTGTCGTGCATTTGCCTTGCCTTCCCTCACCGTGCCTTGCCCTGCGTTACCCTTTCCTTGCCTGGCCGTGCATTGCCTAGCCGTGCGTTGTCGTGCATTAGCCTTGTCTTGCCTTACCGTACCTTGCCTTGCGTTACCCTTTCCTTGCCTGGCCGTGCATTGCGTAGCCGTGCGTTGCCGTTCCTTAGCCTTGTTTCCCCTTGCCGTGCCTTGCCTTTTGTTACACTTGCCTTGCCTTGCTTTGCCTTGCCTTCCTTTCCTTCCGTTGCTCTTTCCTTGCCTAGCCGTGCACTGCCTAGCCTTGCGTTGTCGTGCATTAGCTTTGCCTCCCCAAACCGTGCCTTGCCTTGCGTTACCATTTCCTTGCCTTGCCCTGCATTGCCTAGCCCTGTGTTGTCGTGCCTTAGTCTTGTTTGCCCTTACCGTGCCGTTCCTTCCGTTACCCTTGCCTTTCCCTGCTTTCCCTAGCCTTCCTTGCCTTCCGTTCCTCTTTGCTTGCCTTCCGTGCATTGCCTAGCCTTGCGTTGTCGTGCCTTAGCCTTGCCTCGCCTGACCGTGCCTTGCCATGCGTTACCCTTTCCTTGCCTTGCCGTGAATTGCCTAGCCGTGCGTTGTCGTACATCAGCCTTGCCTTGCCTCACCGTGCCTTGCCTTGCGTTACCCTTACCTTGCCTTGCTTTCCCTTCCTTTCATTGCCTTCCGTTACTCTTTGCTTTCCTTCCGTGCATTGCCTAGCCTTGCGTTGTCGTGCCTTAGCCTTGCCTCGCCTGACAGTGCCTTGCCTTGCGTTACACTTTCCTTGCCTTGCCGTGCATTGCCTAGCCGTGCGTTGTCGTGCCTTAGCCTTGTTTCCCCTTGCCGTGCCGTTCCTTCCCTTACCCTTGCCTTGCCTTGCTTTCCCTTGCCTTCCTTGCCTTCCGTTACTCTTTGCTTGCCTTCCGTGCATTTCCTAGCCGTGCGTTGTCGTGCATTAGCCTTGCCCTGCCTCACCGTGCCTTGCCTTACTTTACCCTTTCCTTGCCTTGCCGTGCATTGCCTAGCCGTGCGTTGCCGTGCCTTAGCCTTGTTTCCCCTTGCCGTGCCGTTCCTTCTGTTACCCTTGCCTTGCCTTGCTTTCCCTTGCCTTCCTTGCCTTCCGTTACTCTTTGCTTGCCTTCCGTGCATTGCCTAGCCTTGCGTTGTCGTGCATTCGCCTTCCTCCCCAAACCGTGCCTTGCCTTGCGTTACCCTTTCCTTGCCTTGCCGTGCATTGCCTAGCCGTGCGTTGCCGTTCCTTAGCCTTGTTTCCCCTTGCCGTGCCTTGCCTTTTACACTTGCCTTGCCTTGCTTTCCTTGCCTTCCTTTCCTTCCGTTACTCTTTCCTTGCCTAGCCGTGCACTGCCTAGCCTTGCGTTGTCGTGCATTAGCTTTGCCTCCCCAAACCGTGCCTTGCCTTGCGTTACCATTTCCTTGCCTTGCCCTGCATTGCCTAGCCCTGTGTTGTCGTGCCTTAGTCTTGTTTGCCCTTACCGTGCCGTTTCTTCCGTTACCCTTGCCTTTCCCTGCTTTCCCTTGCCTTCCTTGCCTTCCGTTCCTCTTTGCTTGCCTTCCGTGCATTGCCTAGCCTTGCGTTGTCGTGCCTTAGCCTTGCCTCGCCTGACCGTGCTTTGCCTTGCGTTACCCTTTCCTTGCCTTGCCGTGAATTGCCTAGCCGTGCGTTGTCGTGCATCAGCCTTGCCCTGCCTCACCGTGCCTTGCCTTACTTTACCCTTTCCTTGCCTTGCCGTGCATTGCCTAGCCGTGCGTTGCCGTGCCTTAGCCTTGATTCCCCTTGCCGTGCCGTTCCTTCTGTTACCCTTGCCTTGCCTTGCTTTCCCTTGCCTTCCTTGCCTTCCGTTACTCTTTGCTTGCCTTCCGTGCATTGCCTAGCCTTGCGTTGTCGTGCATTCGCCTTCCTCCCCAAACCGTGCCTTGCCTTGCGTTACCCTTTCCTTGCCTTGCCGTGCATTGCCTAGCCGTGCGTTGCCATTCCTTAGCCTTGTTTCCCCTTGCCGTGCCTTGCCTTTTGTTACACTTGCCTTGCCTTGCTTTCCTTGCCTTCCTTTCCTTCCGTTACTCTTTCCTTGCCTAGCCGTGCACTGCCTAGCCTTGCGTTGTCGTGCATTAGCTTTGCCTCCCCAAACCGTGCCTTGCCTTGCGTTACCATTTCCTTGCCTTGCCCTGCATTGCCTAGCCCTGTGTTGTCGTGCCTTAGTCTTGTTTGCCCTTACCGTGCCGTTCCTTTCGTTACCCTTGCCTTCCCTTGCTTTCCCTTGCCTTCCTTGCCTTCCTTTACTCTTTGCTTGCCTTCCGTTCATTGCCTAGCCTTGCGTTGTCGTGCCTTAGCCTTGCCTCGCCTGACCGTGCCTTGCCTTGCGTTACCCTTTCCTTGCCTTGCCGTGCATTGCCTAGCCGTGCGTTGTCGTGCATTAGCCTTGCCTTGCCTCACCGTGCCTTGCCTTGCGTTACCCTTTCCTTGCCTGGCCGTGCATTGCCTAGCCGTGCGTTGCCGTGCATTAGCCTTGCCTTGCCTCACCGTGCCTTGCCTTGCGTTACCCTTTCCTTGCCTTGCCGTGCATTGCCTAGCCGTGCGTTGCCGTGCATTAGCCTTGCCTTGCCTCACCGTGCCTTGCCTTGCGTTACCCTTTCCTTGCCTTGCCGTGCATTGCCTAGCCGTGCGTTGTCGTGCCTTAGCCTTGTTTCCCCTTGCCGTGCATTGCCTTGCTTTGCTTTGCCTTGCCTTCCTTTCCTTCCGTTACTCTTTCCTTGCCTAGCCGTGCACTGCCTAGCCTTGCGTTGTCGTGCATTAGCTTTGCCTCCCCAAACCGTGCCTTGCCTTGCGTTACCATTTTCTTGCCTTGCCCTGCATTGCCTAGCCCTGTGTTGTCGTGCCTTAGTCTTGTTTGCCCTTACCGTGCCGTTCCTTCCGTTACCCTTGCCTTTCCCTGCTTTCCCTAGCCTTCCTTGCCTTCCGTTCCTCTTTGCTTGCCTTCCGTGCATTGCCTAGCCTTGCGTTGTCGTGCCTTAGCCTTGCCTCGCCTGACCGTGCCTTGCGTTACCCTTTCCTTGCCTTGCCGTGCATTGCCTAGCCGTGCGTTGTCGTGCATCAGCCTTGCCTTGCCTCACCGTGCCTTGCCTTGCGTTACCCTTACCTTGCCTTGCTTTCCCTTCCTTTCATTGCCTTCCGTTACTCTTTGCTTTCCTTCCGTGCATTGCCTAGCCTTGCGTTGTCGTGCCTTAGCCTTGCCTCGCCTGACATTGCCTTGCCTTGCGTTACCCTTTCCTTGCCTTGCCGTGCATTGCCTAGCCGTGCGTTGCCGTGCCTTAGCCTTGTTTCCCCTTACCGTGCCGTTCCTTCCGTTACCCTTGCCTTGCCTTGCTTTCCCTTGCCTTCCTTGCCTTCCGTTACTCTTTGCTTGCCTTCCGTGCATTGCCTAGCCTTGCGTTGTCGTGCCTTAGCCTTGCCTCGCGTAACGGTGCCTTGCCTTGCGTTACCCTTTCCTTTCCTTGCCGTGCATTGGCTAGCCCTGCGTTGTCGTGCCTTAGCCTTCTTTCCCCTTACCGTGCCGTTCCTTCCGTTACCCTTGCCTTCCCCTGCTTTCCCTTGCCTTCCTTGCCTTCCGTTACACTTTGCTTGCCTACCGTTTATTGCCTAGCCTTGCGTTGTCGAGCCTTAGCCTTGCCGCGCCTTACCGTGCCTTGCCTTGCGTTACCCTTTCCTTGCCTTGCCGTGCATTGCCTAGCCTTGCGTTGTCGTGCCTTAGCCTTGCCTCGCCTGACCGTGCCTTGCCTTGCGTTACCCTTTCCTTGCCTTGCCGTGCATTGCCTAGCCGTGCGTTGTCGTGCATCAGCCTTGCCTTGCCTCACCGTGCCTTGCCTTGCGTTACCCTTTCCTTGCCTTGCCGTGCATTGCCTAGCCGTGCGTTGCCGTGCCTTAGCCTTGTTTCCCCTTGCCGTGCCGTTCCTTCTGTTACCCTTGCCTTGCCTTGCTTTCCCTTGCCTTCCTTGCCTTCCGTTACTCTTTGCTTGCCTTCCGTTTATTGCCTAGGTTGCGTTGTCGTGCCTTAGCCTTGCCTCGCCTGACCGTGCCTTGCCTTGAGTTACCCTTTCCTTGCCTTGCCGTGCATTGCCTAGCCGTGCGTTGTCGTGCATTTGCCATGTCTTGCCTCACCGTGCTTTGCCTTGCGTTACCCTTTCCTTGCCTTGCCGTGCATTGCCTAGCCCTGCATTGTCGTGCCTTAGCTTTGTTTCCCCTTACCGTGCCGTTCCTTTCGTTGCCCTTGCCTTCCCTTGCTTTCCCTTGCCTTCCTTGCCTTCCGTTATTCTTTGCTTGCCTTCCGTTCATTGCCAAGCCTTGCGTTGTCGTGCCTTAGCCTTGCCTCGCCTGACCGTGCCTTGCCTTGCGTTACCCTTTCCTTGCCTTTCCGTGCATTGCCTAGCCGTGCGTTGTCGTGCATTTGCCTTTCCTTGCTTCACCGTGCCTTGCCTTGCGTTACCCTTTCCTTGCCTGGCCGTGCATTGCCTAGCCGTGCGTTGTCGTGCATTAGCCTTGTCTTGCCTTACCGTGCCTTGCCTTGCGTTACCCTTTCCTTGCCTTGCCGTGCATTGCCTAGCCGTGCGTTGTCGTGCATCTGCCTTGCCTTGCCTCACCGTGCCTTGCCTTGCGTTACCCTTTCCTTGCCTTGCTTTCCCTTCCTTTCATTGCCTTCCGTTACTCTTTGCTTTCCTTCCGTGAATTGCCTAGCCTTGCGTTGTCGTGCCTTAGCCTTGCCTCGCCTGACCGTGCCTTGCCTTGCGTTACCCTTTCCTTGCCTTGCCGTGCATTGCCTAGCCGTGCGTTGTCGTGCCTTAGCCTTGTTTCCCCTTGCCGTGCCGTTCCTTCCGTTACCCTTGCCTTGCCTTGCTTTCCCTTGCATTCCTTGCCTTCCGTTACTCTTTGCTTGCCTTCCGTGCATTGCCTAGCCTTGCGTTGTCGTGCCTTAGCCTTGCCTCGCGTAACGGTGCCTTGCCTTGCGTTACCCTTTCCTTTCCTTGCCGTGCATTGGCTAGCCCTGCGTTGTCGTGCCTTAGCCTTGTTTCCCCTTACCGTGCCGTTCCTTCCGTTACCCTTGCCTTCCCCTGCTTTCCCTTGCCTTCCTTGCCTTCCGTTACTCTTTGCTTGCCTTCCGTTTATTGCCTAGCCTTGCGTTGTCGTGCCTTAGCCTTGCCGCGCCTTACCGTGCCTTGCCTTGCGTTACCCTTTCCTTGCCTTGCCGTGCATTGCCTAGCCTTGCGTTGTCGTGCCTTAGCCTTGCCTCGCCTGACCGTGCCTTGCCTTGCGTTACCCTTTCCTTGCCTTGCCGTACATTGCCTAGCCGTGCGTTGTCGTGCATCAGCCTTGCCTTGCCTCACCGTGCCTTGCCTTGCGTTACCCTTTCCTTGCCTTGCCGTGCATTGCCTAGCCGTGCGTTGCCGTGCCTTAGCCTTGTTTCCCCTTGCCGTGCCGTTCCTTCTGTGCCTTCCTTCGTTACCCTTGCCTTGCCTTGCTTTCCCTTGCCTTGCGTTACTCTTTGCTTGCCTTCCGTGCATTGCCTAGCCTTGCGTTGTCGTGCCTTAGCCTTGCCTCGCCTGACCGTGCCTTGCCTTGGGTTACCCTTTCCTTGCCTTGCCGTGCATTGCCTAGCCGTGCGTTGTCCTGCATTTGCCTTGCCTTCCCTCACCGTGCCTTGCCCTGCGTTACCCTTTCCTTGCCTGGCCGTGCATTGCCTAGCCGTGCGTTGTCGTGCATTAGCCTTGTCTTGCCTTACCGTACCTTGCCTTGCGTTACCCTTTCCTTGCCTGGCCGTGCATTGCGTAGCCGTGCGTTGCGGTTCCTTAGCCCTGTTTCCCCTTGCCGTGCCTTGCCTTTTGTTACACTTGCCTTGCCTTGCTTTCCCTTGCCTTCCTTGCCTTCCGTTACTCTTTGCTTGCCTTCCGTTCATTGCCTAGCCTTGCGTTGTCGTGCCTTAGCCTTGCCTCGCCTGACCGTGCCTTGCCTTGGGTTACCCTTTCCTTGCCTTGCCGTGCATTGCCTAGCCGTGCGTTGTCGTGCATTTGCCTTGCCTTCCCTCACCGTGCCTTGCCCTGCGTTACCCTTTCCTTGCCTGGCCGTGCATTGCCTAGCCGTGCGTTGTCGTGCATTAGCCTTTTCTTGCCTTACCGTGCCTTGCCTTGCGTTACCCTTTCCTTGCCTTGCCGTGAATTGCCTAGCCGTGCGTTGTCGTGCATCTGCCTTGCCTTGCCTCACCGTGCCTTGCCTTGCGTTACCCTTACCTTGCCTTGCTTTCCCTTCCTTTCATTGCCTTCCGTTACTCTTTGCTTGCCTTCCGTGCATTGCCTAGCCTTGCGTTGTCGTGCCTTAGCCTTGCCTCGCCTGACCGTGCCTTGCCTTGCTATACCCTTTCCTTGCCTTGCCGTGCATTGCCTAGCCGTGCGTTGCCGTGCCTTAGCCTTGTTTCCCCTTGCCGTGCCGTTCCTTCCGTTACCCTTGCCTTGCCTTGCTTTCCCTTGCATTCCTTGCCTTCCGTTACTCTTTGCTTGCCTTCCGTGCATTGCCTAGCCTTGCGTTGTCGTGCCTTAGCCTTGCCTCGCGTAACGGTGCCTTGCCTTGCGTTACCCTTTCCTTTCCTTGCCGTGCATTGGCTAGCCCTGCGTTGTCGTGCCTTAGCCTTGTTTCCCCTTACCGTGCCGTTCCTTCCGTTACCCTTGCCTTCCCCTGCTTTCCCTTGCCTTCCTTGCCTTCCGTTACTCTTTGCTTGCCTTCCGTTTATTGCCTAGCCTTGCGTTGTCGTGCCTTAGCCTTGCCGCGCCTTACCGTGCCTTGCCTTGCGTTACCCTTTCCTTGCCTTGCCGTGCATTGCCTAGCCTTGCGTTGTCGTGCCTTAGCCTTGCCTCGCCTGACCGTGCCTTGCCTTGCGTTACCCTTTCCTTGCCTTGCCGTACATTGCCTAGCCGTGCGTTGTCGTGCATCAGCCTTGCCTTGCCTCACCGTGCCTTGCCTTGCGTTACCCTTTCCTTGCCTTGCCGTGCATTGCCTAGCCGTGCGTTGCCGTGCCTTAGCCTTGTTTCCCCTTGCCGTGCCGTTCCTTCTGTTACCCTTGCCTTGCCTTGCCGTGCATTGCCTAGCCGTGCGTTGTCGTGCATTAGCCTTGCCTTGCCTCACCGTGCCTTGCCTTGCGTTACCCTTTCCTTGCCTTGCCGTGCATTGCCTAGCCGTGCGTTGTCGTGCATTTGCCTTGCCTTCCCTCACCGTGCCTTGCCTTGCGTTACCCTTTCCTTGCCTGGCCGTGCATTGCCTAGCCGTGCGTTGTCGTGCATTAGCCTTGTCTTGCCTTACCGTACCTTGCCTTGCGTTACCCTTTCCTTGCCTGGCCGTGCATTGCGTAGCCGTGCGTTGCGGTTCCTTAGCCCTGTTTCCCCTTGCCGTGCCTTGCCTTTTGTTACACTTGCCTTGCCTTGCTTTCCCTTGCCTTCCTTGCCTTCCGTTACTCTTTGCTTGCCTTCCGTTCATTGCCTAGCCTTGCGTTGTCGTGCATTAGCCTTGCCTCGTCTGACCGTGCCTTGCCTTGGGTTACCCTTTCCTTGCCTTGCCGTGCATTGCCTAGCCGTGCGTTGTCGTGCATTTGCCTTGCCTTCCCTCACCGTGCCTTGCCCTGCGTTACCCTTTCCTTGCCTGGCCGTGCATTGCCTAGCCGTGCGTTGTCGTGCATTAGCCTTGTCTTGCCTTACCGTACCTTGCCTTGCGTTACCCTTTCCTTGCCTGGCCGTGCATTGCGTAGCCGTGCGTTGCCGTTCCTTAGCCTTGTTTCCCCTTGCCGTGCCTTGCCTTTTGTTACACTTGCCTTGCCTTGCTTTGCCTTGCCTTCCTTTCCTTCCGTTGCTCGTTCCTTGCCTAGCCGTGCACTGCCTAGCCTTGCGTTGTCGTGCATTAGCTTTGCCTCCCCAAACCGTGCCTTGCCTTGCGTTACCATTTCCTTGCCTTGCCCTGCATTGCCTAGCCCTGTGTTGTCGTGCCTTAGTCTTGTTTGCCCTTACCGTGCCGTTCCTTCCGTTACCCTTGCCTTTCCCTGCTTTCCCTAGCCTTCCTTACCTTCCGTTCCTTTTTGCTTGCCTTCCGTGCATTGCCTAGCCTTGCGTTGTCGTGCCTTAGCCTTGCCTCGCCTGACCGTGCCTTGCCTTGCGTTACCCTTTCCTTGCCTTGCCGTGCATTGCCTAGCCGTGCGTTGTCGTGCATCAGCCTTGCCTTGCGTTACCCTTACCTTGCCTTGCTTTCCCTTGCTTTCCTTGCCTTCCGTTACTCTTTGCTTGCCTTCCGTGCATTGCCTAGCCTTGCCTTGTCGTGCCTTAGCCTTGCCTCGCCTGACCGTGCCTTGCCTTGCGTTACCCTTTCCTTGCCTTGCCGTGCATTGCCTAGCCGTGCGTTGCCGTGCCTTAGCCTTGTTTCCCCTTGCCGTGCCGTTCCTTCCGTTACCATTGCCTTGCCTTGCTTTCCCTTGCCTTCCTTGCCTTCCGTTACTCTTTGCTTGCCTACCGTTTATTGCCTAGCCTTGCGTTGTCGAGCCTTAGCCTTGCCGCGCCTTACCGTGCCTTGCCTTGCGTTACCCTTTCCTTGCCTTGCCGTGCATTGCCTAGCCTTGCGTTGTCGTGCCTTAGCCTTGCCTCGCCTGACCGTGCCTTGCCTTGCGTTACCCTTTCCTTGCCTTGCCGTGCATTGCCTAGCCGTGCGTTGTCGTGCATCAGCCTTGCCTTGCCTCACCGTGCCTTGCCTTGCGTTACCCTTTCCTTGCCTTGCCGTGCATTGCCTAGCCGTGCGTTGCCGTGCCTTAGCCTTGTTTCCCCTTGCCGTGCCGTTCCTTCTGTTACCCTTGCCTTGCCTTGCTTTCCCTTGCCTTCCTTGCCTTCCTTTACTCTTTGCTTGCCTTCCGTTTATTGCCTAGGTTGCGTTGTCGTGCCTTAGCCTTGCCTCGCCTGACCGTGCCTTGCCTTGAGTTACCCTTTCCTTGCCTTGCCGTGCATTGCCTAGCCGTGCGTTGTCGTGCATTTGCCTTTCCTTGCTTCACCGTGCCTTGCCTTGCGTTACCCTTTCCTTGCCTGGCCGTGCATTGCCTAGCCGTGCGTTGTCGTGCATTAGCCTTCTCTTGCCTTACCGTGCCTTGCCTTGCGTTACCCTTTCCTTGCCTTGCCGTGCATTGCGTAGCCGTGCGTTGTCGTGAATCAGCCTTGCCTTGCCTCACCGTGCCTTGCCTTGCGTTACCCTTACCTTGCCTTGCTTTCCCTTCCTTTCATTGCCTTCCGTTACTCTTTGCTTTCCTTCCGTGCATTGCCTAGCCTTGCGTTGTCGTGCCTTAGCCTTGCCTAGCCTGACAGTGCCTTGCCTTGCTTTACCCTTTCCTTGCCTTGCCGTGCCTTGCCTAGCCGTGCGTTGTCGTGCCTTAGCCTTGTTTCCCCTTGCCGTGCCGTTCCTTCCGTTACCCTTGCCTTGCCTTGCTTTCCCTTGCCTTCCTTGCCTTCCGTTACTCTTTGCTTGCCTTCCGTGCATTGCTTAGCCTTGCGTTGTCGTGCCTTAGCCTTGCCTCGCGTAACGGTGCCTTGCCTTGCGTTACCCTTTCCTTTCCTTGCCGTGCATTGGCTAGCCCTGCGTTGTCGTGCCTTAGCCTTGTTTCCCCTTACCGTGCCGTTCCTTCCGTTACCCTTGCCTTCCCCTGCTTTCCCTTGCCTTCCTTGCCTTCCGTTACTCTTTGCTTGCCTTCCGTTTATTGCCTAGCCTTGCGTTGTCGTGCCTTAGCCTTGCCGCGCCTTACCGTGCCTTGCCTTGCGTTACCCTTTCCTTGCCTTGCCGTGCATTGCCTAGCCTTGCGTTGTCGTGCCTTAGCCTTGCCTCGCCTGACCGTGCCTTGCCTTGCGTTACCCTTTCCTTGCCTTGCCGTGCATTGCCTAGCCGTGCGTTGTCGTGCATCAGCCTTGCCTTGCCTCACCGTGCCTTGCCTTGCGTTACCCTTTCCTTGCCTTGCCGTGCATTGCCTAGCCGTGCCTTGCCGTGCCTTAGCCTTGTTTCCCCTTGCCGTGCCGTTCCGTTACCCTTGCCTTGCTTTGCTTTCCCTTGCCTCCCTTGCCTCCCGTTACTCTTTGCTTGCCTTCCGTGCATTGCCTAGCCTTTCGTTGTCGTGCATCAGCCTTGCCTCCCCAAACCGTGCCTTGCCTTGCGTTACCCTTTCCTTGCCTTGCCGTGCATTGCCTAGCCGTGCGTTGCCGTGCCTTAGCCTTATTTCCCCTTGCCGTGCCGTTCCTTCTGTTACCCTTGCCTTGCCTTGCTTTCCCTTGCCGTCCTTGCCTTCCGTTACTCTTTGCTTGCCTTGCCGTGCATTGCCTAGCCTTGCGTTGTCGTGCATTCGCCTTCCTCCCCAAACCGTGCCTTGCCTTGCGTTACCCTTTCCATGCCTTGCCCTGCATTGCCTAGCCCTGAGTTGTGGTGCCTGAGCCTGGTTTCCCCTTACCGTGCCGTTACTTTCGTTACCCTTGCCTTCCCCTGCTTTCCCTTGCCTTCCTTGCCTTCCGTTATTCTTTCCTTGCCTTGCCGTGCATTGCCTAGCCTTGCGTTGTCGTGCCTTAGCCTTGCCTCGCCTGACCGTGCCTTGCCTTGCGTTACCCTTTCCTTGCCTTGCCGTGCATTGCCTAGCCGTGCGTTGTCGTGCATTTGCCTTGCCTTGCCTCACCGTGCCTTGCCTTGCGTTACCCTTTCCTTGCCTTGCCGTGCATTGCCTAGCCGTGCGTTGCCGTGCCTTAGCCTTGTTTCCCCTTGCCGTGCCGTTCCTTCTGTTACCCTTGCCTTGCCTTGCTTTCCCTTGCCTTCCTTGCCTTCCGTTACTCTTTGCTTGCCTTCCGTTTATTGCCTAGGTTGCGTTGTCGTGCCTTAGCCTTGCCTCGCCTGACCGTGCCTTGCCTTGAGTTACCCTTTCCTTGCCTTGCCGTGCATTGCCTAGCCGTGCGTTGTCGTGCATTTGCCATGTCTTGCCTCACCGTGCTTTGCCTTGCGTTACCCTTTCCTTGCCTTGCCGTGCATTGCCTAGCCCTGCATTGTCGTGCCTTAGCTTTGTTTCCCCTTACCGTGCCGTTCCTTTCGTTGCCCTTGCCTTCCCTTGCTTTCCCTTGCCTTCCTTGCCTTCCGTTATTCTTTGCTTGCCTTCCGTTCATTGCCTAGCCTTGCGTTGTCTTGCCTTAGCCTTGCCTCGCCTGACCGTGCCTTGCCTTGCGTTACCCTTTCCTTGCCTTGCCGTGCATTGCCTAGCCGTGCGTTGTCGTGCATTTGCCTTTCCTTGCCTCACCGTGCCTTGCCTTGCGTTACCCTTTCCTTGCCTGGCCGTGCATTGCCTAGCCGTGCGTTGTCGTGCATTAGCCTTGTCTTGCCTTACCGTGCCTTGCCTTGCGTTACCCTTTCCTTGCCTTGCCGTGAATTGCCTAGCCGTGCGTTGTCGTGCATCAGCCTTGCCTTGCCTCACCGTGCCTTGCCTTGCGTTACCCTTACCTTGCCTTGCTTTCCCTTCCTTTCATTGCCTTCCGTTACTCTTTGCTTTCCTTCCGTGCATTGCCTAGCCTTGCGTTGTCGTGCCTTAGCCTTGCCTAGCCTGACAGTGCCTTGCCTTGCTTTACCCTTTCCTTGCCTTGCCGTGCATTGCCTAGCCGTGCGTTGTCGTGCCTTAGCCTTGTTTCCCCTTGTCGTGCCGTTCCTTCCGTTACCCTTGCCTTGCCTTGCTTTCCCTTGCATTCCTTGCCTTCCGTTACTCTTTGCTTGCCTTCCGTGCATTGCCTAGCCTTGCGTTGTCGTGCCTTAGCCTTGCCTCGCGTAACGGTGCCTTGCCTTGCGTTACCCTTTCCTTTCCTTGCCGTGCATTGGCTAGCCCTGCGTTGTCGTGCCTTAGCCTTGTTTCCCCTTACCGTGCCGTTCCTTCCGTTACCCTTGCCTTCCCCTGCTTTCCCTTGCCTTCCTTGCCTTCCGTTACTCTTTGCTTGCCTTCCGTGCATTGCCTAGCCTTGCGTTGTCGTGCCTTAGCCTTGCCGCGCCTTACCGTGCCTTGCCTTGCGTTACCCTTTCCTTGCCTTGCCGTGCATTGCCTAGCCTTGCGTTGTCGTGCCTTAGCCTTGCCTCGCCTGACCGTGCCTTGCCTTGCGTTACCCTTTCCTTGCCTTGCCGTGCATTGCCTAGCCGTGCGTTGTCGTGCATCAGCCTTGCCTTGCCTCACCGTGCCTTGCCTTGCGTTCCCTTTCCTTGCCTTGCCGTGCATTGCCTAGCCGTGCGTTGCCGTGCCTTAGCCTTGTTTCCCCTTGCCGTGCCGTTCCTTCTGTTACCCTTGCCTTGCCTTGCTTTCCCTTGCCTTCCGTTACCCTTTCCTTGCCTTGCCGTGCATTGCCTAGCCTTGCGTTGTCGTGCATCAGCCTTGCCTTGCCTCACCGTGCCTTGCCTTGCGTTACCCTTTCCTTGCCTTGCCGTGCATTGCCTAGCCGTGCGTTACCGTGCCTTAGCCTTGTTTCCCCTTGCCGTGCCGTTCCTTCTGTTACCCTTGCCTTGCCTTGCTTTCCCTTGCCGTCCTTGCCTTCCGTTACTCTTTGCTTGCCTTCCGTGCATTGCCTAGCCTTGCGTTGTCGTGCATTCGCCTTCCTCCCCAAACCGTGCCTTGCCTTGCGTTACCCTTTCCATGCCTTGCCCTGCATTGCCTAGCCCTGAGTTGTCGTGCCTGAGCCTGGTTTCCCCTTACCGTGCCGTTCCTTTCGTTACCCTTGCCTTCCCCTGCTTTCCCTTGCCTTCCTTGCCTTCCGTTACTCTTTGCTTGCCTTCCGTGCATTGCCTAGCCTTGCGTTGTCGTGCCTTAGCCTTGCCTCCCCTGACCGTGCCTTGCCTTGAGTTACCCTTTCCTTGCCTTGCCGTGCATTGCCTAGCCGTGCGTTGTCGTGCATTTGCCTTGTCTTGCCTCACCGTGCTTTGCCTTGCGTTACCCTTTCCTTGCCTTGCCGTGCATTGCCTAGCCCTGCATTGTCGTGCCTTAGCTTTGTTTCCCCTTACCGTGCCGTGCCTTTCGTTGCCCTTGCCTTCCCTTGCTTTCCCTTGCCTTCCTTGCCTTCCGTTACTCTTTGCTTGCCTTCCGTTCATTGCCTAGCCTTGCGTTGTCGTGCCTTAGCCTTGCCTCGCCTGACCGTGCCTTGCCTTGCGTTACCCTTTCCTTGCCTTGCCGTGCATTGCCTAGCCGTGCGTTGTCGTGCATTTGCCTTGCCTTGCCTCACCGTGCCTTGCCTTGCGTTACCCTTTCCTTGCCTGGCCGTGCATTGCGTAGCCGTGCGTTGCCGTTCCTTAGCCTTGTTTCCCCTTGCCGTGCCTTGCCTTTTGTTACACTTGCCTTGCCTTGCTTTGCCTTGCCTTCCTTTCCTTCCGTTACTCTTTCCTTGCCTAGCCGTGCACTGCCTAGCCTTGCGTTGTCGTGCATTAGCTTTGCCTCCCCAAACCGTGCCTTGCCTTGCGTTACCATTTCCTTGCCTTGCCCTGCATTGCCTAGCCCTGCATTGTCGTGCCTTAGCTTTGTTTCCCCTTACCGTGCCGTTCCTTTCGTTGCCCTTGCCTTCCCTTGCTTTCCCTTGCCTTCCTTGCCTTCCGTTACTCTTTGCTTGCCTTCCGTTCATTGCCTAGCCTTGCGTTGTCGTGCCTTAGCCTTGCCTCGCCTGACCGTGCCTTGCCTTGCGTTACCCTTTCCTTGCCTTGCCGTGAATTGCCTAGCCGTGCGTTGTCGTGCATTTGCCTTGCCTTGCCTCACCGTGCCTTGCCTTGCGTTACCCTTTCCTTGCCTGGCCGTGCATTGCCTAGCCGTGCGTTGTCGTGCATTAGCCTTGTCTTGCCTTACCGTGCCTTGCCTTGCGTTACCCTTTCCTTGCCTGGCCGTGCACTGCATAGCCGTGCGTTGCCGTTCCTTAGCCTTGTTTCCCCTTGCCGTGCCTTGCCTTTTGTTACACTTGCCTTGCCTTGCTTTCCTTGCCTTCCTTTCCTTCCGTTACTCTTTCCTTGCCTAGCCGTGCACTGCCTAGCCTTGCGTTGTCGTGCATTAGCTTTGCCTCCCCAAACCGTGCCTTGCCTTGCGTTACCATTTCCTTGCCTTGCCCTGAATTGCCTAGCCCTGTGTTGTCGTGCCTTAGTCTTGTTTGCCCTTACCGTGCCGTTCCTTCCGTTACCCTTGCCTTTCCCTGCTTTCCCTAGCCTTCCTTGCCTTCCGTTCCTCTTTGCTTGCCTTCCGTGCATTGCCTAGCCTTGCGTTGTCGTGCCTTAGCCTTGCCTCGCCTGACCGTGCCTTGCCTTGCGTTACCCTTTCCTTGCCTTGCCGTGCATTGCCTAGCCGTGCGTTGCCGTGCCTTAGCCTTGTTTCCCCTTGCCGTGCCGTTCCTTCCGTTACCCTTGCCTTGCCTTGCTTTCCCTTGCCTTCCTTGCCTTCCGTTACTCTTTGCTTGCCTTCCGTGCATTGCCTAGCCTTGCGTTGTCGTGCCTTAGCCTTGCCTCGCGTAACGGTGCCTTGCCTTGCGTTACCCTTTCCTTTCCTTGCCGTGCATTGGCTAGCCCTGCGTTGTCGTGCCTTAGCCTTGTTTCCCCTTACCGTGCCGTTCCTTCCGTTACCCTTGCCTTCCCCTGCTTTCCCTTGCCTTCCTTGCCTTCCGTTACTCTTTGCTTGCCTTCCGTTTATTGCCTAGCCTTGCGTTGTCGTGCCTTAGCCTTGCCGCGCCTTACCGTGCCTTGCCTTGCGTTACCCTTTCCTTGCCTTGCCGTGCATTGCCTAGCCTTGCATTGTCGTGCCTTAGCCTTGCCTCGCCTGACCGTGCCTTGCCTTGCGTTACCCTTTCCTTGCCTTGCCGTGCATTGCCTAGCCGTGCGTTGTCGTGCATCAGCCTTGCCTTGCCTCACCGTGCCTTGCCTTGCGTTACCCTTACGTTGCCTTGCTTTCCCTTGCCTTCCTTGCCTTCCGTTACTCTTTGCTTGCCTTCCGTGCATTGCCTAGCCTTGCGTTGTCGTGCCTTAGCCTTGCCTCGCCTAACCGTGCCTTGCCTTGCGTTACCATTTCCTTGCCTTGCCCTGCATTGCCTAGCCCTGTGTTGTCGTGCCTTAGCCTTGTTTCCCCTTACCGTGCCGTTCCTTTCGTTACCCTTGCCTTCCCCTGCTTTCCCTTGCCTTCCTTGCCTTCTGTTACTCTTTGCTTGCCTTCCGTGCATTGCCTAGCCTTGCGTTGTCGTGCCTTACCTTGCCTCGCCTGACCGTGCCTTGCCTTGAGTTACCCTTTCCTTGCCTTGCCGTGCATTGCCTAGCCGTGCGTTGTCGTGCATTTGCCTTGTCTTGCCTCACCGTGCTTTGCCTTGCGTTACCCTTTCCTTGCCTTGCCGTGCATTGCCTAGCCCTGCATTGTCGTGCCTTAGCTTTATTTCCCCTTACCGTGCCGTTCCTTTCGTTGCCCTTGCCTTCCCTTGCTTTCCCTTCCCTTCCTTGCCTTCCGTTACTCTTTGCTTGCCTTCCGTTCATTGCCTAGCCTTGCGTTGTCGTGCCTTAGCCTTGCCTCGCCTGACCGTGCCTTGCCTTGCGTTACCCTTTCCTTGCCTTGCCGTGCATTGCCTAGCCGTGCGTTGTCGTGCATTTGCCTTGTCTTGCCTCACCGTGCTTTGCCTTGCGTTACCCTTTCCTTGCCTTGCCGTGAATTGCCTAGCCCTGCATTGTCGTGCCTTAGCTTTGTTTCCCCTTACCGTGCCGTTCCTTTCGTTACCCTTGCCTTGCCTTGCTTTCCCTTGCCTTCCTTGCCTTCCGTTACTCTTTGCTTGCCTTCCGTGCATTGCCTAGCCTTGCGTTGTCGTGCCTTAGCCTTGTTTCCCCTTACCGTGCCTTGCCTTGCGTTACCCTTTCCTTGCCTTGCCGTGCATTGCCTAGCCGTGCGTTGTTACTCTTTGCTTGCCTTCCGTGCATTGCCTAGCCTTGCGTTGTCGTGCCTTAGCCTTGCCTCGCCTTGCCTTGCGTTACCCTTTCCTTGCCTTGCCGTGCATTGCCTAGCCGTGCGTTGTCGTGCATTTGCCTTGTCTTGCCTCACCGTGCTTTGCCTTGCGTTACCCTTTCCTTGCCTTGCCGTGAATTGCCTAGCCGTGCGTTGTCGTGCATCAGCCTTGCCTTGCCTCACCGTGCCTTGCCTTGCGTTACCCTTACCTTGCCTTGCTTTCCCTTCCTTTCATTGCCTTCCGTTACTCTTTGCTTGCCTTCCGTGCATTGCCTAGCCTTGCGTTGTCGTGCCTTAGCCTTGCCTCGCCTGACCGTGCCTTGCCTTGCGTTACCCTTTCCTTGCCTTGCCGTGCATTGCCTAGCCGTGCGTTGTCGTGCATTTGCCTTGCCTTGCCTTCCTTCCGTTACCCTTGCGTTGCCTTGCTTTCTTGCGTTACCCTTTCCTTGCCTGGCCGTGCATTGCCTAGGCGTGCGTTGTCGTGCATTAGCCTTGTCTTGCCTTACAGTGCCAGACCTTGCGTTACCCTTTCCTTGCCTGGCCGTGCATTGCGTAGCCCTGCGTTGCCGTTCCTTAGCCTTGTTTCCCGTTGCCGTGCCTTGCCTTTTGTTACACTTGCCTTGCCTTGCTTTGCCTTGCCTTCCTTTCCTTCCGTTACTCTTTCCTTGCCTAGCCGAGCACTGCCTAGCCTTGCGTTGTCGTGCATTAGCTTTGCCTCCCCAAACCGTGAAATACCTTGCGTTACCATTTCCTTGCCTTGCCCTGCATTGCCTAGCCCTGTGTTGTCGTGCCTTAGTCTTGTTTGCCCTTACCGTGCCGTTCCTTCCGTTACCCTTGCCTTTCCCTGCTTTCCCTAGCCTTCCTTGCCTTCCGTTCCTCTTTGCTTGCCTTCCGTGCATTGCCTAGCCTTGCGTTGTCGTGCCTTAGCCTTGCCTCGCCTGACCGTGCCTTGCCTTGCGTTACCCTTTCCTTGCCTTGCCGTGCCTTGCCTAGCCGTGCGTTGTCGTGCCTTAGCCTTGTTTCCCCTTGCCGTGCCGTTCCTTCTGTTACCCTTGCCTTGCCTTGCTTTCCCTTGCCTTCCGTTACTCTTTGCTTGCCTTCCGTGCATTGCCTAGCCTTGCGTTGTCGTGCATTCGCCTTCCTCCCCAAACCGTGCCTTGCCTTGCGTTACCCTTTCCTTTCCTTGCCGTGCATTGGCTAGCCCTGCGTTGTCGTGCCTTAGCCTTGTTTCCCCTTACAGTGCCGTTCCTTCGGTTACCCTTGCCTTGCCTTGCTTTCCCTTGCCTTCCTTGCCTTCCGTTACTCTTTTCTTGCCTTCCGTGCATTACCTAGCCGTGCGTTGTCGTGCCTTAACCTTGCCGCGCCTTACCGTGCCTTGCCTTGCGTTACCCTTTCCTTGCCTTGCCGTGCATTGCCTAGCCTTGCGTTGTCGTGCCTTAGCCTTGCCTCCCCTGACCGTGCCTTGCCTTGCGTTACCCTTTCCTTGCCTTGCCGTGCATTGCCTAGCCGTGCGTTGTCGTGCATCAGCCTTGCCTTGCGTCACCGTGCCTTGCCTTGCGTTACCCTTTCCTTGCCTTGCCCTGCATTGCCTAGCCCTGTGTTGTCGTGCCTTAGCCTTGTTTCCCCTTACCGTGCCGTTCCTTTGGTTACCCTTGCCTTCCCCTGCTTTCCCTTGCCTTCCTTGCCTTCTATTACTCTTTGCTTGCCTTCCGTGCATTGCCTAGCCTTGCGTTGTCGTGCCTTAGCCTTGCCTCGCCTGACCGTGCCTTGCCTTGCGTTACCCTTTCCTTGTTGCCGTGCATTGCCCCGTGCGTTCGTGCTTGCCTTGCCGTGCACCCTTGCCTAGCCCGTGCGTTGCCGTTCCTTAGTTGCATTGCCTTGCCTTGCTCCTTGCCTCCTTTCCTTCCGTTACCGCCTGCCGTGCACTGCCTAGCCTTGCGTTATTAGCCCTTGCCTTGCCTTGCGTTACCATTTCCTTGCCTTGCCTGCATTGCCTAGCCCTGCATTGTCGTGCCTTAGCTTTGTTTCCCCTTACCGTGCCGTTCCTTTCGTTGCCCTTGCCTTCCCTTGCTTTCCCTTGCCTTCCTTGCCTTCCGTTACTCTTTGCTTGCCTTCCGTTCATTGCCTAGTCTTGCGTTGTCGCGCCTTAGCCTTGCCTCGCCTGACCGTGCCTTGCCTTGCGTTACCCTTTCCTTGCCTTGCCGTGCATTGCCTAGCCGTGAGTTGTCGTGCATTTGCCTTGCCTCCCCTCACCGTGCCTTGCCTTGCGTTACCCTTTCCTTGCCTGGCCGTGCATTGCCTAGCCGTGCGTTGCCGTGCATTAGCCTTGTCTTGCCTTACCGTGCCTTGCCTTGCGTTACCCTTTCCTTGCCTGGCCGTGCATTGCGTAGCCGTGCGTTGCCGTTCCTTAGCCTTGTTTCCCCTTGCCGTGCCTTGCCTTTTGTTACACTTGCCTTGCCTTGCTTTGCCTTGCCTTCCTTTCCTTCCGTTACTCTTTCCTTGCCTAGCCGTGCACTGCCTAGCCTTGCGTTGTCGTGCATTAGCTTTGCCTCCCCAAACCGTGCCTTGCCTTGCGTTACCATTTCCTTGCCTTGCCCTGCATTGCCTAGCCCTGTGTTGTCGTGCCTTAGTCTTGTTTGCCCTTACCGTGCCGTTCCTTCCGTTACCCTTGCCTTTCCCTGCTTTCCCTAGCCTTCCTTGCCTTCCGTTCCTCTTTGCTTGCCTTCCGTGCATTGCCTAGCCTTGCGTTGTCGTCGCCTGACCGTGCCTTGCCTTGCGTTACCCTTTCCTTGCCTTGCCGTGAATTGCCTAGCCGTGCGTTGTCGTGCATCTCGCCCCGTTGCCTTGCGCCTGACCGTGCCTTTGCCTTGCGTTACCCTTTCCTTGCCTTGCCGTGCATTGCCTAGCCGTGCGTTGTCGTGCATCAGCCTTGCCTTGCCTCACCGTGCCTTGCCTTGCGTTACCCTTACCTTGCCTTGCTTTCCCTTGCCTTCCTTGCCTTCCGTTACTCTTTGCTTGCCTTCCGTGCATTGCCTAGCCTTGCGTTGTCGTGCCTTAGCCTTGCCTCGCGTAACGGTGCCTTGCCTTGCGTTACCCTTTCCTTTCCTTGCCGTGCATTGGCTAGCCCTGCGTTGTCGTGCCTTAGCCTTGTTTCCCCTTACCGTGCCGTTCCTTCCGTTACCCTTGCCTTCCCCTGCTTTCCCTTGCCTTCCTTGCCTTCCGTTACTCTTTGCTTGCCTTCCGTTTATTGCCTAGCCTTGCGTTGTCGTGCCTTAGCCTTGCCGCGCCTTACCGTGCCTTGCCTTGCGTTACCCTTTCCTTGCCTTGCCGTGCATTGCCTAGCCTTGCGTTGTCGTGCCTTAGCCTTGCCTCGCCTGACCGTGCCTTGCCTTGCGTTACCCTTTCCTTGCCTTGCCGTGCATTGCCTAGCCGTGCGTTGTCGTGCATCAGCCTTGCCTTGCCTCACCGTGCCTTGCCTTGCGTTACCCTTACGTTGCCTTGCTTTCCCTTGCCTTCCTTGCCTTCCGTTACTCTTTGCTTGCCTTCCGTGCATTGCCTAGCCTTGCGTTGTCGTGCCTTAGCCTTGCCTCGCGTAACGGTGCCTTGCCTTGCGTTACCCTTTCCTTGCCTTGCCCTGCATTGCCTAGCCCTGTGTTGTCGTGCCTTAGCCTTGTTTCCCCTTACCGTGCCGTTCCTTTCGTTACCCTTGCCTTCCCCTGCTTTCCCTTGCCTTCCTTGCCTTCTGTTACTCTTTGCTTGCCTTCCGTGCATTGCCTAGCCTTGCGTTGTCGTGCCTTACCTTGCCTCGCCTGACCGTGCCTTGCCTTGAGTTACCCTTTCCTTGCCTTGCCGTGCATTGCCTAGCCGTGCGTTGTCGTGCATTTGCCTTGTCTTGCCTCACCGTGCTTTGCCTTGCGTTACCCTTTCCTTGCCTTGCCGTGCATGGCCTAGCCCTGCATCGTCGTGCCTTAGCTTTATTTCCCCTTACCGTGCCGTTCCTTTCGTTGCCCTTGCCTTCCCTTGCTTTCCCTTCCCTTCCTTGCCTTCCGTTACTCTTTGCTTGCCTTCCGTTCATTGCCTAGCCTTGCGTTGTCGTGCCTTAGCCTTGCCTCGCCTGACGGTGCCTTGCCTTGAGTTACCCTTTCCTTGCCTTGCCGTGCATTGCCTAGCCGTGCGTTGTCGTGCATTTGCCTTGTCTTGCCTCACCGTGCCTTGCCTTGCGTTACCCTTTCCTTGCCTTGCCGTGAATTGCCTAGCCCTGCATTGTCGTGCCTTAGCTTTGTTTCCCCTTACCGTGCCGTTCCTTTCGTTGCCCTTGCCTTCCCTTGCTTTCCCTTGCCTTCCTTGCCTTCCGTTACTCTTTGCTTGCCTTCCGTTCATTGCCTAGCCTTGCGTTGTCGTGCCTTAGCCTTGCCTCGCCTGACCGTGCCTTGCCTTGCGTTACCCTTTCCTTGCCTTGCCGTGCATTGCCTAGCCGTGCGTTGTCGTGCATTTGCCTTGCCTTGCCTCACCGTGCCTTGCCTTGCGTTACCCTTTCCTTGCCTGGCCGTGCATTGCCTAGGCGTGCGTTGTCGTGCATTAGCCTTGTCTTGCCTTACAGTGCCAGACCTTGCGTTACCCTTTCCTTGCCTGGCCGTGCATTGCGTAGCCGTGCGTTGCCGTTCCTTAGCCTTGTTTCCCGTTGCCGTGCCTTGCCTTTTGTTACACTTGCCTTGCCTTGCTTTGCCTTGCCTTCCTTTCCTTCCGTTACTCTTTCCTTGCCTAGCCGTGCACTGCCTAGCCTTGCGTTGTCGTGCATTAGCTTTGCCTCCCCAAACCGTGCCTTGCCTTGCGTTACCATTTCCTTGCCTTGCCCTGCATTGCCTAGCCCTGCATTGTCGTGCCTTAGCTTGGTTTCCCCTTACCGTGCCGTTCCTTTCGTTGCCCTTGCCTTCCCTTGCTTTCCCTTGCCTTCCTTGCCATCCGTTACTCTTTGCTTGCCTTCCGTTCATTGCCTAGCCTTGCGTTGTCGTGCCTTAGCCTTGCCTCGCCTGACCGTGCCTTGCCGTGCGTTACCCTTTCCTTGCCTTGCCGTGCATTGCCTAGCCGTGCGTTGTCGTGCATTTGCCTTGCCTTCCCTCACCGTGTCTTGCCTTGCGTTACCCTTTCCTTGCCTGGCCTTGCATTGCCTAGCCGTGCGTTGTCGTGCATCAGCCTTGCCTTGCCTCACCGTGCCTTGCCTTGCGTTACCCTTTCCTTGCCTTGCCGTGCATTGCCTAGCCGTGCGTTGCCGTGCCTTAGCCTTATTTCCCCTTGCCGTGCCGTTCCTTCTGTTACCCTTGCCTTGCCTTGCTTTCCCTTGCCTTCCTTGCCTTCCGTTACTCTTTGCTTGCCTTCCGTGCATTGCCTAGCCTTGCGTTGTCGTGCATTAGCCTTGCCTCCCCAAACCGTGCCTTGCCTTGCGTTACCCTTTCCTTGCCTTGCCGTGCATTGCCTAGCCCTGTGTTGTCGTGCCTTAGCCTTGTTTCCCCTTACCGTGCCGTTCCTTTCGTTGCCCTTGCCTTCCCTTGCTTTCCCTTGCCTTCCTTGCCTTCCGTTACTCTTTGCTTGCCTTCCGTTCATTGCCTAGCCTTGCGTTGTCGTGCCTTAGCCTTGCCTCGCCTGACCGTGCCTTGCCTTGCGTTACCCTTTCCTTGCCTTGCCGTGCATTGCCTAGCCGTGCGTTGTCGTGCATTTGCCTTGCCTTGCCTCACCGTGCCTTGCCTTGCGTTACCCTTTCCTTGCCTGGCCTTGCATTGCCTAGCCGTGCGTTGTCGTGCATTAGCCTTGTCTTGCCTTACCGTGCCTTGCCTTGCGTTACCCTTTCCTTGCCTGGCCGTGCATTGCCTAGCCGTGCGTTGCCGTTCCTTAGCCTTTTTCCCCTTGCCGTGCCGTTCTTGCCTTCCGTTACTCTTTGCTTGCCTTCCGTGCATTGCCTAGCCTTGCCTTGCCTTCCTTTCCTTCCGTTACTCTTTCCTTGCCTAGCCGTGCACTGCCTAGCCTTGCGTTGTCGTGCATTAGCTTTGCCTCCCCAAACCGTGCCTTGCCTTGCGTTACCCTTTCCTTGCCTTGCCGTGCATTGCCTAGCCCTGCGTTGTCGTGCCTTAGCCTTGTTTCCCCTTACCGTGCCGTTCCTTCCGTTACCCTTGCCTTCCCCTGCTTTCCCTTGCCTTCCTTGCCTTCCGTTCCTCTTTGCTTGCCTTCCGTGCATTGCCTAGCCTTGCGTTGTCGTGCCTTAGCCTTGCCTCGCCTGACCGTGCTTTCCCATGCGTTACCCTTTCCTTGCCTAGCCTTGCGTTGTCGTGCCTTAGCCTTGCCTCGCCTGACCGTGCCTTGCCTTGCGTTACCCTTGCCTTACCTTGCTTTCCCTTGCCTTCCTTGCCTTCCGTTACTCTTTGCTTTCCTTCCGTGCATTGCCTAGCCTTGCGTTGTCGTGCCTTAGCCTTGCCTCGCGTAACGGTGCCTTGCCTTGCGTTACCCTTTCCTTTCCTTGCCGTGCATTGGCTAGCCCTGCGTTGTCGTGCCTTAGCCTTGTTTCCCCTTACAGTGCCGTTCCTTCCGTTACCCTTGCCTTCCCCTGCTTTCCCTTGCCTTCCTTGCCTTCCGTTACTCTTTGCTTGCCTTCCGTGCATTGCCTAGCCTTGCGTTGTCGTGCCTTAGCCTTGCCTCGCCTTACCGTGCCTTGCCTTGCGTTACCCTTTCCTTGCCTTGCCGTGCATTGCCTAGCCGTGCGTTGTCGTGCATTTGCCTTGTCTTGCCTCACCGTGCTTTGCCTTGCGTTACCCTTTCCTTGCCTTGCCGTGCATTGCCTAGCCCTGCATTGTCGTGCTTTAGCTTTGTTTCCCCTTACCGTGCCGTTCCTTTCGTTGCCCTTGCCTTCCCTTGCTTTCCCTTGCCTTCCTTGCCTTCCGTTACTCTTTGCTTGCCTTCCGTTCATTGCCTAGCCTTGCGTTGTCGTGCCTTAGCCTTGCCTCGCCTGACCGTGCCTTGCCTTGGGTTACCCTTTCCTTGCCTTGCCGTGCATTGCCTAGCCGTGCGTTGTCGTGCATTAGCCTTGTCTTGCCTTACCGTACCTTGCCTTGCGTTACCCTTTCCTTGCCTGGCCGTGCATTGCGTAGCCGTGCGTTGCCGTTCCTTAGCCTTGTTTCCCCTTGCCGTGCCTTGCCTTTTGTTACACTTGCCTTGCCTTGCTTTGCCTTGCCTTCCTTTCCTTCCGTTGCTCTTTCCTTGCCTAGCCGTGCACTGCCTACCCTTGCGTTGTCGTGCATTAGCTTTGCCTCCCCAAACCGTGCCTTGCCTTGCGTTACCATTTCCTTGCCTTGCCCTGCATTGCCTAGCCCTGTGTTGTCGTGCCTTAGTCTTGTTTGCCCTTACCGTGCCGTTCCTTCCGTTACCCTTGCCTTTCCCTGCTTTCCCTTGCCTTCCTTGCCTTCCGTTACTCTTTGCTTGCCTTCCGTGCATTGCCTAGCCTTGCGTTGTCGTGCCTTAGCCTTGCCTCGCCTGACCGTGCCTTGCCTTGCGTTACCCTTTCCTTGCCTTGCCGTGAATTGCCTAGCCGTGCGTTGTCGTGCATCAGCCTTGCCTTGCCTCACCGTGCCTTGCCTTGCGTTACCCTTACCTTGCCTTGCTTTCCCTTCCTTTCATTGCCTTCCGTTACTCTTGGCTTTCCTTCCGTGCATTGCCTAGCCTTGCGTTGTCGTGCCTTAGCCTTGCCTCGCCTGACAGTGCCTTGCCTTGCGTTACACTTTCCTTGCCTTGCCGTGCATTGCCTAGCCGTGCGTTGCCGTGCCTTAGCCTTGTTTCCCCTTGCCGTGCCGTTCCTTCCCTTACCCTTGCCTTGCCTTGCTTTCCCTTGCCTTCCTTGCCTTCCGTTACTCTTTGCTTGCCTTCCGTGCATTGCCTAGCCGTGCGTTGTCGTGCATCAGCCTTGCCCTGCCTCACCGTGCCTTGCCTTACTTTACCCTTTCCTTGCCTTGCCGTGCATTGCCTAGCCGTGCGTTGCCGTGCCTTAGCCTTGTTTCCCCTTGCCGTGCCGTTCCTTCTGTTACCCTTGCCTTGCCTTGCTTTCCCTTGCCTTCCTTGCCTTCCGTTACTCTTTGCTTGCCTTCCGTGCATTGCCTAGCCTTGCGTTGTCGTGCATTCGCCTTCCTCCCCAAACCGTGCCTTGCCTTGCGTTACCCTTTCCTTGCCTTGCCGTGCATTGCCTAGCCGTGCGTTGCCGTTCGTTAGCCTTGTTTCCCCTTGCCGTGCCTTGCCTTTTACACTTGCCTTGCCTTGCTTTCCTTGCCTTCCTTTCCTTCCGTTACTCTTTCCTTGCCTAGCCGTGCACTGCCTAGCCTTGCGTTGTCGTGCATTAGCTTTGCCTCCCCAAACCGTGCCTTGCCTTGCGTTACCATTTCCTTGCCTTGCCCTGCATTGCCTAGCCCTGTGTTGTCGTGCCTTAGTCTTGTTTGCCCTTACCGTGCCGTTCCTTCCGTTACCCTTGCCTTTCCCTGCTTTCCCTTGCCTTCCTTGCCTTCCGTTCCTCTTTGCTTGCCTTCCGTGCATTGCCTAGCCTTGCGTTGTCGTGCCTTAGCCTTGCCTCGCCTGACCGTGCTTTGCCTTGCGTTACCCTTTCCTTGCCTTGCCGTGAATTGCCTAGCCGTGCGTTGTCGTGCATCAGCCTTGCCCTGCCTCACCGTGCCTTGCCTTACTTTACCCTTTCCTTGCCTTGCCGTGCATTGCCTAGCCGTGCGTTGCCGTGCCTTAGCCTTGTTTCCCCTTGCCGTGCCGTTCCTTCTGTTACCCTTGCCTTGCCTTGCTTTCCCTTGCCTTCCTTGCCTTCCGTTACTCTTTGCTTGCCTTCCGTGCATTGCCTAGCCTTGCGTTGTCGTGCATTCGCCTTCCTCCCCAAACCGTGCCTTGCCTTGCGTTACCCTTTCCTTGCCTTGCCGTGCATTGCCTAGCCGTGCGTTGCCGTTCCTTAGCCTTGTTTCCCCTTGCCGTGCCTTGCCTTTTACACTTGCCTTGCCTTGCTTTCCTTGCCTTCCTTGCCTTCCGTTACTCTTTGCTTGCCTTCCGTGCATTGCCTAGCCTTGCGTTGTCGTGCATTAGCTTTGCCTCCCCAAACCGTGCCTTGCCTTGCGTTACCATTTCCTTGCCTTGCCCTGCATTGCCTAGCCCTGTGTTGTCGTGCCTTAGCTTTGTTTCCCCTTACCGTGCCGTTCCTTTCGTTGCCCTTGCCTTCCCTTGCTTTCCCTTGCCTTCCTTGCCTTCCTTTACTCTTTGCTTGCCTTCCGTTCATTGCCTAGCCTTGCGTTGTCGTGCCTTAGCCTTGCCTCGCCTGACCGTGCCTTGCCTTGCGTTACCCTTTCCTTGCCATGCCGTGCATTGCCTAGCCGTGCGTTGTCGTGCATTTGCCTTGCCTTCCCTCACCGTGCCTTGCCTTGCGTTACCCTTTCCTTGCCTGGCCGTGCATTGCCTAGCCGTGCGTTGCCGTGCATTAGCCTTGTCTTGCCTTACCGTGCCTTGCCTTGCGTTACCCTTTACTTGCCTGCCCGTGCATTGCGTAGCTGTGCGTTGCCGTTCCTTAGCCTTGTTTCCCCTTGCCGTGCCTTGCCTTTTGTTACACTTGCCTTGCTTTGCTTTGCCTTGCCTTCCTTTCCTTCCGTTACTCTTTCCTTGCCTAGCCGTGCACTGCCTAGCCTTGCGTTGTCGTGCATTAGCTTTGCCTCCCCAAACCGTGCCTTGCCTTGCGTTACCATTTTCTTGCCTTGCCCTGCATTGCCTAGCCCTGTGTTGTCGTGCCTTAGTCTTGTTTGCCCTTACCGTGCCGTTCCTTTCGTTACCCTTGCCTTCCCCTGCTTTCCCTAGCCTTCCTTGCCTTCCGTTACTCTTTGCTTGCCTTCCGTGCATTGCCTAGCCTTGCGTTGTCGTGCCTTAGCCTTGCCTCGCCTGACCGTGCCTTGCCTTGCGTTACCCTTTCCTTGCCTTGCCGTGCATTGCCTAGCCGTGCGTTGTCGTGCATCAGCCTTGCCTTGCCTCACCGTGCCTTGCCTTGCGTTACCCTTACCTTGCCTTGCTTTCCCTTCCTTTCATTGCCTTCCGTTACTCTTTGCTTCCTTCCGTGCATTGCCTAGCCTTGCGTTGTCGTGCCTTAGCCTTGCCTCGCCTTACCGTGCCTTGCCTTGAGTTACCCTTTCCTTGCTTTGCCGTGCATTGCCTAGCCGTGCGTTGCCGTGCCTTAGCCTTGTTTCCCCTTGCCGTGCCGTTCCTTCCGTTACCCTTGACTTGCCTTGCTTTCCCTTGCCTTCCTTGCCTTCCGTTTCTCTTTGCTTGCCTTCCGTGCATTGCCTAGCCTTGCGTTGTCGTGCCTTAACCTTGCCTCGCGTAACGGTGCCTTGCCTTGCGTTACCCTTTCCTTTCCTTGCCGTGCATTGGCTAGCCCTGCGTTGTCGTGCCTTAGCCTTGTTTCCCGTTACCGTGCCGTTCCTTCCGTTACCCTTGCCTTCCCCTGCTTTCCCTTGCCTTCCTTGCCTTCCGTTACTCTTTGCTTGCCTTCCGTTTATTGCCTAGCCTTGCGTTGTCGTGCATTCGCCTTCCTCCCCAAACCGTGCCTTGCCTTGCGTTACCCTTTCCTTGCTTTGCCGTGCATTGCCTAGCCGTGCGTTGCCGTTCCTTAGCCTTGTTTCCCCTTGCCGTGCCTTGCCTTTTACACTTGCCTTGCCTTGCTTTCCTTGCCTTCCTTTCCTTCCGTTACTCTTTCCTTGCCTAGCCGTGCACTGCCTAGCCTTGCGTTGTCGTGCATTAGCTTTGCCTCCCCAAACCGTGCCTTGCCTTGCGTTACCATTTCCTTGCCTTGCCCTGCATTGCCTAGCCCTGTGTTGTCGTGCCTTAGTCTTGTTTGCCCTTACCGTGCCGTTCCTTCCGTTACCCTTGCCTTTCCCTGCTTTCCCTAGCCTTCCTTGCCTTCCGTTCCTCTTTGCTTGCCTTCCGTGCATTGCCTAGCCTTGCGTTGTCGTGCCTTAGCCTTGCCTCGCCTGACCGTGCTTTGCCTTGCGTTACCCTTTCCTTGCCTTGCCGTGAATTGCCTAGCCGTGCGTTGTCGTGCATCAGCCTTGCCCTGCCTCACAGTGCCTTGCCTTACTTTACCCTTTCCTTGCCTTGCCGTGCATTGCCTAGCCGTGCGTTGCCGTGCCTTAGCCTTGTTTCCCCTTGCCGTGCCGTTCCTTCTGTTACCCTTGCCTTGCCTTGCTTTCCCTTGCCTTCCTTGCCTTCCGTTACTCTTTGCTTGCCTTCCGTGCATTGCCTAGCCTTGCGTTGTCGTGCATTCGCCTTCCTCCCCAAACCGTGCCTTGCCTTGCGTTACCCTTTCCTTGCCTTGCCGTGCATTGCCTAGCCGTGCGTTGCCATTCCTTAGCCTTGTTTCCCCTTGCCGTGCCTTGCCTTTTACACTTGCCTTGCCTTGCTTTCCTTGCCTTCCTTGCCTTGCGTTACCCTTTCCTTTCCTTGCCGTGCATTGGCTAGCCCTGCGTTGTCGTGCATTAGCTTTGCCTCCCCAAACCGTGCCTTGCCTTGCGTTACCATTTCCTTGCCTTGCCCTGCATTGCCTAGCCCTGTGTTGTCGTGCCTTAGTCTTGTTTGCCCTTACCGTGCCGTTCCTTCCGTTACCCTTGCCTTTCCCTGCTTTCCCTAGCCTTCCTTGCCTTCCGTTACTCTTTGCTTGCCTTCCGTGCATTGCCTAGCCTTGCGTTGTCGTGCCTTAGCCTTGCCTCGCCTGACCGTGCTTTGCCTTGCGTTACCCTTTCCTTGCCTTGCCGTGAATTGCCTAGCCGTGCGTTGTCGTGCATCAGCCTTGCCTTGCCTCACCGTGCCTTGCCTTGCGTTAGCCTTACCTTGCCTTGCTTTCCCTTGCCTTCCTTGCCTTCCGTTACTCTTTGCTTGCCTTCCGTGCATTGCCTAGCCTTGCGTTGTCGTGCCTTAGCCTTGCCTCGCGTAACGGTGCCTTGCCTTGCGTTACCCTTTCCTTTCCTTGCCGTGCGTTGGCTAGCCCTGCGTTGTCGTGCCTTAGCCTTGTTTCCCCTTACCGTGCCGTTCCTTCCGTTACCCTTGCCTTCCCCTGCTTTCCCTTGCCTTCCTTGCCTTCCGTTACTCTTTGCTTGCCTTCCGTTTATTGCCTAGGTTGCGTTGTCGTGCCTTAGCCTTGCCGCGCCTTACCGTGCCTTGCCTTGCGTTACCCTTTCCTTACCTTGCCGTGCATTGCCTAGCCTTGCGTTGTCTTGCCTTAGCCTTGCCTCGCCTGACCGTGCCTTGCCTTGCGTTACCCTTTCCTTGCCTTGCCGTGCATTGCCTAGCCGTGCGTTGTCGTGCATTAGCCTTGCCTTGCCTCACCGTGCCTTGCCTTGCGTTACCCTTTCCTTGCCTTGCCGTGCATTGCCTAGCCGTGCGTTGCCGTGCCTTAGCCTTGTTTCCCCTTGCCGTGCCGTTCCTTCTGTTACCCTTGCCTTGCCTTGCTTTCCCTTGCCTTCCTTGCCTTCCGTTACTCTTTGCTTGCCTTCCGTGCATTGCCTAGCCTTGCGTTGTCGTGCATTCGCCTTCCTCCCCAAACCGTGCCTTGCCTTGCGTTACCCTTTCCTTGCCTTGCCCTGCATTGCCTAGCCTTGCGTTGTCGTGCCTTAGCCTTGCTTCGCCTGACCGTGCCTTGCCTTGAGTTACCCTTTCCTTGCCTTGCCGTGCATTGCCTAGCCGTGCGTTGTCGTGCATTTGCCTTGTCTTGCCTCACCGTGCTTTGCCTTGCGTTACCCTTTCCTTGCCTTGCCGTGCATTGCCTAGCCCTACATTGTCGGGCCTTAGCTTTGTTTCCCCTTACCGTGCCGTTCCTTTCGTTGCCCTTGCCTTCCCTTGCTTTCCCTTGCCTTCCTTGCCTTCCGTTACTCTTTGCTTGCCTTCCGTTCATTGCCTAGCCTTGCGTTGTCGTGCCTTAGCCTTGCCTCGCCTGACCGTGCCTTGCCTTGCGTTACCCTTTCCTTGCCTTCCCGTGCATTGCCTAGCCGTGCGTTGTCGTGCATTTGCCTTGCCTTGCCTCACCGTGCCTTGCCTTGCGTTACCCTTTCCTTGCCTGGCCGTGCATTGCCTAGCCGTGCGTTGTCGTGCATTAGCCTTGTCTTGCCTTACCGTGCCTTGCCTTGCGTTACCCGTTCCTTGCCTGGCCGTGCATTGCCTAGCCGTGCGTTGCCGTTCCTTAGCCTTGTTTCCCCTTGCCGTGCCTTGCCTTTTGTTACACTTGCCTTGCCTTGCTTTGCCTTGCCTTCCTTTCCTTCCGTTACTCTTTCCTTGCCTAGCCGTGCACTGCCTAGCCTTGCGTTGTCGTGCATCAGCCTTGCCTTGCCTCACCGTGCCTTGCCTTGCGTTACCCTTACCTTGCCTTGCTTTCCCTTGCTTTCCTTGCCTTCCGTTACTCTTTGCTTACCTTACGTGCATTGCCTAGACTTGCGTTGTCGTGCCTTAGCCTTGCCTTGCCTGACAGTGCCTTGCCTTGCGTTACCCTTTCCTTGCCTGGCCGTGCATTGCCTAGCCGTGCGTTGCTGTGCCTTAGCCTTGTTTCCCCTTGCAGAGCCGTTCCTTCCCTTACCCTTGCCTTGCCTTGCCTTCCCTTGCCTTCCTTGCCTTCCGTTACTCTTTGCTTGCCTCCCGTGCATTGCCTAGCCTTGCGTTGTCGTGCCTTAGCCTTGCCTCGCGTAACGGTGCCTTGCCTTGCGTTACCCTTTCCTTTCCTTGCCGTGCATTGGCTAGCCCTGCGTTGTCGTGCCTTAGCCTTGTTTCCCCTTACCGTGCCGTTCCTTCCGTTACCCTAGCCTTCCCCTGCTTTCCCTTGCCTTCCTTGCCTTCCGTTACTCTTTGCTTGCCTACCGTTTATTGCCTAGCCTTGCGTTGTCGTGACTTAGCCTTGCCGCGCCTTACCGTGCCTTGCCTTGCGTTACCCTTTCCTTTCCTTGCCGTGCATTGGCTAGCCCTGCGTTGTCGTGCCTTAGCCTTGTTTCCCCTTACCGTGCCGTTCCTTCCGTTACCCTTGCCTTCCCCTGCTTTCCCTTGCCTTCCTTGCCTTCCGTTACTCTTTGCTTGCCTACCGTTTATTGCCTAGCCTTGCGTTGTCGTGCCTTAGCCTTGCCGCGCCTTACCGTGCCTTGCCTTGAGTTACCCTTTCCTTGCCTTGCCGTGCATTGCCTAGCCGTGCGTTGTCGTGCATTTGCCTTGTCTTGCCTCACCGTGCTTTGCCTTGCGTTACCCTTTCCTTGCCTTGCCGTGCATTGCCTAGCCCTGCATTGTCGTGCCTTAGCTTTGTTTCCCCTTACCGTGCCGTTCCTTTCGTTGCCCTTGCCTTCCCTTGCTTTCCCTTGCCTTCCTTGCCTTCCGTTACTCTTTGCTTGCCTACCGTTTATTGCCTAGCCTTGCGTTGTCGTGCCTTAGCCTTGCCGCGCCTTACCGTGCCTTGCCTTGCGTTACCCTTTCCTTGCCTTGCCGTGCATTGCCTAGCCTTGCGTTGTCGTGCCTTAGCCTTGCCTCGCCTGACCGTGCCTTGCCTTGCGTTACCCTTTCCTTGCCTTGCCGTGCATTGCCTAGCCGTGCGTTGTCGTGCATCAGCCTTGCCTTGCCTCACCGTGCCTTGCCTTGCGTTACCCTTTCCTTGCCTTGCCGTGCATTGCCTAGCCGTGCGTTGCCGTGCCTTAGCCTTGTTTCCCCTTGCCGTGCCGTTCCTTCTGTTACCCTTGCCTTGCCTTGCTTTCCCTTGCCTTCCTTGCCTTCCGTTACTCTTTGCTTGCCTTCCGTGCATTGCCTAGCCTTGCGTTGTCGTGCATTCGCCTTCCTCCCCAAACCGTGCCTTGCCTTGCGTTACCCTTTCCTTGCCTTGCCGTGCATTGCCTAGCCGTGCGTTGCCGTGCCTTAGCCTTATTTCCCCTTCCCGTGCCGTTCCTTCTGTTACCCTTGCCTTGCCTTGCTTTCCCTTGCCGTCCTTGCCTTCCGTTACTCTTTGCTTGCCTTCCGTGCATTGCCTAGCCTTGCGTTGTCGTGCATGCGCCTTCCTCCCCAACCGTGCCTTGCCTTGCGTTACCCTTTCCTTGCCTTGCCCTGCATTGCCTAGCCCTGAGTTGTCGTGCCTGAGCCTGGTTTCCCCTTACCGTGCCGTTCCTTTCGTTACCCTTGCCTTCCCCTGCTTTCCCTTGCCTTCCTTGCCTTCCGTTACTCTTTGCTTGCCTTCCGTGCATTGCCTAGCCTTGCGTTGTCGTGCCTTAGCCTTGCCTCGCCTGACCGTGCCTTGCCTTGCGTTACACTTTCCTTGCCTTGCCGTGCATTGCCTAGCCGTGCGTTGTCGTGCATTTGCCTTGTCTTGCCTCACCGTGCTTTGCCTTGCGTTACCCTTTCCTTGCCTTGCCGTGCATTGCCTAGCCGTGCGTTGCCGTGCCTTAGCCTTGTTTCCCGTTGCCGTGCCGTTCCTTCTGTTACCCTTGCCTTGCCTTGCTTTCCCTTGCCTTCCTTGCCTTCCGTTACTCTTTGCTTGCCTAGCCGTGCACTGCCTAGCCTTGCGTTGTCGTGCATTAGCTTTGCCTCCCCAAACCGTGCCTTGCCTTGCGTTACCCTTTCCTTGCCTTGCCCTGCATTGCCTAGCCCTGTGTTATCGTGCCTTAGCCTTGTTTCCCCTTACCGTGCCGTTCCTTTCGTTACCCTTGCCTTCCCCTGCTTTCCCTTGCCTTCCTTGCCTTCCGTTACTCTTTGCTTGCCTTCCGTGCATTGCCTAGCCTTGCGTTGTCGTGCCTTAGCCTTGCTTCGCCTGACCGTGCCTTGCCTTGCGTTACCCTTTCCTTGCCTTGCCGTGCATTGCCTAGCCGTGCGTTGTCGTGCATTTGCCTTGTCTTGCCTCACCGTGCTTTGCCTTGCGTTACCCTTTCCTTGCCTTGCCGTGCATTGCCTAGCCCTGCATTGTCGTGCCTTAGCTTTGTTTCCCCTTACCGTGCCGTTCCTTTCGTTGCCCTTGCCTTCCCTTGCTTTCCCTTGCCTTCCTTGCCTTCCGTTACTCTTTGCTTGCCTTCCGTTCATTGCCTAGCCTTGCGTTGTCGTGCCTTAGCCTGGCCTCGGCTGACCGTGCCTTGCCTTGCGTTACCCTTTCCTTGCCTTCCCGTGCATTGCCTAGCCGTGCGTTGTCGTGCATTTGCCTTGCCTTGCCTCACCGTGCCTTGCCTTGCGTTACCCTTTCCTTGCCTGGCCGTGCATTGGCTAGCCGGTCGTTGTCGTGCATTAGCCTTGTCTTGCCTTACCGTGCCTTGCCTTGCGTTACCCGTTCCTTGCCTGGCCGTGCATTGCGTAGCCGTGCGTTGCCGTTCCTTAGCCTTGTTTCCCCTTGCCGTGCCTTGCCTTTTGTTACACTTGCCTTGCCTTGCTTTGCCTTGCCTTCCTTTCCTTCCGTTACTCTTTCCTTGCCTAGACGTGCACTGCCTAGCCTTGCGTTGTCGTGCATCAGCCTTGCCTTGCCTCACCGTGCCTTGCCTTGCGTTACCCTTACCTTGCCTTGCTTTCCCTTCCTTTCATTGCCTTCCGTTACTCTTTGCTTTCCTTCCGTGCATTGCCTAGCCTTGCGTTGTCGTGCCTTAGCCTTGCCTCGCCTGACAGTGCGTTGCCGTGCCTTAGCCTTGTTTCCCCTTGCCGTGCCGTTCCTTCCGTTACCCTTGCCTTGCCTTGCTTTCCCTTGCCTTCCTTGCCTTCCGTTACTCTTTGCTTGGCTTCCGTGCATTGCCTAGCCTTGCGTTGTCGTGCCTTAGCCTTTCCTCGCGTAAGGGTGCCTTGCCTTGCGTTACCCTTTCCTTTCCTTGCCGTGCATTGGCTAGCCCTGCGTTGTCGTGCCTTAGCCTTGTTTCCCCTTACCGTGCCGTTCCTTCCGTTACCCTTGCCTTCCCCTGCTTTCCCTTGCCTTCCTTGCCTTCCGTTACTCTTTGCTTGCCTTCCGTTTATTGCCTAGCCTTGCGTTGTCGTGCCTTAGCCTTGCCGCGCCTTACCGTGCCTTGCCTTGCGTTACCCTTTCCTTGCCTTGCCGTGCATTGCCTAGCCTTGCGTTGTCGTGCCTTAGCCTTGCCTCGCCTGACCGTGCCTTGCCTTGCGTTACCCTTTCCTTGCCTTGCCGTGCATTGCCTAGCCGTGCGTTGTCGTGCATCAGCCTTGCCTTGCCTCACCGTGCCTTGCCTTGCGTTACCCTTTCCTTGCCTTGCCGTGCATTGCCTAGCCGTGCGTTGTCGTGCATCAGCCTTGCCTTGCCTCACCGTGCCTTGCCTTGCGTTACCCTTTCCTTGCCTTGCCCTGCATTGCCTAGCCCTGTGTTGTCGTGCCTTAGCCTTGTTTCCCCTTACCGTGCCGTTCCTTTCGTTACCCTTGCCTTCCCCTGCTTTCCCTTGCCTTCCTTGCCTTCTGTTACTCTTTGCTTGCCTTCCGTGCATTGCCTAGCCTTGCGTTGTCGTGCCTTAGCCTTGCCTCGCCTGACCGTGCCTTGCCTTGAGTTACCCTTTCCTTGCCTTGCCGTGCATTGCCTAGCCGTGCTTTGTCGTGCATTTGCCTTGTCTTGCCTCACCGTGCTTTGCCTTGCGTTACCCTTTCCTTGCCTTGCCGTGCATGGCCTAGCCCTGCATTGTCGTGCCTTAGCTGTATTTCCCCTTACCGTGCCGTTCCTTTCGTTGCCCTTGCCTTCCCTTGCTTTCCCTTGCCTTCCTTGCCTTCCGTTACTCTTTGCTTGCCTTCCGTTCATTGCCTAGCCTTGCTTTGTCGTGCCTTAGCCTTGCCTCGCCTGACCGTGCCTTGCCTTGCGTTACCCTTTCCTTGCCTTGCCGTGCATTGCCTAACCGTGCGTTCTCGTGCATCAGCCTTGCCTTGCCTCACCGTGCCTTGCCTTGCGTTACCCTTTCCTTGCCTTGCCGTGCATTGCCTAGCCGTGCGTTGCCGTGCCTTAGCCTTGTTTCCCCTTGCCGTGCCGTTCCTTCTGTTACCCTTGCCTTGCCTTGCTTTCCCTTGCCTTCCTTGCCTTCCGTTACTCTTTGCTTGCCTTCCGTGCATTGCCTAGCCTTGAGTTGTCGTGCATTCGCCTTCCTCCCCAAACCGTGCCTTGCCTTGCGTTACCCTTTCATTGCCTTGCCCTGCATTGCCTAGCCCTGTGTTGTCGTGCCTTAGCCTTGTTTCCCCTTACCGTGCCGTTCCTTTCGTTACCCTTGCCTTCCCCTGCTTTCCCTTGCCTTCCTTGCCTTCCGTTACTCTTTGCTTGCCTTCCGTGCATTGCCTAGCCTTGCGTTGTCGTGCCTTAGCCTTGCCTCGCCTGACGGTGCCTTGCCTTGAGTTACCCTTTCCTTGCCTTGCCGTGCATTGCCTAGCCGTGCGTTGTCGTGCATTTGCCTTGTCTTGCCTCACCGTGCTTTGCCTTGCGTTAGCCTTTCCTTGCCTTGCCGTGAATTGCCTAGCCCTGCATTGTCGTGCCTTAGCTTTGTTTCCCCTTACCGTGCCGTTCCTTTCGTTGCCCTTGCCTTCCCTTGCTTTCCCTTGCCTTCCTTGCCTTCCGTTACTCTTTGCTTGCCTTCCGTTCATTGCCTAGCCTTGCGTTGTCGTGCCTTAGCCTTGCCTAGCCTGACCGTGCCTTGCCTTGCGTTACCCTTTCCTTGCCTTGCCGTGCATTGCCTAGCCGTGCGTTGTCGTGCATTAGCCTTGCCTTGCCTCACCGTGCCTTGCCTTGCGTTACCCTTTCCTTGCCTGGCCGTGCATTGCCTAGCCGTGCGTTGTCGTGCATTAGCCTTGTCTTGCCTTACAGTGCCAGACCTTGCGTTACCCTTTCCTTGCCTGGCCGTGCATTGCGTAGCCGTGCGTTGCCGTTCCTTAGCCTTGTTTCCCGTTGCCGTGCCTTGCCTTTTGTTACACTTGCCTTGCCTTGCTTTGCCTTGCCTTCCTTTCCTTCCGTTACTCTTTCCTTGCCTAGCCGTGCACTGCCTAGCCTTGCGTTGTCGTGCATTAGCTTTGCCTCCCCAAACCGTGCCTTGCCTTGCGTTACCCTTTCCTTGCCTTGCCCTGCATTGCCTAGCCCTGCATTGTCGTGCCTTAGCTTGGTTTCCCCTTACCGTGCCGTTCCTTTCGTTGCCCTTGCCTTCCCTTGCTTTCCCTTGCCTTCCTTGCCTTCCGTTACTCTTTGCTTGCCTTCCGTTCATTGCCTAGCCTTGCGTTGTCGTGCCTTAGCCTTGCCTCGCCTGACCGTGCCTTGCCTTGCGTTACCCTTTCCTTGCCTTGCCGTGCATTGCCTAGCCGTGCGTTGTCGTGCATTTGCCTTGCCTTCCCTCACCGTGCCTTGCCTTGCGTTACCCTTTCCTTGCCTGGCCTTGCATTGCCTAGCCGTGCGTTGTCGTGCATTAGCCTTGTCTTGCCTCACCGTGCCTTGCCTTGCGTTACCCTTTCCTTGCCTGGCCGTGCATTGCATAGCCGTGCGTTGCCGTTCCTTAGCCTTGTTTCCCCTTGCCGTGCCTTGCCTTTTGTTACACTTGCCTTGCCTTGCTTTGCCTTGCCTTCCTTTCCTTCCGTTACTCTTTCCTTGCCTAGCCGTGCACTGCCTAGCCTTGCGTTGTCGTGCATTAGCTTTGCCTCCCCAAACCGTGCCTTGCCTTGCGTTACCATTTCCTTGCCTTGCCCTGCATTGCCTAGCCCTGTGTTGTCGTGCCTTAGTCTTGTTTGCCCTTACCGTGCCGTTCCTTCCGTTACCCTTGCCTTTCCCTGCTTTCCCTAGCCTTCCTTGCCTTCCGTTCCTCTTTGCTTGCCTTCCGTGCATTGCCTAGCCTTGCGTTGTCGTGCCTTAGCCTTGCCTCGCCTGACCGTGCTTTGCCTTGCGTTACCCTTTCCTTGCCTTGCCGTGAATTGCCTAGCCGTGCGTTGTCGTGCATCAGCCTTGCCTTGCCTCACCGTGCCTTGCCTTGCGTTACCCTTACCTTGCCTTGCTTTCCCTTGCCTTCCTTGCCTTCCGTTACTCTTTGCTTGCCTTCCGTGCATTGCCTAGCCTTGCGTTGTCGTGCCTTAGCCTTGCCTCGCGTAACGGTGCCTTGCCTTGCGTTACCCTTTCCTTGCCTTGCCGTGCATTGCCTAGCCCTGCATTGTCGTGCCTTAGCTTTGTTTCCCCTTACCGTGCCGTTCCTTTCGTTGCCCTTGCCTTCCCTTGCTTTCCCTTGCCTTCCTTGCCTTCCGTTACTCTTTGCTTGCCTTCCGTGCATTGCCTAGCCTTGCGTTGTCGTGCCTTAGCCTTGCCTCGCCTGACCGTGCCTTGCCTTGCGTTACCCTTTCCTTGCCTTGCCGTGCATTGCCTAGCCTTGCGTTGTCGTGCCTTAGCCTTGCCTCGCCTGACCGTGCCTTGCCTTGCGTTACCCTTTCCTTGCCTTGCCGTGCATTGCCTAGCCGTGCGTTGTCGTGCATCAGCCTTGCCTTGCCTCACCGTGCCTTGCCTTGCGTTACCCTTTCCTTGCCTTGCCCTGCATTGCCTAGCCCTGTGTTGTCGTGCCTTAGCCTTGTTTCCCCTTACCGTGCCGTTCCTTTCGTTACCCTTGCCTTCCCCTGCTTTCCCTTGCCTTCCTTGCCTTCCGTTACTCTTTGCTTGCCTTCCGTGCATTGCCTAGCCTTGCGTTGTCGTGCCTTAGCCTTGCCTCGCCTGACCGTGCCTTGCCTTGAGTTACCCTTTCCTTGCCTTGCCGTGCATTGCCTAGCCGTGCGTTGTCGTGCATTTGCCTTGTCTTGCCTCACCGTGCTTTGCCTTGCGTTACCCTTTCCTTTCCTTGCCGTGCATTGCCTAGCCCTGCATTGTCGTGCCTTAGCTTTGTTTCCCCTTACCGTGCCGTTCCTTTCGTTGCCCTTGCCTTCCCTTGCTTTCCCTTGCCTTCCTTGCCTTCCGTTACTCTTTGCTTGCTTTCCGTTCATTGCCTAGCCTTGCGTTGTCGTGCCTTAGCCTTGCCTCGCCTGACCGTGCCTTGCCTTGCGTTACCCTTTCCTTGCCTTGCCGTGCATTGCCTAGCCGTGCGTTGTCGTGCATTAGCCTTGTCTTGCCATACCGTGCCTTGCCTTGCGTTACCCTTTCCTTGCCTGGCCGTGCATTGCGTAGCCGTGCGTTGCCGTTCCTTAGCCTTGTTTCCCCTTGCCGTGCCTTGCCTTTTGTTACACTTGCCTTGCCTTGCTTTGCCTTGCCTTCCTTTCCTTCCGTTACTCTTTCCTTGCCTAGCCGTGCACTGCCTAGCCTTGCGTTGTCGTGCATTAGCTTTGCCTCCCCAAACCGTGCCTTGCCTTGCGTTACCATTTCCTTGCCTTGCCCTGCATTGCCTAGCCCTGTGTTGTCGTGCCTTAGTCTTGTTTGCCCTTACCGTGCCGTTCCTTCCGTTACCCTTGCCTTTCCCTGCTTTCCCTATCCTTCCTTGCATTCCGTTCCTCTTTGCTTGCCTTCCGTGCATTGCCTAGCCTTGCGTTGTCGTGCCTTAGCCTTGCCTCGCCTGACCGTGCCTTGCCTTGCGTTACCCTTTCCTTGCCTTGCCGTGAATTGCCTAGCCGTGCGTTGTCGTGCATCAGCCTTGCCTTGCCTCACCGTGCCTTGCCTTGCGTTACCCTTACCTTGCCTTGCTTTCCCTTCCTTTCATTGCCTTCCGTTACTCTTTGCTTGCCTTCCGTGCATTGCCTAGCCTTGCGTTGTCGTGCCTTAGCCTTGCCTCGCCTGACAGTGCCTTGCCTTGCGTTACCCTTTCCTTGCCTTGCCGTGAATTGCCTAGCCGTGCGTTGTCGTGCATCAGCCTTGCCTTGCCTCACCGTGCCTTGCCTTGCGTTACCCTTACCTTGCCTTGCTTTCCCTTCCTTTCATTGCCTTCCGTTACTCTTTCTTTCCTTCCGTGCATTGCCTAGCCGTGCGTTGCCGTGCCTTAGCCTTGTTTCCCCTTGCCGTGCCGTTCCTTCCGTTACCCTTGCCTTGCCTTGCTTTCCCTTGCCTTCCTTGCCTTCCGTTTCTCTTTGCTTGCCTTCCGTGCATTGCCTAGCCTTGCGTTGTCGTGCCTTAGCCTTGCCTCGCGTAACGGTGCCTTGCCTTGCGTTACCCTTTCCTTTCCTTGCCGTGCATTGGCTAGCCCTGCGTTGTCGTGCCTTAGCCTTGTTTCCCCTTACCGTGCCGTTCCTTCCGTTACCCTTGCCTTCCCCTGCTTTCCCTTCCTTTCATTGCCTTCCGTTACACTTTGCTTTCCTTCCGTTTATTGCCTAGCCTTGCGTTGTCGTGCCTTAGACTTGCCGCGCCTTTCCGTGCCTTGCCTTGCGTTACCCTTTCCTTGCCTTGCCGTGCATTGCCTAGCCTTGCGTTGTCGTGCCTTAGCCTTGCCTCGCCTGACCGTGCCTTGCCTTGCGTTACCCTTTCCTTGCCTTGCCGTGCATTGCCTAGCCGTGCGTTGTCGTGCATCAGCCTTGCCTTGCCCCACCGTGCCTTGCCTTGCGTTACCCTTTCCTTGCCTTGCCGTGCATTACCTAGCCGTGCGTTGCCGTGCCTTAGCCTTATTTCCCCTTCCCGTGCCGTTCCTTCTGTTACCCTTGCCTTGCCTTGCTTTCCCTTGCCGTCCTTGCCTTCCGTTACTCTTTGCTTGCCTTCCGTGCATTGCCTAGCCTTGCGTTGTCGTGCATGCGCCTTCCTCCCCAAACCGTGCCTTGCCTTGCGTTACCCTTTCCTTGCCTTGCCGTGCATTGCCTAGCCGTGCGTTGTCGTGCATTTGCCTTGTCTTGCCTCACCGTGCTTTGCCTTGCGTTACCCTTTCCTTGCCTTGCCGTGCATTGCCTAGCCCTGCATTGTCGTGCCTTAGCTTTGTTTCCCCTTACCGTGCCGTTCCTTTCGTTGCCCTTGCCTTCCCTTGCTTTCCCTTGCCTTCCTTGCCTTCCGTTACACTTTGCTTGCCTTCCGTGCATTGCCTAGCCTTGCGTTGTCGTGCCTTAGCCTTGCCTCGACTGACCGTGCCTTGCCTTGCGTTACCCTTTCCTTGCCTTGCCGTGCATTGCCTAGCCGTGCGTTGTCGTGCATTAGCCTTGCCTTGCCTCACCGTGTCTTGCCTTGCGTTACCCTTTCCTTGCCTTGCCGTGCATTGCCTAGCCGTGCGTTGTCGTGCATCAGCCTTGCCTTGCCTCACCGTGCCTTGCCTTGCGTTACCCTTACCTTGCCTTGCTTTCCCTTGCTTTCCTTGCCTTCCGTTACTCTTTGCTTACCTTCCGTGCATTGCCTAGCCTTGCGTTGTCGTGCCTTAGCCTTGACTCGCCTGACAGTGCCTTGCCTTGCGTTACCCTTTCCTTGCCTTGCCGTGCATTGCCTAGCCGTGCGTTGTCGTGCCTTAGCCTTGTTTCCCCTTGCCGTGCCGTTCCTTCCGTTACCCTTGCCTTGCCTTGCTTTCCCTTGCCTTCCTTGCCTTCCGTTACTCTTTGCTTGCCTTCCGTGCATTGCCTAGCCTTGAGTTGTCGTGCCTTAGCCTTGCCTCGCGTAACGGTGCCTTGCCTTGCGTTACCCTTTCCTTTCCTTGCCGTGCATTGGCTAGCCCTGCGTTGTCGTGCCTTAGCCTTGTTCCCCTTACCGTGCCGTTCCATCCGTTACCCTTGCCTTCCCCTGCTTTCCCTTGCCTTCCTTGCCTTCCGTTACTCTTTGCTTGCCTTCCGTTTATTGCCTAGCCTTGCGTTGTCGTGCCTTAGCCTTGCCGCGCCTTACCGTGCCTTGCCTTGCGTTACCCTTTCCTTGCCTTGCCGTGCATTGCCTAGCCTTGCGTTGTCGTGCCTTAGCCTTGCCTCGCCTGACCGTGCCTTGCCTTGCGTTACCCTTTCCTTGCCTTGCCGTGCATTGCCTAGCCGTGCGTTGTCGTGCATCAGCCTGGCCTTGCCTCACCGTGCCTTGCCTTGCGTTACCCTTTCCTTGCCTTGCCGTGCATTGCCTAGCCGTGCGTTGCCGTGCCTTAGCCTCGTTTCCCATTTCCGTGCCGTTCCTTCTGTTACCCTTACCTTGCCTTGCTTTCCCTTGCCTTCCTTGCCTTCCGTTACTCTTTGCTTGCCTTTCGTGCATTGCCTAGCCTTGCGTTGTCGTGCATTCGCCTTCCTCCCCGAACCGTGCCTTGCCTTGCCTTACCCTTTCCTTGCCTTGCCCTGCATTGCCTAGACCTGCGTTGTCGTGCCTTAGCCTTGTTTCCCCTTACCGTGCCGTTACTTCGGTTACCCTTGCCTTCCCCTGCTTTCCCTTGCCTTCCTTGCCTTCTGTTACTCTTTGCTTGCCTTCCGTGCATTGCCTAGCCTTGCGTTGTCGTGCCTTAGCCTTGCCTCGCCTGACCGTGCCTTGCCTTGAGTTACCCTTTCCTTGCCTTGCCGTGCATTGCCTAGCCGTGCGTTGTCGTGCATTTGCCTTGTCTTGCCTCACCGTGCTTTGCCTTGCGTTACCCTTTCCTTGCCTTGCCGTGCATTGCCTAGCCCTGCATTGTCGTGCCTTAGCTTTGTTTCCCCTTACCGTGCCGTTCCTTTCGTTGCCCTTGCCTTCCCTTGCTTTCCCTTGCCTTCCTTGCCTTCCGTTACTCTTTGCTTGCCTTCCGTTCATTGCCTAGCCTTGCGTTGTCGTGCCTTAGCCTTGCCTCGCCTGACCGTGCCTTGCCTTGCGTTACCCTTTCCTTGCCTTGCCGTGCATTGCCTAGCCGTGCGTTGTCGTGCATATGCCTTGCCTTGCCTCACCGTGCCTTGCCTTGCGTTACCCTTTCCTTGCCTGGCCGTGCATTGCCTAGCCGTGCGTTGTCGTGCATTAGCCTTGCCTTGCCTTACCGTGCCTTGCCTTGCGTTACCCTTTCATTGCCTGGCCGTGCATTGCCTAGCCGTGCGTTGCCGTGCCTTAGCCTTGTTTCCCCTTGCCGTGCCGTTCCTTCCGTTACCCTTGCCTTGCCTTGCTTTCCCTTGCCTTCCTTGCCTTCCGTTACTCTTTGCTTGCCTTCCGTGCATTGCCTAGCCTTGCGTTGTCGTGCCTTAGCCTTGCCTCGCCTGACCGTGCCTTTTCTTGACTTACCCTTTCCTTGCCTTGCCGTGCATTGCCTAGCCGTGCGTTGTCGTGCATTTGCCTTGTCTTGCCTCACCGTGCTTTGCCTTGCGTTACCCTTTCCTTGCCTTGCCGTGCATTGCCTAGCCCTGCATTGTCGTGCCTTAGCTTTGTTTCCCCTTACCGTGCCGTTCCTTTCGTTGCCCTTGCCTTCCCTTGCTTTCCCTTGCCTTCCTTGCCTTCCGTTACTCTTTGCTTGCCTTCCGTTCATTGCCTAGCCTTGCGTTGTCGTGCCTTAGCCTTGCCTCGCCTGACCGTGCCTTGCCTTGCGTTACTCTTTCTTGCCTTGCCGTGCATTGCCTGGCCGTGCGTTGTCGTGCATTTGCCTTGCCTTGCCTCACCGTGCCTTGCCTTGCGTTACCCTTTCCTTGCCTGGCCGTGCATTGCCTAGCCGTGCGTTGCCTTGCGTTACCCTTTCCTTGCCTGGCCGTGCATTGCCTAGCCGTGCGTTGTCGTGCATTAGCCTTGTCTTCCCTTACCGTGCCTTGCCTTGCGTTACCCTTTCCTTGCCTGCCCGTGCATTGCGTAGCCGTGCGTTGCCGTTCCTTAGCCTTGTTTCCCCTTGCCGTGCCTTGCCTTTTGTTACACTTGCCTTGCCTTGCTTTGCCTTGCCTTCCTTTCCTTCCGTTACTCTTTCCTTGCCTAGACGTGCACTGCCTAGCCTTGCGTTGTCGTGCATTAGCTTTGCCTCCCCAAACCGTGCCTTGCCTTGCGTTACCATTTCCTTGCCTTGCCCTGCATTGCCTAGCCCTGTGTTGTCGTGCCTTAGTCTTGTTTGCCCTTACCGTGCCGTTCCTTCCGTTACCCTTGCCTTTCCCTGCTTTCCCTAGCCTTCCTTGCCTTCCGTTCCTCTTTGCTTGCCTTCCGTGCATTGCCTAGCCTTCCGTTGTCGTGCCGTAGCCTTATCTCCCCTGACCGTGCATTCCCTTGCTTTAACCTTTCCTTGCCTTGCCGTGCATTGCCTAGCCGTGCGTTGTCGTGCATTAGCCTTGCCTCCCCAAACCGTTCCTTGCCTTGCGTTACCCTTACCTTGCCTTGCTTTCCCTTCCTTTCATTGCCTTCCGTTACTCTTTGCTTTCCTTCCGTGCATTGCCTAGCCTTGCGTTGTCGTGCCTTAGCCTTGCCTCGCCTGACAGTGCCTTGCCTTGCGTTACCCTTTCCTTGCCTTGCCGTGCCTTGCCTAGCCGTGCGTTGTCGTGCCTTAGCCTTGTTTCCCCTTGCCGTGTCTTCCTTCCGTTACCCTTGACTTCCCTTGCTTTCCCTTGCCTTCCTTGCCTTCCGTTACTCTTTGCTTGCCTTCCGTGCATTGCCTAGCCTTGCGTTGTCGTGCATTCGCCTTCCTCCCCAAACCGGGCCTTGCCTTGCGTTACCCTTTCCTTGCCTTGCCCTGCATTGCCTAGCCCTGTGTTGTCGTGCCTTAGCCTTGTTTCCCCTTACCGTGCCGTTCCTTTCGTTACCCTTGCCTTCCCCTGCTTTCCCTTGCCTTCCTTGCCTTCCGTTACTCTTTGCTTGCCTTCCGTGCATTGCCTAGCCTTGCGTTGTCGTGCCTTAGCCTTGCCTCGCCTGAGCGTGCCTTGCCTTGAGTTACCCTTTCCTTGCCTTGCCGTGCATTGCCTAGCCGTGCGTTGTCGTGCCTTAGCCTTGTTTCCCCTTGCCGTGCCGTTCCTTCCGTTACCCTTGCCTTGCCTTGCTTTCCCTTGCCTTCCTTGCCTTCTTTTACTCTTTGCTTGCCTTCCGTGCATTGCCTAGCCTTGCGTTGTCGTGCCTTAGCCTTGCCTCGCGTAACGGTGCCTTGCCTTGCGTTACCCTTTCCTTGCCTTGCCGTGCATTGCCTAGCCCTGCGTTGTCGTGCCTTAGCCTTGTTTCCCCTTACCGTGCCGTTCCTTCCGTTACCCTTGCCTTCCCCTGCTTTCCCTTGCCTTCCTTGCCTTCCGTTACTCTTTGCTTGCCTTCCGTTTATTGCCTAGCCTTGCGTTGTCGTGCCTTAGCCTTGCCGCGCCTTACCGTGCCTTGCCTTGCGTGACCCTTTCCTTGCCTTGCCGTGCATTGCCTAGCCTTGCGTTGTCGTGCCTTAGCCTTGCCTCGCCTGACCGTGCCTTGCCTTGCGTTACCCTTTCCTTGCCTTGCCGTGCATTGCCTAGCCGTGCGTTGTCGTGCATCAGCCTTGCCTTGCCTCACCGTGCCTTGCCTTGCGTTACCCTTTCCTTGCCTTGCCGTGCATTGCCTAGCCGTGCGTTGCCGTGCCTTAGCCTCGTTTCCCCTTGCCGTGCCGTTCCTTCTGTTACCCTTGCCTTGCCTTGCTTTCCCTTGCCTTCCTTGCCTTCCGTTACTCTTTGCTTGCCTTCCGTGCATTGCCTAGCCTTGCGTTGTCGTGCCTTAGCCTTCCTCCCCGAACCGTGCCTTGCCTTGCGTTACCCTTTCCTTGCCTTGCCGTGAATTGCCTAGCCGTGCGTTGTCGTGCATCAGCCTTGCCTTGCCTCACCGTGCCTTGCCTTGCGTTACCCTTTCCTTGCCTTGCCGTGCATTGCCTAGCCCTGCATTGTCGTGCCTTAGCTTTGTTTCCCCTTACCGTGCCGTTCCTTTCGTTTCCCTTGCCTTCCTTTGCTTTCCCTTGCCTTCCTTGCCTTCCGTTACTCTTTGCTTGCCTTCCGTTCATTGCCTAGCCTTGCGTTGTCGTGCCTTAGCCTTGCCTCGCCTGATCGTGCCTTGCCTTGCGTTACCCTTTCCTTGCCTTGCCGTGCATTGCCTAGCCGTGCGTTGTCGTGCATTTGCCTTGCCTTTCCTCACCGTGCCTTGCCTTGCGTTACCCATTCCTTGCCTGGCCGTGCATTGCCTAGCCGTGCGTTGTCGTGCATTAGCCTTGTCTTGCCTTACCGTGCCTTGCCTTGCGTTACCCTTTCCTTGCCTGGCCGTGCATTGCCGAGCCGTGCGTTGCCGTGCCTTAGCCTTGTTTCCCCTTGCCGTGCCGTTCCTTCCGTTACCCTTGCCTTGCCTTGCTTTCCCTTGCCTTCCTTGCCTTCCGTTACTCTTTGCTTGCCTTCCGTGCATTGCCTAGCCTTGCGTTGTCGTGCCTTAGCCTTGCCTAGCGTAACGGTGCCTTGCCTTGCGTTACCCTTTCCTTTCCTTGCCGTGCATTAGCTAGCCCTGCGTTGTTGTGCCTTAGCCTTGTTTCCCCTTGCCGTGCCGTTCCTTCCGTTACCCTTGCCTTCCCCTGCTTTCCCTTGCCTTCCTTGCCTTCCGTTACTCTTTGCTTGCCTTCCGTTTATTGCCTAGCCTTGCGTTGTCGTGCCTTAGCCTTGCCGCGCCTTACCGTGCCTTGCCTTGCGTTACCCTTTCCTTGCCGTGCCGTGCATTGCCTAGCCTTGCGTTGTCGTGCCTTAGCCTTGCCTCGCCTGACCGTGCCTTGCCTTGCGTTACCCTTTCCTTGCCTTGCCGTGCATTGCCTAGCCGTGCGTTGTCGTGCATCAGCCTTGCCTTGCCTCACCGTGCCTTGCCTTGCGTTACCCTTTCCTTGCCTTGCCGTGCATTGCCTGGCCGTGCGTTGCCGTGCCTTAGCCTTGTTTCCCCTTGCCGTGCCGTTCCTTCTGTTACCCTTGCCTTGCCTTGCTTTCCCTTGCCTTCCTTGCCTTCCGTTACTCTTTGCTTGCCTTCCGTGCATTGCCTAGCCTTGCGTTGTCGTGCATTCGCCTTCCTCCCCAAACCGTGCCTTGCCTTGCGGTACCCTTTCCTTGCCTTGCCCTGCATTACCTAGCCCTGTGTTGTCGTGCCTTAGCCTTGTTTCCCCTTACCGTGCCGTTCCTTTCGTTACCCTTGCCTTCCCCTGCTTTCCCTTGCCTTCCTTGCCTTCCGTTACTCTTTCCTTGCCTTCCGTGCATTGCCTAGCCTTGCGTTGTCATGCCTTAGCCTTGCCTCGCCTGACCGTGCCTTGCCTTGACTTACCCTTTCCTTGTCTTGCCGTGCATTGCCTAGCCGTGCGTTGTCGTGCATTTGCCTTGTCTTGCCTCACCGTGCTTTGCCTTGCGTTACCCTTTCCTTGCCTTGCCGTGCATTGCCTAGCCCTGCATTGTCGTGCCTTAGCTTTGTTTCCCCTTACCGTGCCGTTCCTTTCGTTGCCCTTGCCTTCCCTTGCTTTCCCTTGCCTTCCTTGCCTTCCGTTACTCTTTGCTTGCCTTCCGTTCATTGCCTAGCCTTGCGTTGTCGTGCCTTAGCCTTGCCTCGCCTGACCGTGCCTTGCCTTGCGTTACCCTTTCCTTGCCTTGCCGTGCATTGCCTAGCCGTGCGTTGTCGTGCATTAGCCTTGCCTTCCCTCACCGTGCCTTGCCTTGCGTTACCCTTTCCTTGCCTGGCCGTGCATTGCCTAGCCGTGCTTTGTCGTGCATTAGCCTTGTCTTGAATTATCCGTGCCTTGCCTTGCGTTACCCTTTCCTTGCCTGGCCGTGCATTGCATAGCCGTGCGTTGCCGTTCCTTAGCCTTGTTTCCCCTTGCCGTGCCTTGCCTTTTGTTACACTTGCCTTGCCTTGCTTTGCCTTGCCTTCCTTTCCTTCCGTTACTCTTTCCTTGCCTAGCCGTGCACTGCCTAGCCTTGCGTTGTCGTGCATTAGCTTTGCCTCCCCAAACCGTGCCTTGCCTTGCGTTACCATTTCCTTGCCTTGCCCTGCATTGCCTAGCCCTGTGTTGTCGTGCCTTAGTCTTGTTTGCCCTTACCGTGCCGTTCCTTCCGTTACCCTTGCCTTTCCCTGCTTTCCCTTGCCTTCCTTGCCTTCCGTTACTCTTTGCTTGCATTCCGTGCATTGCCTAGCCTTGCGTTGTCGTGCCTTAGTCTTGCCTCGCCTGACCGTGCCTTGCCTTGCGTTACCCTTTCCTTGCCTTGCCGTGCATTGCCTAGCCGTGCGTTGTCGTGCATCAGCCTTGCCTTGCCTCACCGTGCCTTGCCTTGTGTTACCCTTTCCTTGCCTTGCCGTGCATTGCCTAGCCGTGCGTTGCCGTTCCTTAGCTTTGTTTCCCCTTGCCGTGCCTTGCCTTTTGTTACAGTTGCCTTGCCTTGCTTTGCCTTGCCTTCCTTTCCTTCCGTTACTCTTTCCTTGCCTAGCCGTGCACTGCCTAGCCTTGCGTTGTCGTGCATTAGCTTTGCCTCCCCAAACCGTGCCTTGCCTTGCGTTACCCTTTCCTTGCCTTGCCGTGAATTGCCTAGCCGTGCGTTGTCGTGCATCAGCCTTGCCTTGCCTCACCGTGCCTTGCCTTGCGTTACCCTTACCTTGCCTTGCTTTCCCTTCCTTTCATTGCCTTCCGTTACTCTTTGCTTTCCTTCCGTGCATTGCCTAGCCTTGCGTTGTCGTGCCTTAGCCTTGCCTCGCCTGACAGTGCCTTGCCTTGCGTTACCCTTTCCTTCCCTTGCCGTGCATTGCCTAGCCGTGCGTTGCCGTGCCTTAGCCTTGTTTTCCCTTGCCGTGCCGTTCCTTCCGTTACCCTTGCCTTGCCTTGCTTTCCCTTGCCTTCCTTGCCTTCCGTTACTCTTTGCTTGCCTTCCGTGCATTGCCTAGCCTTGCGTTGTCGTGCCTTAGCCTTGCCTCGCGTAACGGTGCCTTGCCTTGCGTTACCCTTTCCTTTCCTTGCCGTGCATTGGCTAGCCCTGCGTTGTCGTGCCTTAGCCTTTTTTCCCCTTACCGTGCCGTTCCTTCCCTTACCCTTGCCTTCCCCTGCTTTCCCTTGCCTTCCTTGCCTTCCGTTACTCTTTGCTTGCCTTCCGTTTATTGCCTAGCCTTGCGTTGTCGTGCCTTAGCCTTGCCGCGCCTTACCGTGCCTTGCCTTGCGTTACCCTTTCCTTGCCTTGCCGTGCATTGCCTAGCCTTGCGTTGTCGTGCCTTAGCCTTGCCTCGCCTGACCGTGCCTTGCCTTGCGTTACCCTTTCCTTCCCTTGCCGTGCATTGCCTAGCCGTGCGTTGTCGTGCCTTAGCCTTGCCTTGCCTCACCGTGCCTTGCCTTGCGTTACCCTTTCCTTGCCTTGCCGTGCATTGCCTAGCCGTGCGTTGCCGTGCCTTAGCCTTATTTTCCCTTGCCGTGCCGTTCCTTCTGATACCCTTGCCTTGCCTTGCTTTCCCTTGCCGTCCTTGCCTTTCGTTACTCTTTGCTTGCCTTCCGTGCATTGCCTAGCCTTGCGTTGTCGTGCATGCGCCTTCCTCCCCAAACCGTGCCTTGCCTTGCGTTACCCTTTCCTTGCCTTGCCCTGCATTGCCTAGCCCTGAGTTGTCGTGCCTTAGCCTGGTTTCCCCTTACCATGCCGTTCCTTTCGTTACCCTTGCCTTCCCCTGCTTTCCCTTGCCTTCCTTGCCTTCCGTTACTCTTTGCTTGCCTTCCTTGCATTGCCTAGCCTTGCGTTGTCGTGCCTTAGCCGTGCCTCGCCTGACCGTGCCTTGCCTTGAGTTACCCTTTCCTTGCCTTGCCGTGCATTGCCTAGCCGTGCGTTGTCGTGCATTTGCCTTGTCTTGCCTCACCGTGCTTTCCCTTGCGTTACCCTTTCCTTGCCTTGCCGTGCATTGCCTAGCCCTGCATTGTCGTGCCTTAGCTTTGTTTCCCCTTACCGTGCCGTTCCTTTCGTTGCCCTGGCCTTCCCTTGCTTTCCCTTGCCTTCCTTGCCTTCCGTTACTCTTTGCTTGCCTTCCGTTCATTGCCTAGCCTTGCGTTGTCGTGCCTTAGCCTTGCCTCGCCTGACCGTGCCTTGCCTTGCGTTACCCTTTCCTTGCCTTGCCGTGCATTGCCTAGCCGTGCGTTGTCGTGCATTTGCCTTGCCTTCCCTCACCGTGCCTTGCCTTGCGTTACCCTTTCCTTGCCTGGCCGTGCATTGCCTAGCCGTGCGTTGTCGTGCATTAGCCTTGTCTTGCCTTACCGTGCCTTGCCTTGCGTTACCCTTTCCTTGCCTGGCCGTGCATTGCATAGCCGTGCGTTGCCGTTCCTTAGCCTTGTTTCCCCTTGCCGTGCCTTGCCTTTTGTTACACTTGCCTTGCCTTGCTTTGCCTTGCCTTCCTTTCCTTCCGTTACTCTTTCCTTGCCTAGCCGTGCACTGCCTAGCCTTGCGTTGTCGTGCATTAGCTTTGCCTCCCCAAACCGTGCCTTGCCTTGCGTTACCATTTCCTTGCCTTGCCCTGCATTGCCTAGCCCTGTGTTGTCGTGCCTTAGTCTTGTTTGCCCTTACCGTGCCGTTCCTTCCGTTACCCTTGCCTTTCCCTGCTTTCCCTAGCCTTCCTTGCCTTCCGTTCCTCTTTGCTTGCATTCCGTGCATTGCCTAGCCTTGCGTTGTCGTGCCTTAGCCTTGCCTCGCCTGACCGTGCCTTGCCTTGCGTTACCCTTTCCTTGCCTTGCCGTGAATTGCCTAGCCGTGCGTTGTCGTGCATCAGCCTTGCCTTGCCTCACCGTGCCTTGCCTTGCGTTACCCTTACCTTGCCTTGCTTTCCCTTCCTTTCATTGCCTTCCGTTACTCTTTGCTTTCCTTCCGTGCATTGCCTAGCCTTGCGTTGTCGTGCCTTAGCCTTGCCTTGCCTGACCGTGCCTTGCCTTGCGTTACCCTTTCCTTGCCTTGCCGAGCATTGCCTAGCCCTGCGTTGTCCTGCCTTAGCCTTGTTTCCCCTTGCCGTGCCGTTCCTTCCGTTACCCTTGCCTTGCCTTGCTTTCCCTTGACTTCCTTGCCTTCCGTTACTCTTTGCTTGCCTTCCGTGCATTGCCTAGCCTTGCGTTGTCGTGCCTTAGCCTTGCCTCGCCTGACCGTGCCTTGCCTTGCGTTACCCTTTCCTTTCCTTGCCGTGCATTGGCTACCCCTGCGTTGTCGTGCCTTAGCCTTGTTTCCCCTTACCGTGCCGTTCCTTCCGTTACCCTTGCCTTCCCCTGCTTTCCCTTGCCTTCCTTGCCTTCCGTTACTCTTTGCTTGCCTTCCGTTTATTGCCTAGCCTTGCGTTGTCGTGCCTTAAACTTGCCGCGCCTTACCGTGCCTTGCCTTGCGTTACCCTTTCCTTGCCTTGCCGTGCATTGCCTAGCCGTGCGTTGTCGTGCATCAGCCTTGCCTTGCCTCACCGTGCCTTGCCTTGCGTTACCCTTTCCTTGCCTTGCCGTGCATTGCCTAGCCGTGCGTTGCCGTGCCTTAGCCTTGTTTCCCCTTGCCGTGCCGTTCCTTCCGTTACCCTTGCCTTGCCTTGCTTTCCCTTGCCTTCCTTGCCTTCCGATACTCTTTGCTTGCCTTCCGTGCATTGCCTAGCCTTGCGTTGTCGTGCATTCGCCTTCCTCCCCAAACCGTGCCTTGCCTTGCGTTACCCTTTCCTTGCCTTGCCGTGCATTGGCTAGCCCTGCGTTGTCGTGCCTTAGCCTTGTTTCCCCTTACGGTGCCGTTCCTTTCGTTACCCTTGCCTTCCCCTGCTTTCCCTTGCCTTCCTTGCCTTCCGTTACTCTTTGCTTGCATTCCGTGCATTGCATAGCCTTGCGTTGTCGTGCCTTAGCCTTGCCTCGCCTGACCGTGCCTTGCCTTGAGTTACCCTTTCCTTGCCTTGCCGTGCATTGCCTAGCCGTGCGTTGTCGTGCATTTACCTTGTCTTGCCTCACCGTGCTTTGCATTGCGTTACCCTTTCCTTGCCTTGCCGTGCATTGCCTAGCCGTGCGTTGTCGTGCATTAGCCTTGCCTTGCCTCACCGTGCCTTGCCTTGCGTTACCCTTTCCTTGCCTGGCCGTGCATTGCCTAGCCGTGCGTTGTCGTGCATTAGCCTTGTCTTGCCTTACCGTGCCTTGCCTTGCGTTACCCTTTCCTTGCCTGGCCGTGCATTGCATAGCCGTGCGTTGCCGTTCCTTAACCTTGTTTCCCCTTGCCGTGCCTTGCCTTTTGTTAAACTTGCCTTGCCTTGCTTTGCCTTGCCTTCCTTTACTTCCATTACTCTTTCCTTGCCTAGCCGTGCACTGCCTAGCCTTGCGTTGTCGTGCATTAGCTTTGCCTCCCCAAACCGTGCCTTGCCTTGCGTTACCATTTCCTTGCCTTGCCCTGCATTGCCTAGCCCTGTGTTGTCGTGCCTTAGTCTTGTTTGCCCTTACCGTGCCGTTCCTTCCGTTACCCTTGCCTTTCCCTGCTTTCCCTAGCCTTCCTTGCCTTCCGTTCCTCTTTGCTTGCATTCCGTGCATTGCCTAGCCTTGCGTTGTCGTGCCTTAGCCTTGCCTCGCCTGACCGTGCCTTGCCTTGCGTTACCCTTTCCTTGCCTTGCCGTGAATTGCCTAGCCGTGCGTTGTCGTGCATCAGCCTTGCCTTGCCTCACCGTGCCTTGCCTTGCGTTACCCTTACCTTGCCTTGCTTTCCCTTGCCTTCCTTGCCTTCTGTTACTCTTTGCTTGCCTTCCGTGCATTGCCTAGCCTTGCGTTGTCGTGCCTTAGCCTTGCCTCGCGTAACGGTGCCTTGCCTTGCGTTACCCTTTCCTTTCCTTGCCGTGCATTGCCTAGCCGTGCGTTGTCGTGCCTTAGCCTTGCCTCGCCTGACCGTGCCTTGCCTTGCGTTACCCTTTCCTTGCCTGGCCGTGCATTGCCTAGCCGTGCGTTGTCGTGCATTAGCCTTGTCTTGCCTTACCGTGCCTTGCCTTGCGTTACCCTTTCCTTGCCTGGCCGTGCATTGCCTAGCCGTGCGTTGCCGTGCCTTAGCCTTGTTTCCCCTTACCGTGCCGTTTCTTCCGTTACCCTTGCCTTCCCCTGCTTTCCCTTGCCTTCCTTGCCTTCCGTTACTCTTTGCTTGCCTTCCGTGCATTGCCTAGCCTTGCGTTGTCGTGCCTTAGCCTTGCCTCGCCTGACCGTGCCTTGCCTTGACTTACCCTTTCCTTGCCTTGCCGTGCATTGCCTAGCCGTGCGTTGTCGTGCATTTGCCTTGTCTTGCCTCACCGTGCTTTGCCTTGCGTTACCCTTTCCTTGCCTTGCCGTGCATTGCCTAGCCCTGCATTGTCGTGCCTTAGCTTTGTTTCCCCTTACCGTGCCGTTCCTTTCGTTGCCCTTGCCTTCCCTTGCTTTCCCTTGCCTTCCTTGCCTTCCGTTACTCTTTGCTTGCCTTCCGTTCATTGCCTAGCCTTGCGTTGTCGTGCCTTAGCCTTGCCTCGCCTGACCGTGCCTTGCCTTGCGTTACCCTTTCCTTGCCTTGCCGTGCATTGCCTAGCCGTGCGTTGTCGTGCATTTGCCTTGCCTTTCCTCACCGTGCCTTGCCTTGCGTTACCCTTTCCTTGCCTGGCCGTGCATTGCCTAGCCGTGCGTTGTCGTGCATTAGCCTTGTCTTGCCATACCGTGCCTTGCCTTGCGTTACCCTTTCCTTGCCTGGCCGTGCATTGCGTAGCCGTGCGTTGCCGTTCCTTAGCCTTGTTTCCCCTTGCCGTGCCTTGCCTTTTGTTACACTTGCCTTGCCTTGCTTTGCCTTGCCTTCCTTTCCTTCCGTTACTCTTTCCTTGCCTAGCCGTGCACTGCCTAGCCTTGCGTTGTCGTGCATTAGCTTTGCCTCCCCAAACCGTGCCTTGCCTTGCGTTACCATTTCCTTGCCTTGCCCTGCATTGCCTAGCCCTGTGTTGTCGTGCCTTAGTCTTGTTTGCCCTTACCGTGCCGTTCCTTCCGTTACCCTTGCCTTTCCCTGCTTTCCCTATCCTTCCTTGCATTCCGTTCCTCTTTGCTTGCCTTCCGTGCATTGCCTAGCCTTGCGTTGTCGTGCCTTAGCCTTGCCTCGCCTGACCGTGCCTTGCCTTGCGTTACCCTTTCCTTGCCTTGCCGTGAATTGCCTAGCCGTGCGTTGTCGTGCATCAGCCTTGCCTTGCCTCACCGTGCCTTGCCTTGCGTTACCCTTACCTTGCCTTGCTTTCCCTTCCTTTCATTGCCTTCCGTTACACTTTGCTTTCCTTCCGTGCATTGCCTAGCCTTGCGTTGTCGTGCCTTAGCCTTGCCTCGCCTGACAGTGCCTTGCCTTGCGTTACCCTTTCCTTGCCTTGCCGTGAATTGCCTAGCCGTGCGTTGTCGTGCATCAGCCTTGCCTTGCCTCACCGTGCCTTGCCTTGCGTTACCCTTACCTTGCCTTGCTTTCCCTTCCTTTCATTGCCTTCCGTTACTCTTTGCTTTCCTTCCGTGCATTGCCTAGCCGTGCGTTGCCGTGCCTTAGCCTTGTTTCCCCTTGCCGTGCCGTTCCTTCCGTTACCCTTGCCTTGCCTTGCTTTCCCTTGCCTTCCTTGCCTTCCGTTTCTCTTTGCTTGCCTTCCGTGCATTGCCTAGCCTTGCGTTGTCGTGCCTTAGCCTTGCCTCGCGTAACGGTGCCTTGCCTTGCGTTACCCTTTCCTTTCCTTGCCGTGCATTGGCTAGCCCTGCGTTGTCGTGCCTTAGCCTTGTTTCCCCTTACCGTGCCGTTCCTTCCGTTACCCTTGCCTTCCCCTGCTTTCCCTTCCTTTCATTGCCTTCCGTTACTCTTTGCTTTCCTTCCGTTTATTGCCTAGCCTTGCGTTGTCGTGCCTTAGCCTTGCCGCGCCTTACCGTGCCTTGCCTTGCGTTACCCTTTCCTTGCCTTGCCGTGCATTGCCTAGCCTTGCGTTGTCGTGCCTTAGCCTTGCCTCGCCTGACCGTGCCTTGCCTTGCGTTACCCTTTCCTTGCCTTGCCGTGCATTGCCTAGCCGTGCGTTGTCGTGCATCAGCCTTGCCTTGCCCCACCGTGCCTTGCCTTGCGTTACCCTTTCCTTGCCTTGCCGTGCATTGCCTAGCCGTGCGTTGTCGTGCCTTAGCCTTGTTTCCCCTTGCCGTGCCGTTCCTTCCGTTACCCTTGCCTTGCCTTGCTTTCCCTTGCCGTCCTTGCCTTCCGTTACTCTTTGCTTGCCTTCCGTGCATTGCCTAGCCTTGCGTTGTCGTGCATGCGCCTTCCTCCCCAAACCGTGCCTTGCCTTGCGTTACCCTTTCCTTGCCTTGCCCTGCATTGCCTAGCCGTGCGTTGTCGTGCATCAGCCTTGCCTTGCCTCACCGTGCCTTGCCTTGCGTTACCCTTACCTTGCCTTGCTTTCCCTTCCTTTCATTGCCTTCCGTTACTCTTTGCTTGCCTAGCCTTGCGTTGTCGTGCCTTAGCCTTGCCTAGCCTGACAGTGCCTTGCCTTGCGTTACCCTTTTCTTACCTTGCCGTGCATTGCCTAGCCGTTCGTTGTCGTGCCTTAGCCTTGTTTCCCCTTGCCGTGCCGTTCCTTCCGTTACCCTTGCCTTGCCTTGCTTTCCCTTGCCTTCCTTGCCTTCCGTTACTCTTTGCTTGCCTTCCTTGCATTGCTTAGCCTTGCGTTGTCGTGCCTTAGCCTTGCCTCGCGTAACGGTGCCTTGCCTTGCGTTACTCTTTCCTTTCCTTGCCGTGCATTGGCTAGCCCTGCGTTGTCGTGCCTTAGCCTTGTTTCCCCTTACGGTGCCGTTCCTTCCGTTATCTTTGCCTTCCCCTGCTTTCCCTTGCCTTCCTTGCCTTCCGTTACTCTTTGCTTGCCTTCCGTGCATTGCCTAGCCTTGCGTTGTCGTGCCTTAGCCTTGCCGCGCCTTACCGTGCCTTGCCTTGCGTTACCCTTTCCTTGCCTTGCCGTGCATTGCCTAGCCGTGCGTTGTCGTGCATCAGCCTTGCCTTGCCTCACCGTGCCTTGCCTTGCGTTACCCTTTCCTTGCCTTGCCGTGCATTGCCTAGCCGTGCGTTGCCGTGCCTTAGCCTTGTTTCCCCTTGCCGTGCCGTTCCTTCTTTTACCCTTGCCTTGCCTTGCTTTCCCTTGCCTTCCTTGCCTTCCGATACTCTTTGCTTGCCTTCCGTGCATTGCCTAGCCTTGCGTTGTCGTGCATTCGCCTTCCTCCCCAAACCGTGCCTTGCCTTGCGTTACCCTTTCCTTGCCTTGCCCTGCATTGCCTAGCCCTGTGTTGTCGTGCCTTAGCCTTGTTTCCCCTTACGGTGCCGTTCCTTTCGTTACCTTTGCCTTCCCCTGCTTTCCCTTGCCTTCCTTGCCTTCCGTTACTCTTTGCTTGCCTTCCGTGCATTGCCTAGCCTTGCGTTGTCGTGCCTTAGCCTTGCCTCGCCTGACCGTGCCTTGCCTTGCCTTACCGTGCCTTGCCTTGCGTTACCCTTTCCTTGCCTTGCCGTGCATTGCCTAGCCTTGCGTTGTCGTGCCTTAGCGTTGCCTCGCCTGACCGTGCTTTCCAATGCGTTACCCTTTCCTTTCCTTGCCGTGCATTGCCTAGCCGTGCGTTGTCGTGCATTTGCCTTGCCTTGCCTCACCGTGCCTTGCCTTGCGTTACCCTTTCCTTGCCTGGCCGTGCATTGCCTAGCCGTGCGTTGTCGTGCATTAGCCTTGTCTTGCCTTACCGTGCCTTGCCTTGCGTTACCCTTTCCTTGCCTGGCCGTGCATTGCATAGCCGTGCGTTGCCGTTCCTTAACCTTGTTTCCCCTTGCCGTGCCTTGCCTTTTGTTAAACTTGCCTTGCCTTGCTTTGCCTTGCCTTCCTTTACTTCCATTACTCTTTCCTTGCCTAGCCGTGCACTGCCTAGCCTTGCGTTGTCGTGCATTAGCTTTGCCTCCCCAAACCGTGCCTTGCCTTGCGTTACCATTTCCTTGCCTTGCCCTGCATTGCCTAGCCCTGTGTTGTCGTGCCTTAGTCTTGTTTGCCCTTACCGTGCCGTTCCTTCCGTTACCCTTGCCTTTCCCTGCTTTCCCTAGCCTTCCTTGCCTTCCGTTCCTCTTTGCTTGCATTCCGTGCATTGCCTAGCCTTGCGTTGTCGTGCCTTAGCCTTGCCTCGCCTGACCGTGCCTTGCCTTGCGTTACCCTTTCCTTGCCTTGCCGTGAATTGCCTAGCCGTGCGTTGTCGTGCATCAGCCTTGCCTTGCCTCACCGTGCCTTGCCTTGCGTTACCCTTACCTTGCCTTGCTTTCCCTTGCCTTCCTTGCCTTCTGTTACTCTTTGCTTGCCTTCCGTGCATTGCCTAGCCTTGCGTTGTCGTGCCTTAGCCTTGCCTCGCGTAACGGTGCCTTGCCTTGCGTTACCCTTTCCTTTCCTTGCCGTGCATTGCCTAGCCGTGCGTTGTCGTGCCTTAGCCTTGCCTCGCCTGACCGTGCCTTGCCTTGCGTTACCCTTTCCTTGCCTGGCCGTGCATTGCCTAGCCGTGCGTTGTCGTGCATTAGCCTTGTCTTGCCTTACCGTGCCTTGCCTTGCGTTACCCTTTCCTTGCCTGGCCGTGCATTGCCTAGCCGTGCGTTGTCGTGCCTTAGCCTTGTTTCCCCTTACCGTGCCGTTCCTTCCGTTACCCTTGCCTTCCCCTGCTTTCCCTTGCCTTCCTTGCCTTCCGTTACTCTTTGCTTGCCTTCCGTGCATTGCCTAGCCTTGCGTTGTCGTGCCTTAGCCTTGCCTCGCCTGACCGTGCCTTGCCTTGACTTACCCTTTCCTTGCCTTGCCGTGCATTGCCTAGCCGTGCGTTGTCGTGCATTTGCCTTGTCTTGCCTCACCGTGCTTTGCCTTGCGTTACCCTTTCCTTGCCTTGCCGTGCATTGCCTAGCCCTGCATTGTCGTGCCTTAGCTTTGTTTCCCCTTACCGTGCCGTTCCTTTCGTTGCCCTTGCCTTCCCTTGCTTTCCCTTGCCTTCCTTGCCTTCCGTTACTCTTTGCTTGCCTTCCGTTCATTGCCTAGCCTTGCGTTGTCGTGCCTTAGCCTTGCCTCGCCTGACCGTGCCTTGCCTTGCGTTACCCTTTCCTTGCCTTGCCGTGCATTGCCTAGCCGTGCGTTGTCGTGCATTTGCCTTGCCTTTCCTCACCGTGCCTTGCCTTGCGTTACCCTTTCCTTGCCTGGCCGTGCATTGCCTAGCCGTGCGTTGTCGTGCATTAGCCTTGTCTTGCCATACCGTGCCTTGCCTTGCGTTACCCTTTCCTTGCCTGGCCGTGCATTGCGTAGCCGTGCGTTGCCGTTCCTTAGCCTTGTTTCCCCTTGCCGTGCCTTGCCTTTTGTTACACTTGCCTTGCCTTGCTTTGCCTTGCCTTCCTTTCCTTCCGTTACTCTTTCCTTGCCTAGCCGTGCACTGCCTAGCCTTGCGTTGTCGTGCATTAGCTTTGCCTCCCCAAACCGTGCCTTGCCTTGCGTTACCATTTCCTTGCCTTGCCCTGCATTGCCTAGCCCTGTGTTGTCGTGCCTTAGTCTTGTTTGCCCTTACCGTGCCGTTCCTTCCGTTACCCTTGCCTTTCCCTGCTTTCCCTATCCTTCCTTGCATTCCGTTCCTCTTTGCTTGCCTTCCGTGCATTGCCTAGCCTTGCGTTGTCGTGCCTTAGCCTTGCCTCGCCTGACCGTGCCTTGCCTTGCGTTACCCTTTCCTTGCCTTGCCGTGAATTGCCTAGCCGTGCGTTGTCGTGCATCAGCCTTGCCTTGCCTCACCGTGCCTTGCCTTGCGTTACCCTTACCTTGCCTTGCTTTCCCTTCCTTTCATTGCCTTCCGTTACACTTTGCTTTCCTTCCGTGCATTGCCTAGCCTTGCGTTGTCGTGCCTTAGCCTTGCCTCGCCTGACAGTGCCTTGCCTTGCGTTACCCTTTCCTTGCCTTGCCGTGAATTGCCTAGCCGTGCGTTGTCGTGCATCAGCCTTGCCTTGCCTCACCGTGCCTTGCCTTGCGTTACCCTTAACTTGCCTTGCTTTCCCTTCCTTTCATTGCCTTCCGTTACTCTTTGCTTGCCTTCCGTGCATTGCCTAGCCGTGCGTTGCCGTGCCTTAGCCTTGTTTCCCCTTGCCGTGCCGTTCCTTCCGTTACCTTTGCCTTGCCTTGCTTTCCCTTGCCTTCCTTGCCTTCCGTTACTCTTTGCTTGCCTTCCGTGCATTGCCTAGCCTTGCGTTGTCGTGCCTTAGCCTTGCCTCGCGTAACGGTGCCTTGCCTTGCGTTACCCTTTCCTTTCCTTGCCGTGCATTGGCTAGCCCTGCGTTGTCGTGCCTTAGCCTTGTTTCCCCTTACCGTGCCGTTCCTTCCGTTACCCTTGCCTTCCCCTGCTTTCCCTTCCTTTCATTGCCTTCCGTTACTCTTTGCTTTCCTTCCGTTCATTGCCTAGCCTTGCGTTGTCGTGCCTTAGCCTTGCCTCGCCTTACCGTGCCTTGCCTTGCGTTACCCTTTCCTTGCCTTGCCGTGCATTGCCTAGCCGTGCGTTGTCGTGCCTTAGCCTTGTTTCCCCTTGCCGTGCCGTTCCTTCCGTTACCTTTGCCTTGCCTTGCTTTCCCTTGCCTTCCTTGCCTTCCGTTACTCTTTGCTTGCCTTCCGTTTATTGCCTAGCCTTGCGTTGTCGTGCCTTAGCCTTGCCGCGCCTTACCGTGCCTTGCCTTGCGTTACCCTTTCCTTGCCTTGCCGTGCATTGCCTAGCCTTGCGTTGTCGTGCCTTAGCCTTGCCTCGCCTGACCGTGCCTTGCCTTGCGTTACCCTTTCCTTGCCTTGCCGTGCATTGCCTAGCCGTGCGTTGTCGTGCATCAGCCTTGCCTTGCCTCACCGTGCCTTGCCTTGCGTTACCCTTTCCTTGCCTGGCCGTGCATTGCCTAGCCGTGCGTTGTCGTGCCTTAGCCTCGTTTCCCCTTGCCGTGCCGTGCCTTCCGTTACCCTTGCCTTGCCTTGCTTTGTCTTGCCTTCCTTGCCTTCCGTTACTCTTTGCTTGCCTTCCGTGCATTGCCTAGCCTTGCGTTGTCGTGCATTCGCCTTCCTCCCCGAACCGTGCCTTGCCTTGCGTTACCCTTTCCTTGCCTTGCCCTGCATTGCCTAGCCGTGCGTTGTCGTGCCTTAGCCTTGTTTCCCCTTGTCGTGCCGTTTCTTCGGTTACCCTTGCCTTGCCTTGCTTTCCCTTGCCTTCCTTGCCTTCTGTCACTCTTTGCTTGCCTTCCGTGCATTGCCTAGCCTTGCGTTGTCGTGCCTTAGCCTTGCGTCGCCTGACCGTGCCTTGCCTTGCGTTACCCTTTCCTTGCCTTGCCGTGCATTGCCTAGCCGTGCGTTGTCGTGCATTTGCCTTGTCTTGCCTCACCGTGCTTTGCCTTGCGTTACCCTTTCCTTGCCTTGCCGTGCATTGCCTAGCCCTGCATTGTCGTGCCTTAGCTTTGTTTCCCCTTACCGTGCCGTTCCTTTCGTTGCCCTTGCATTCCCTTGCTTTCCCTTGCCTTCCTTGCCTTCCGTTACTCTTTGCTTGCCTTCCGTTCATTGCCTAGCCTTGCGTTGTCGTGCCTTAGCCTTGCCTCGCCTGACCGTGCCTTCCCTTGCGTTACCCTTTCCTTGCCTTGCCGTGCCTTGCCTAGCCGTGCGTTGTCGTGCATTAGCCTTGCCTTTCCTCACCGTGCCTTGCCTTGCGTTACCCTTTCCTTGCTTGGCCGTGCATTGCCTAGCCGTGCGTTGTCGTGCATTAGCCTTGCCTTGCCTCACCGTGCCTTCCCTTGCTTTACCCTTTCCTTGCCTTGCCGTGCATTGCCTAACCGTGCGTTGTCGTGCCTTAGCCTTGTTTCCCCTTGCCGTGTCTTTCCTTCCGTTACCCTTGCCTTGCCTTGCTTTCCCTTGCCTTCCTTGCCTTCCGTTACTCTTTGCTTGCCTTCCGTGCATTGCCTAGCCTTGCGTTGTCGTGCCTTAGCCTTGCCTCGCCTGACCGTGCCTTTTCTTGACTTACCCTTTCCTTGCCTTGCCGTGCATTGCCTAGCCGTGCGTTGTCGTGCATTTGCCTTGTCTTGCCTCACCGTGCTTTGCCTTGCGTTACCCTTTCCTTGCCTTGCCGTGCATTGCCTAGCCCTGCATTGTCGTGCCTTAGCTTTGTTTCCCCTTACCGTGCCGTTCCTTTCGTTGCCCTTGCCTTCCCTTGCTTTCCCTTGCCTTCCTTGCCTTCCGTTACTCTTTGCTTGCCTTCCGTTCATTGCCTAGCCTTGCGTTGTCGTGCCTTAGCCTTGCCTCGCCTGACCGTGCCTTGCCTTGCGTTACTCTTTCTTGCCTTGCCGTGCATTGCCTGGCCGTGCGTTGTCGTGCATTTGCCTTGCCTTGCCTCACCGTGCCTTGCCTTGCGTTACCCTTTCTTTGCCTGGCCGTGCATTGCCTAGCCGTGCGTTGTCGTGCATTAGCCTTGCCTTGCCTCACCGTGCCTTGCCTTGCGTTACCCTTTCCTTGCCTGGCCGTGCATTGCCTAGCCGTGCATTGTCGTGCATTAGCCTTGTCTTGCCTTACCGTGCCTTGCCTTGCGTTACCCTTTCCTTGCCTGCCCGTGCATTGCGTAGCCGTGCGTTGCCGTTCCTTAGCCTTGTTTCCCCTTGCCGTGCCTTGCCTTTTGTTACACTTGCCTTGCCTTGCTTTGCCTTGCCTTCCTTTCCTTCCGTTACTCTTTCCTTGCCTAGACGTGCACTGCCTAGCCTTGCGTTGTCGTGCATTAGCTTTGCCTCCCCAAACCGTGCCTTGCCTTGCGTTACCATTTCCTTGCCTTGCCCTGCATTGCCTAGCCCTGTGTTGTCGTGCCTTAGTCTTGTTTGCCCTTACCGTGCCGTTCCTTCCGTTACCCTTGCCTTTCCCTGCTTTCCCTAGCCTTCCTTGCCTTCCGTTCCTCTTTGCTTGCCTTCCGTGCATTGCCTAGCCTTCCGTTGTCGTGCCTTAGCCTTGCCTCGCCTGACCGTGCCTTGCCTTGCGTTACCCTTTCCTTGCCTTGCCGTGAATTGCCTAGCCGTGCGTTGTCGTGCATCAGCCTTGCCTTGCCTCACCGTTCCTTGCCTTGCGTTACCCTTACCTTGCCTTGCTTTCCCTTCCTTTCATTGCCTTCCGTTACTCTTTGCTTTCCTTCCGTGCATTGCCTAGCCTTGCGTTGTCGTGCCTTAGCCTTGCCTCACCTGACAGTGCCTTGCCTTGCGTTACCCTTTCCTTGCCTTCCCGTGCATTGCCTAGCCGTGCGTTGTCGTGCCTTAGCCTTGTTTCCCCTTGCCGTGCCTTGCCTTCCGTTACCCTTGACTTCCCTTGCTTTCCCTTGCCTTCCTTGCCTTCCGTTACTCTTTGCTTGCCTTCCGTGCATTGCCTAGCCTTGCGTTGTCGTGCATTCGCCTTCCTCCCCAAACCGTGCCTTGCCTTGCGTTACTCTTTCCTTGCCTTGCCGTGCATTGCCTAGCCTTGCGTTGTCGTGCCTTAGCCTTGCCGTTCCTTTCGTTGCCCTTGCCTTCCCTTGCTTTCCCTTGCCTTCCTTGCCTTCCGTTACTCTTTGCTTGCCTTCCGTGCATTGTCTAGCCTTGCGTTGTCGTGCCTTAGCCTTGCCTCGCCTGACCGTGCCTTGCCTTGCGTTACCCTTTCCTTGCCTTGCCGTGCATTGCCTAGCCCTGCGTTGTCGTGCCTTAGCTTTGTTTCCCCTTGCCGTGCCGTTCCTTCCGTTACCCTTGCCTTGCCTTGCTTTCCCTTGCCTTCCTTGCCTTCCGTTACTCTTTGCTTGCCTTCCGTGCATTGCCTAGCCTTGCGTTGTCGTGCCTTAGCCTTGCCTCGCGTAACGGTGCCTTGCCTTGCGTTACCCTTTCCTTTCCTTGCCGTGCATTGGCTAGCCCTGCGTTGTCGTGCCTTAGCCTTGTTTCCCCTTACCGTGCCGTTCCTTCCGTTACCCTTGCCTTCCCCTGCTTTCCCTTGCCTTCCTTGCCTTCCGTTACTCTTTGCTTGCCTTCCGTTTATTGCCTAGCCTTGCGTTGTCGTGCCTTAGCCTTGCCGCGCCTTACCGTGCCTTGCCTTGCGTTACCCTTTCCTTGCCTTGCCGTGCATTGCCTAGCCTTGCGTTGTCGTGCCTTAGCCTTGCCTCGCCTGACCGTGCCTTGCCTTGCGTTACCCTTTCCTTGCCTTGCCGTGCATTGCCTAGCCGTGCGTTGTCGTGCATCAGCCTTGCCTTGCCTCACCGTGCCTTGCCTTGCGTTACCCTTTCCTTGCCTTGCCGTGCATTGCCTAGCCGTGCGTTGCCGTGCCTTAGCCTCGTTTCCCCTTGCCGTGCCGTTCCTTCTGTAACCCTTGCCTTGCCTTGCTTTCCCTTGCCTTCCTTGCCTTCCGTTACTCTTTGCTTCCTTCCGTGCATTGCCTAGCCTTGCGTTGTCGTGCATTCGCCTTCCTCCCCGAACCGTGCCTTGCCTTGCGTTACCCTTTCCTTGCCTTGCCGTGAATTGCCTAGCCGTGCGTTGTCGTGCATCAGCCTTGCCTTGCCTCACCGTGCCTTGCCTTGCGTTACCCTTTCCTTGCCTTGCCGTGCATTGCCTAGCCCTGCATTGTCGTGCCTTAGCTTTGTTTCCCCTTACCGTGCCGTTCCTTTCGTTTCCCTGGCCTTCCTTTGCTTTCCCTTGCCTTCCTTGCCTTCCGTTACTCTTTGCTTGCCTTCCGTTCATTGCCTAGCCTTGCGTTGTCGTGCCTTAGCCTTGCCTCGCCTGATCGTGCCTTGCCTTGCGTTACCCTTTCCTTGCCTTGCCGTGCATTGCCTAGCCGTGCGTTGTCGTGCATTTGCCTTGCCTTTCCTCACCGTGCCTTGCCTTGCGTTACCCATTCCTTGCCTGGCCGTGCATTGCCTAGCCGTGCGTTGTCGTGCATTAGCCTTGTCTTGCCTTACCGTGCCTTGCCTTGCGTTACCCTTTCCTTGCCTGGCCGTGCATTGCCGAGCCGTGCGTTGCCGTGCCTTAGCCTTGTTTCCCCTTGCCGTGCCGTTCCTTCCGTTACCCTTGCCTTGCCTTGCTTTCCCTTGCCTTCCTTGCCTTCCGTTACTCTTTGCTTGCCTTCCGTGCATTGCCTAGCCTTGCGTTGTCGTGCCTTAGCCTTGCCTAGCGTAACGGTGCCTTGCCTTGCGTTACCCTTTCCTTTCCTTGCCGTGCATTAGCTAGCCCTGCGTTGTTGTGCCTTAGCCTTGTTTCCCCTTGCCGTGCCGTTCCTTCCGTTACCCTTGCCTTCCCCTGCTTTCCCTTGCCTTCCTTGCCTTCCGTTACTCTTTGCTTGCCTTCCGTTTATTGCCTAGCCTTGCGTTGTCGTGCCTTAGCCTTGCCGCGCCTTACCGTGCCTTGCCTTGCGTTACCCTTTCCTTGCCGTGCCGTGCATTGCCTAGCCTTGCGTTGTCGTGCCTTAGCCTTGCCTCGCCTGACCGTGCCTTGCCTTGCGTTACCCTTTCCTTGCCTTGCCGTGCATTGCCTAGCCGTGCGTTGTCGTGCATCAGCCTTGCCTTGCCTCACCGTGCCTTGCCTTGCGTTACCCTTTCCTTGCCTTGCCGTGCATTGCCTGGCCGTGCGTTGCCGTGCCTTAGCCTTGTTTCCCCTTGCCGTGCCGTTCCTTCTGTTACCCTTGCCTTGCCTTGCTTTCCCTTGCCTTCCTTGCCTTCCGTTACTCTTTGCTTGCCTTCCGTGCATTGCCTAGCCTTGCGTTGTCGTGCCTTAGCCTTGCCTCGCCTGACCGTGCCTTGCCTTGCGGTACCCTTTCCTTGCCTTGCCCTGCGTTGCCTAGCCCTGTGTTGTCGTGCCTTAGCCTTGTTTCCCCTTATCGTGCCGTGCCTTCCGTTACCCTTGCCTTGCCTTGCTTTCCCTTGCCTTCCTTGCCTTCCGTTACTCTTTCCTTGCCTTCCGTGCATTGCCTAGCCTTGCGTTGTCATGCCTTAGCCTACGCTCGCCTGACCGTGCCTTGCCTTGTGTTACCCTTTCCTTGCCTTGCCGTGCATTGCCTAGCCGTGCGTTGTCGTGCCTTAGCCTTGCCTTGCCTCACCGTGCCTTGCCTTGCGTTACCCTTTCCTTGCCTTGCCGTGCATTGCCTAGCCCTACATTGTCGTGCCTTAGCTTTGTTTCCCCTTACCGTGCCGTTCCTTTCGTTGCCCTTGCCTTCCCTTGCTTTCCCTTGCCTTCCTTGCCTTCCGTTACTCTTTGCTTGCCTTCCGTTCATTGCCTAGCCTTGCGTTGTCGTGCCTTAGCCTTGCCTCGCCTGACCGTGCCTTGCCTTGCGTTACCCTTTCCTTGCCTTGCCGTGCATTGCCTAGCCGTGCGTTGTCGTGCATTAGCCTTGTCTTGCCTTACCGTGCCTTGCCTTGCGTTACCCTTCCCTTGCCTGGCCGTGCATTGCGTAGCCGTGCGTTGCCGTTCCTTAGCCTTGTTTCCCCTTGCCGTGCCTTGCCTTTTGTTACACTTGCCTTGCCTTGCTTTGCCTTGCCTTCCTTTCCTTCCGTTACTCTTTCCTTGCCTAGACGTGCACTGCCTAGCCTTGCGTTGTCGTGCATTAGCTTTGCCTCCCCAAACCGTGCCTTGCCTTGCGTTTCCCTTTCCTTGCCTTGCCGTGCATTGCCTAGCCCTGCATTGTCGTGCCTTAGCTTTGTTTCCCCTTACCGTGCCGTTCCTTTCGTTGCCCTTGCCTTCCCTTGCTTTCCCTTGCCTTCCTTGCCTTCCGTTACTCTTTGCTTGCCTTCCGTTCATTGCCTAGCCTTGCGTTGTCGTGCCTTAGCCTTGCCTCGCCTGACCGTGCCTTGCCTTGCGTTACCCTTTCCTTGCCTTGCCGTGAATTACCTAGCCGTGCGTTGTCGTGCATTAGCCTTGCCTTGCCTCACCGTGCCTTGCCTTGCGTTACCCTTTCCTGGCCTGGCCGTGCATTGCCTAGCCGTGCGTTGTCGTGCATTAGCCTTGTCTTGCCTTACCGTGCCTTGCCTTGCGTTACCCTTTCCTTGCCTGGCCGTGCATTGCCTAGCCGTGCGTTACCGTGCCTTAGCCTTGTTTCGCCTTGCCGTGCCGTGCCTTTTGTTACACTTGCCTTGCCTTGCTTTCCCTTGCCTTCCTTGCCTTCCGTTAATTTTTGCTTGCCTTCCGTGCATTGCCTAGCCTTGCGTTGTCGTGCATTCGCCTTCCTCCGCAAACCGTGCCTTGCCTTGCGTTACCCTTTCCTTGCCTTGCCCTGCATTGCCTAGCCCTGTGTTGTCGTGCCTTAGCCTTGTTTCCCCTTACCGTGCCGTTCCTTTCATTACCCTTGCCTTCCCCTGCTTTCCCTTGCCTTCCTTGCCTTCAGTTACTCTTTGCTTGCCTTCCGTTCATTGCCTAGCCTTGCGTTGTCGTGCCTTAGCCTTGCCTCGCCTGACCGTGCCTTGCCTTGGGTTACCCTTTCCTTGCCTTGCCGTGCATTGCCTAGCCGTGCTTTGTCGTGCATTTGCCTTGCCTTCCCTCACCGTGCCTTGCCCTGCGTTACCCTTTCCTTGCCTGGCCGTGCATTGCGTAGCCGTGCGTTGCCGTTCCTTAGCCTTGTTTCCCCTTGCCGTGCCTTGCCTTTTGTTACACTTGCCTTGCCTTGCTTTGCCTTGCCTTCCTTTCCTTCCGTTACTCTTTCCTTGCCTAGCCGTGCACTGCCTAGCCTTGCGTTGTCGAGCATTAGCTTTGCCTCCCCAAACCGTGCCTTGCCTTGCGTTACCATTTCCTTGCCTTGCCCTGCATTGCCTAGCCCTGTGTTGTCGTGCCTTAGTCTTGTTTGCCCTTACCGTGCCGTTCCTTCCGTTACCCTTGCCTTTCCCTGCTTTCACTAGCCTTCCTTGCCTTCCGTTCCTCTGTGCTTGCCTTCCGTGCATTGCCTAGCCTTGCGTTGTCGTGCCTTAGCCTTGCCTCGCCTGACCGTGCCTTGCCATGCGTTACCCTTTCCTTGCCTTGCCGTGAATTGCCTAGCCGTGCGTTGTCGTACATCAGCCTTGCCTTGCCTCACCGTGCCTTGCCTTGCGTTACCCTTACCTTGCCTTGCTTTCCCTTCCTTTCATTGCCTTCCGTTACTCTTTGCTTTCCTTCCGTGCATTGCCTAGCCTTGCGTTGTCGTTCCTTAGCCTTGCCTCGCCTGACCGTGCCTTGCCTTGCGTTACCCTTTCCTTGCCTTGCCGTGCATTGCCTAGCCGTGTGTTGCCGTGCCTTAGCCTTGTTTCCCCTTGCCGTGCCGTTCCTTCCGTTACCCTTGCCTTGCCTTGCTTTCCCTTGCTTTCCTTGCCTTCCGTTACTCTTTGCTTGCCTTCCGTGCATTGCCTAGCCTTGCGTTGTCGTGCCTTAGCCTTTCCTCGCGTAACGGTGCCTTGCCTTGCGTTACCCTTTCCTTTCCTTGCCGTGCATTGGCTAGCCCTGCGTTGTCGTGCCTTAGCCTTGTTTCCCCTTACCGTGCCGTTCCTTCCGTTACCCTTGCCTTCCTCTGCTTTCCCTTGCCTTCCTTGCCTTCCGTTACTCTTTGCTTGCCTTCCGTGCATTGCCTAGCCTTGCGTTGTCGTGCCTTAGCCTTGCCGCGCCTTACCGTGCCTTGCCTTGCGTTACCCTTTCCTTGCCTTGCCGTGCATTGCCTAGCCTTGCGTTGTCGTGCCTTAGCCTTGCCTCGCCTGACCGTGCCTTGCCTTGCGTTACCCTTTCCTTGCCTTGCCGTGCATTGCCTAGCCGTGCGTTGTCGTGCATCAGCCTTGCCTTGCCTCACCGTGCCTTGCCTTGCGATACCCTTTCCTTGCCTTGCCGTGCATTGCCTAGCCGTGCGTTGCCGTGCCTTAGCCTTGTTTCCCCTTGCCGTGCCGTTCCTTCCGTTACCCTTGCCTTGCCTTGCTTTCCCTTGCCTTCCTTGCCTTCCGTTACTCTTTGCTTGCCTTCCGTGCATTGCCTAGGCTTGCGTTGTCGTGCATTCGCCTTCCTCCCCAAACCGTGCCTTGCCTTGCGTTACCCTTTCCTTGCCTTGCCCTGCATTGCCTAGCCTTGCGTTGTCGTGCCTTTGCCTTGTTTCCCCTTACCGTGCCGTTCCTTCCGTTACCCTTGCCTTCCCTTGCTTTCCCTTCCCTTCCTTGCCTTCCGTTACTCTTTGCTTGCCTTCCGTACATTGCCTAGCCTTGCGTTGTCGTGCCTTAGCCTTGCCTCGCCTGACCGTGCCTTGCCTTGCGTTACCCTTTCCTTGCCTTGCCGTGCATTGCCTAGCCTTGCGTTGTCGTGCCTTAGCCTTGCCGCGCCTTACCGTGCCTTGCCTTGCGTTACCCTTTCCTTGCCTTGCCGTGCATTGCCTAGCCGTGCGTTGTCGTGCATCAGCCTTGCCTTGCCTCACCGTGCCTTGCCTTGCGTTACCCTTTCCTTGCCTTGCCGTGCATTGCCTAGCCTTGCGTTGTCGTGCCTTAGCCTTGCCTCGCTTGACCGTGCTTTGCCTTGCGTTACCCTTTCCTTGCCTTGCCGTGCATTGCCTAGCCGTCCGTTGTCGTGCATTTGCCTTGCCTTGCCTCACCGTGCCTTGCCTTGCGTTACCCTTTCCTTGCCTGGCCGTGCATTGCCTAGCCGTGCGTTGTCGTGCATTAGCCTTGTCTTGCATTACCGTGCCTTGCCTTGCGTTACCCTTTCCTTGCCTGGCCGTGCATTGCCTAGCCGTGCGTTGCCGTGCCTTAGCCTTGTTTCCCCTTGCCGTGCCGTTCCTTCCGTTACCCTTGCCTTGCCTTGCTTTCCCTTGCCTTCCTTGCCTTCCGTTACTCTTTGCTTGCCTTCCCTGCATTGCCTAGCCTTGCGTTGTCGTGCCTTAGCCTTGCCTCGCGTAACGGTGCCTTGCCTTGCCTTACCCTTTCCTTTCCTTGCCGTGCATTGGCTAGCCCTGCGTTGTCGTGCCTTAGCCTTGTTTCCCCTTACCGTGCCGTTCCTTCCGTTACCCTTGCCTTCCCCTGCTTTCCCTTGCCTTCCTTGCCTACCATTACTCTTTGCTTGCCTTCCGTTTATTGCCTAGCCTTGCGTTGTCGTGCCTTAGCCTTGCCGCGCCTTACCGTGCCTTGCCTTGCGTTACCCTTTCCTTGCCTTGCCGTGCATTGCCTAGCCTTGCGTTGTCGTGCCTTAGCCTTGCCTCGCCTGACCGTGCCTTGCCTTGCGTTACCCTTTCCTTGCCTTGCCGTGCATTGCCTAGCCGTGCGTTGCCGTGCATCAGCCTTGCCTTGCCTCACCGTGCCTTGCCTTGCGATACCCTTTCCTTGCCTTGCCGTGCATTGCCTAGCCGTGCGTTGCCGTGCCTTAGCCTTGTTTCCCCTTGCCGTGCCTTTCCTTCTGTTACCCTTGCCTTGCCTTGCTTTCCCTTGCCTTCCTTGCCTTCCGTTACTCTTTGCTTGCCTTCCGTGCATTGCCTAGGCTTGCGTTGTCGTGCATTCGCCTTCCTCCCCAAACCGTGCTTTGCATTGCGTTACCCTTTCCTTGCCCTGCATTGCCTAGCCCTGTCTTGTCGTGCCTTAGCCTTGTTTCCCCTTACCGTGCCGTTCCTTTCGTTACCCTTGCGTTCCCCTGCTTTCCCTTGCCTTCCTTGCCTTCCGTTACTCTTTGCTTGCCTTCCGTGCATTGCCTAGCCTTGCCTTGTCGTGCCTTAGCCTTGCCTCGCCTGACCGTGCCTTGCCTTGAGTTACCCTTTCCTTGCCTTGCCGTGCATTGCCTAGCCGTGCGTTGTCGTGCATTTGCCTTGTCTTGCCTCACCGTGCTTTACCTTGCGTTACCCTTTCCTTGCCTTGCCGTGCATTGCCTAGCCATGCATTGTCGTGCCTTAGCTTTGTTTCCCCTTACCGTGCCGTTCCTTTCGTTTCCCTTGCCTTCCTTTGCTTTTCCTTGCCTTCCTTGCCTTCCGTTACTCTTTGCTTGCCTTCCGTTCATTGCCTAGCCTTGCGTTGTCGTGCCTTAGCCTTCCCTCGCCTGACCGTGCCTTGCCTTGCGTTACCCTTTCCTTGCCTTGCCGTGCATTGCCTAGCCGTGCGTTGTCGTGCATTTGCCTTGCCTTTCCTCACCGTGCCTTGCCTTGCGTTACCCATTCCTTGCCTGGCCGTGCATTGCCTAGCCGTGCGTTGTCGTGCATTAGCCTTGTCTTGCCTTACCGTGCCTTGCCTTGCGTTACCCTTTCCTTGCCTTGCCGTGCATTGCCGAGCCGTGCGTTGTTGTGCCTTAGCCTTGTTTCCCCTTGCCGTGCCGTTCCTTCCGTTACCCTGGCCTTGCCTTGCTTTCCCTTGCCTTCCTTGCCTTCCGTTACTCTTTGCTTGCCTTCCGTGCATTGCCTAGCCTTGCGTTGTCGTGCCTTAGCCTTGCCTAGCGTAACGGTGCCTTGCCTTGCGTTACCCTTTCCTTTCCTTGCCGTGCATTGGCTAGCCCTGCGTTGTTGTGCCTTAGCCTTGTTTCCCCTTGCCGTGCCGTTCCTTCCGTTACCCTGGCCTTGCCTTGCTTTCCCTTGCCTTCCTTGCCTTGCCGCGCCTTACCGTGCCTTGCCTTGCGTTACCCTTTCCTTGCCGTGCCGTGCATTGCCTAGCCTTGCGTTGTCGTGCCTTAGCCTTGCCTCGCCTGACCGTGCCTTGCCTTGCGTTACCCTTTCCTTGCCTTGCCGTGCATTGCCTAGCCGTGCGTTGTCGTGCATCAGCCTTGCCTTGCCTCACCGTGCCTTGCCTTGCGTTACCCTTTCCTTGCCTTGCCGTGCATTGCCTGGCCGTGCGTTGCCGTGCCTTAGCCTTGTTTCCCCTTGCCGTGCCGTTCCTTCTGTTACCCTTGCCTTGCCTTGCTTTCCCTTGCCTTCCTTGCCTTCCGTTACTCTTTGGTTGCCGTGCATTGCCTAGCCGTGCGTTGTCGTGCCTTAGCCTTGCCTCCCCAAACCGTGCCTTGCCTTGCGTTACCCTTTCCTTGCCTTGCCCTGCATTACCTAGCCCTGTGTTGTCGTGCCTTAGCCTTGTTTCCCCTTACCGTGCCGTTCCTTTCGTTACCCTTGCCTTCCCCTGCTTTCCCTTGCCTTCCTTGCCTTCCGTTACTCTTTCCTTGCCTTCCGTGCATTGCCTAGCCTTGCGTTGTCGTGCCTTAGCCTTGCCTCGCCTGACCGTGCCTTGCCTTGACTTACCCTTTCCTTGTCTTGCCGTGCATTGCCTAGCCTTGCGTTGTCGTGCATTTGCCTTGTCTTGCCTCACCGTGCTTTGCCTTGCGTTACCCTTTCCTTGCCTTGCCGTGCATTGCCTAGCCGTGCGTTGCCGTTCCTTAGCTTTGTTTCCCCTTGCCGTGCCTTGCCTTTTGTTACAGTTGCCTTGCCTTGCTTTGCCTTGCCTTCCTTTCCTTCCGTTACTCTTTCCTTGCCTAGCCGTGCACTGCCTAGCCTTGCGTTGTCGTGCATTAGCTTTGCCTCCCCAAACCGTGCCTTGCCTTGCGTTACCCTTTCCTTGCCTTGCCGTGAATTGCCTAGCCGTGCGTTGTCGTGCATCAGCCTTGCCTTGCCTCACCGTGCCTTGCCTTGCGTTACCCTTACCTTGCCTTGCTTTCCCTTCCTTTCATTGCCTTCCGTTACTCTTTGCTTTCCTTCCGTGCATTGCCTAGCCTTGCGTTGTCGTGCCTTAGCCTTGCCTCGCCTGACCGTGCCTTGCCTTGCGTTACCCTTTCCTTGCCTTGCCGTGCATTGCCTAGCCGTGGGTTGCCGTGCCTTAGCCTTGTTTCCCCTTGCCGTGCCGTTCTTTCCGTTACCCTTGCCTTGCCTTGCTTTCCCTTGCCTTCCTTGCCTTCCATTAGTCTTTGCTTGCCTTGCCGTGCATTGCCTAGCCTTGCGTTGTCGTGCCTTAGCCTTGCCTCGCGTAACGGTGCCTTGCCTTGCGTTACCCTTTCCTTTCCTTGCCGTGCATTGGCTAGCCCTGCGTTGTCGTGCCTTAGCCTTTTTTCCCCTTACCGTGACGTTCCTTCCGTTACCCTTGCCTTCCCCTGCTTTCCCTTGCCTTCCTTGCCTTCCGTTACTCTTTGCTTGCCTTCCGTTTATTGCCTAGCCTTGCGTTGTCGTGCCTTAGCCTTGCCGCGCCTTACCGTGCCTTGCCTTGCGTTACCCTTTCCTTGCCTTGCCGTGCATTGCCTAGCCTTGCGTTGTCGTGCCTTAGCCTTGCCTCGCCTGACCGTGCCTTGCATTGCGTTACCCTTTCCTTCCCTTGCCGTGCATTGCCTAGCCGTGCGTTGTCGTGCATCAGCCTTGCCTTGCCTCACCGTGCCTTGCCTTGCGTTACCCTTTCCTTGCCTTGCCGTGCATTGCCTAGCCGTGCGTTGCCGTGCCTTAGCCTTATTTTCCTTTGCCGTGCCGTTCCTTCTGATACCCTTGCCTTGCCTTGCTTTCCCTTGCCGTCCTTGCCTTTCGTTACTCTTTGCTTGCCTTCCGTGCATTGCCTAGCCTTGCGTTGTCGTGCATGCGCCTTCCTCCCCAAACCGTGCCTTGCCTTGCGTTACCCTTTCCTTGCCTTGCCCTGCATTGCCTAGCCCTGAGTTGTCGTGCCTTAGCCTTGTTTCCCCTTACCGTGCCGTTCCTTTCGTTACCCTTGCCTTCCCCTGCTTTCCCTTGCCTTCCTTGCCTTCCGTTACTCTTTGCTTGCCTTCCGTGCATTGCCTAGCCTTGCGTTTTCGTGCCTTAGCCTTGCCTCGCCTGACCGTGCCTTGCCTTGAGTTACCCTTTCCTTGCCTTGCCGTGCATTGCCTAGCCGTGCGTTGTCGTGCATTTGCCTTGTCTTGCCTCACCGTGCTTTGCCTTGCGTTACCCTTTCCTTGCCTTGCCGTGCATTGCCTAGCCCTGCATTGTCGTGCCTTAGCTTTGTTTCCCCTTACCGTGCCGTTCCTTTCGTTGCCCTTGCCTTCCCTTGCTTTCCCTTGCCTTCCTTGCCTTCCGTTACTCTTTGCTTGCCTTCCGTTCATTGCCTAGCCTTGCGTTGTCGTGCCTTAGCCTTGCCTCGCCTGACCGTGCCTTGCCTTGCGTTACCCTTTCCTTGCCTTGCCGTGCATTGCCTAGCCGTGAGTTGTCGTGCATTTGCCTTGCCTTCCCTCACCGTGCCTTGCCTTGCGTTACCCTTTCCTTGCCTGGCCGTGCATTGCCTAGCCGTGCGTTGTCGTGCATTAGCCTTGTCTTGCCTTACCGTGCCTTGCCTTGCGTTACCCTTTCCTTGCCTGGCCGTGCATTGCATAGCCGTGCGTTGCCGTTCCTTAGCCTTGTTTCCCCTTGCCGTGCCTTGCCTTTTGTTACACTTGCCTTGCCTTGCTTTGCCTTGCCTTCCTTTCCTTCCGTTACTCTTTCCTTGCCTAGCCGTGCACTGCCTAGCCTTGCATTGTCGTGCATTAGCTTTGCCTCCCCAAACCGTGCCTTGCCTTGCGTTACCATTTCCTTGCCTTGCCCTGCATTGCCTAGCCCTGTGTTGTCGTGACTTAGTCTTGTTTGCCCTTACCGTGCCGTTCCTTCCGTTACCCTTGCCTTTCCCTGCTTTCCCTAGCCTTCCTTGCCTTCCGTTCCTCTTTGCTTGCATTCCGTGCATTGCCTAGCCTTGCGTTGTCGTGCCTTAGCCTTGCCTCGCCTGACCGTGCCTTGCCTTGCGTTACCCTTTCCTTGCCTTGCCGTGAATTGCCTAGCCGTGCGTTGTCGTGCATCAGCCTTGCCTTGCCTCACCGTGCCTTGCCTTGCGTTACCCTTACCTTGCCTTGCTTTCCCTTCCTTTCATTGCCTTCCGTTACTCTTTGCTTTCCTTCCGTGCATTGCCTAGCCTTGCGTTTTCGTGCCTTAGCTTTGCCTAGCCTGACAGCGCCTTGCCTTGCGTCACCCTTTCCTTGCCTTGCCGTGCATTGCCTAGCCCTGCGTTGCCGTGCCTTAGCCTTGTTTCCCCTTGCCGTGCCGTTCCTTCCGTTACCCTTGCCTTGCCTTGCTTTCCCTTGCCTTCCTTGCCTTCCGTTACTCTTTGCTTGCCTTCCGTGCATTGCCTAGCCTTGCGTTGTCGTGCCTTAGCCTTGCCGCGCCTTACCGTGCCTTGCCTTGCGTTACCCTTTCCTTGCCTTGCCGTGCATTGCCTAGCCTTGCGTTGTCGTGCCTTAGCCTTGCCTTGCCTCACCGTGCCTTGCCTTGCGTTACCCTTTCCTTGCCTTGCCGTGCATTGCCTAGCCGTGCGTTGCCGTGCCTTAGCCTTGTTTCCCCTTGCCGTGCCGTTCCTTCTTTTACCCTTGCCTTGCCTTGCTTTCCCTTGCCTTCCTTGCCTTCCGTTACTCTTTGCTTGCCTTCCGTGCATTGCCTAGCCTTGCGTTGTCGTGCATTCGCCTTCCTCCCCAAACCGTGCCTTGCCTTGCGTTACCCTTTCCTTGCCTTGCCCTGCATTGCCTAGCCCTGTGTTGTCGTGCCTTAGCCTTGTTTCCCCTTACCGTGCCGTTCCTTTCGTTACCCTTGCCTTCCCCTGCTTTCCCTTGTCTTCCTTGCCTTCCCTTACTCTTTGCTTGCATTCCGTGCATTGCCTAGCCTTGCGTTGTCGTGCCTTAGCCTTGCCTCGCCTGACCGTGCCTTGCCTTGCGTTACCCTTTCCTTCCCTTGCCGTGCATTGCCTTTCCGTGCGTTGTCGTGCATCAGCCTTGCCTTGCCTCACCGTGCCTTGCCTTCCGTTACCCTTTCCTTGCCTTGCCGTGCATTGCCTAGCCGTGCGTTGCCGTGCCTTAGCCTTGTTTCCCCTTGCCGTGCCGTTCCTTCTGTTACCCTTGCCTTGCCTTGCTTTCCCTTGCCTTCCTTGCCTTCCGTTACTCTTTGCTTGCCTTCCGTGCATTGCCTAGCCTTGCGTTGTCGTGCATGCGCCTTCCTCCCCAAACCGTGCCTTGCCTTGCGTTACCCTTTCCTTGCCTTGCCCTGCATTGCCTAGCCCTGTGTTGTCGTGCCTTAGCCTTGTTTCCCCTTACCGTGCCGTTCCTTTCGTTACCCTTGCCTTCCCTTGCTTTCCCTTGCCTTCCTAGCCTTCCGTTACTCTTTGCTTGCCTTCCGTGCATTGCCTAGCCTTGCGTTGTCGTGCCTTAGCCTTGCCTCGCCTGACCGTGCCTTGCCTTGAGTTACCCTTTCCTTGCCTTGCCGTGCATTGCCTAGCCGTGCGTTGTCGTGCATTTGCCTTGTCTTGCCTCACCGTGCTTTGACTTGCGTTACCCTTTCCTTGCCTTGCCGTGCATTGCCTAGCCCTGCATTGTCGTGCCTTAGCTTTGTTTCCCCTTACCGTGCCGTTCCTTTCGTTACCCTTGCCTTCCCTTGCTTTCCCTTGCCTTCCTTGCCTTCCGTTACTCTTTGCTTGCCTTCCGTTCATTGCCTAGCCTTGCGTTGTCGTGCCTTAGCCTTGCCTCGCCTGACCGTGCCTTGCCTTGCGTTACCCTTTCCTTGCCTTGCCGTGCATTGCCTAGCCGTGAGTTGTCGTGCATTTGCCTTGCCTTGCCTCACCGTGCCTTGCCTTGCGTTACCCTTTCCTTGCCTGGCCGTGCATTGCCTAGCCGTGCGTTGTCGTGCATTAGCCTTGTTTCCCCTTACCGTGCCGTTCCTTTCGTTGCCCTTGCCTTCCCTTGCTTTCCCTTGCCTTCCTTGCCTTCCGTTACTCTTTGCTTGCCTTCCGTTCATTGCCTAGCCTTGCGTTGTCGTGCCTTAGCCTTGCCTCGCCTGACCGTGCCTTGCCTTGAGTTACCCTTTCCTTGCCTTGCCGTGCATTGCCTAGCCGTGCGTTGTCGTGCATTTGCCTTGTCTTGCCTCACCGTGCTTTGCATTGCGTTACCCTTTCCTTGCCTTGCCGTGCATTGCCTAGCCCTGCATTGTCGTGCCTTAGCTTTGTTTCCCCTTACCGTGCCGTTCCTTTCGTTGCCCTTGCCTTCCCTTGCTTTCCCTTGCCTTCCTTGCCTTCCGTTACTCTTTGCTTGCCTTCCGTTCATTGCCTAGCCTTGCGTTGTCGTGCCTTAGCCTTGCCTCGCCTGACCGTGCCTTGCCTTGCGTTACCCTTTCCTTGCCTTGCCGTGCATTGCCTAGCCGTGAGTTGTCGTGCATTTGCCTTGCCTTCCCTCACCGTGCCTTGCCTTGCGTTACCCTTTCCTTGCCTGGCCGTGCATTGCCTAGCCGTGCGTTGTCGTGCATTAGCCTTGTCTTGCCTTACCGTGCCTTGCCTTGCGTTACCCTTTCCTTGCCTGGCCGTGCATTGCATAGCCGTGCGTTGCCGTTCCTTAGCCTTGTTTCCCCTTGCCGTGCCTTGCCTTTTGTTACACTTGCCTTGCCTTGCTTTGCCTTGCCTTCCTTTCCTTCCGTTACTCTTTCCTTGCCTAGCCGTGCACTGCCTAGCCTTGCGTTGTCGTGCATTAGCTTTGCCTCCCCAAACCGTGCCTTGCCTTGCGTTACCATTTCCTTGCCTTGCCCTGCATTGCCTAGCCCTGTGTTGTCGTGCCTTAGTCTTGTTTGCCCTTACCGTGCCGTTCCTTCCGTTACCCTTGCCTTCCCTTGCTTTCCCTTGCCTTCCTTGCCTTCCGTTACTCTTTGCTTGCATTCCGTGCATTGCCTAGCCTTGCGTTGTCGTGCCTTAGCCTTGCCTCGCCTGACCGTGCCTTGCCTTGCGTTACCCTTTCCTTGCCTTGCCGTGAATTGCCTAGCCGTGCGTTGTCGTGCATCAGCCTTGCCTTGCCTCACCGTGCCTTGCCTTGCGTTACCCTTACCTTGCCTTGCTTTCCCTTCCTTTCATTGCCTTCCGTTACTCTTTGCTTTCCTTCCGTGCATTGCCTAGCCTTGCGTTTTCGTGCCTTAGCTTTGCCTAGCCTGACAGTGCCTTGCCTTGCGTTACCCTTTCCTTGCCTTGCCGTGCATTGCCTAGCCCTGCGTTGCCGTGCCTTAGCCTTGTTTCCCCTTGCCGTGCCGTTCCTTCCGTTACCCTTGCCTTGCCTTGCTTTCCCTTGCCTTCCTTTCCTTCCGTTACTCTTTGCTTGCCTTCCGTGCATTGCCTAGCCTTGCGTTGTCGTGCCTTCGCCGTGCCTTGCCTTGCGTTACCCTTTCCTTGCCTTGCCGTGCATTGGCTACCCCTGCGTTGTCGTGCCTTAGCCTTGTTTCCCCTTACCGTGCCGTTCCTTCCGTTACCCTTGCTTTCCCCTGCTTTCCCTTGCCTTCCTTGCCTTCCGTTACTCTTTGCTTGCCTTCCGTTTATTGCCTAGCCTTGCGTTGTCGTGCCTTAGCCTTGCCGCGCCTTACCGTGCCTTGCCTTGCGTTACCCTTTCCTTGCCTTGCCGTGCATTGCCTAGCCGTGCGTTGTCGTGCATCAGCCTTGCCTTGCCTCACCGTGCCTTGCCTTGCGTTACCCTTTCCTTGCCTTGCCGTGCATTGCCTAGCCGTGCGTTGCCGTGCCTTAGCCTTGTTTCCCCTTGCCGTGCCGTTCCTTCCGTTACCCTTGCCTTGCCTTGCTTTCCCGTGCCTTCCTTGCCTTCCGTTACTCTTTGCTTGCCTTCCGTGCATTGCCTAGCCTTGCGTTGTCGTGCATTCGCCTTCCTCCCCAAACCGTGCCTTGCCTTGCGTTACCCTTTCCTTGCCTTGCCCTGCATTGCCTAGCCCTGTGTTGTCGTGCCTTAGCCTTGTTTCCCCTTACCGTGCCGTTCCTTTCGTTACCCTTGCCTTCCCCTGCTTTCCCTTGTCTTCCTTGCCTTCCGTTACTCTTTGCTTGCATTCCGTGCATTGCCTAGCCTTGCGTTGTCGTGCCTTAGCCTTGCCTCGCCTGACCGTGCCTTGCCTTGAGTTACCCTTTCCTTGCCTTGCCGTGCATTGCCTAGCCGTGCGTTGTCGTGCATTAGCCTTGCCTTGCCTCACCGTGCCTTGCATTGCGTTACCCTTTCCTTGCCTTGCCGTGCATTGCCTAGCCCTGCGTTGTCGTGCCTTAGCCTTGTCTTGCCTTACCGTGCCAGACCTTGCGTTACCCTTTCCTTGCCTGGCCGTGCATTGCGTAGCCGTGCGTTGCCGTTCCTTAGCCTTGTTTCCCCTTGCCGTGCCTTGCCTTTTGTTACACTTGCCTTGCCTTGCTTTGCCTTGCCTTCCTTGCCTTCCGTTACTCTTTCCTTGCCTAGCCGTGCACTGCCTAGCCTTGCGTTGTCGTGCATTAGCCTTGCCTCGCCTGACCGTGCCTTGCCTTGCGTTACCCTTTCCTTGCCTTGCCGTGCCTTGCCTAGCCGTGCATTGTCGTGTCTTAGCCTTGTTTCCCCTTGTCGTGCCGTTCCTTCGGTTACCCTTGCCTTGCCTTGCTTTCCCTTGCCTTCCTTGCCTTCCGTTACTCTTTGCTTGCCTTCCGTGCATTGCCTAGCCTTGCGTTGTCGTGCCTTAGCCTTGCCTCGCCTGACCGTACCTTGCCTTGCGTTACCCTTTCCTTGCCTTGCCGTGCATTGCCTAGCCGTGCGTTGTCGTGCATTAGCCTTGCCTTGCCTCACCGTGCCTTGCCTTGCGTTACCCTTTCCTTGCCTGGCCGTGCATTGCCTAGCCGTGCGTTGTCGTGCATTAGCCTTGTCTTGCCTTACCGTGCCTTGCCTTGCGTTACCCTTTCCTTGCCTTGCCGTGCATTGCCTAGCCGTGCGTTGTCGTGCCTTAGCCTTGTTTCCCATTGCCGTGTCTTTCCTTCCGTTACCCTTGCCTTGCCTTGCTTTCCCTTGCCTTCCTTGCCTTCCGTTACTCTTTGCTTGCCTTCCGTGCATTGCCTAGCCTTGCGTTGTCGTGCCTTCGCCTTCCTCCCCAAACCGTGCCTTGCCTTGCGTTACCCTTTCCTTGCCTTGCCCTGCATTGCCTAGCCCTGTGTTGTCGTGCCTTAGCCTTGTTTCCCCTTACCGTGCCGTTCCTTTCGTTACCCTTGCCTTCCCCTGCTTTCCCTTGCCTTCCTTGCCTTCCGTTACTCTTTGCTTGCCTTCCGTGCATTGCCTAGCCGTGCGTTGTCGTGCATTAGCCTTGTCTTGCCTTACCGTGCCTTGCCTTGCGTTACCCTTTCCTTGCCTGGCCGTGCATTGCGTAGCCGTGCGTTGCCGTTCCTTAGCCTTGTTTCCCCTTGCCGTGCCTTGCCTTTTGTTACACTTGCCTTGCCTTGCTTTGCCTTGCCTTCCTTTCCTTCCGTTACTCTTTCCTTGCCTAGCCGTGCACTGCCTAGCCTTGCGTTGTCGTGCATTAGCTTTGCCTCCCCAAACCGTGCCTTGCCTTGCGTTACCATTTCCTTGCCTTGCCCTGCATTGCCTAGCCCTGTGTTGTCGTGCCTTAGTCTTGTTTGCCCTTACCGTGCAGTTCCTTCCGTTACCCTTGCCTTTCCCTGCTTTCCCTAGCCTTCCTTGCCTTCCGTTCCTCTTTGCTTGCCTTCCGTGCATTGCCTAGCCTTGCGTTGTCGTGCCTTAGCCTTGCCTCGCCTGACCGTGCCTTGCCTTGCGTTACCCTTTCCTTGCCTTGCCGTGAATTGCCTAGCCGTGCGTTGTCGTGCATTTGCCTTGTCTTGCCTCACCGTACTTTGCCTTGCGTTACCCTTTCCTTGCCTTGCCGTGCATTGCCTAGCCCTGCATTGTCGTGCTTTAGCTTTGTTTCCCCTTACCGTGCCGTTCCTTTCGTTGCCCTTGCCTTCCCTTGCTTTCCCTTGCCTTCCTTGCCTTCCGTTACTCTTTGCTTGCCTTCCGTTCATTGCCTAGCCTTGCGTTGTCGTGCCTTAGCCTTGCCTTGCCTCACCGTGCCTTGCCTTGCGTTACCCTTTCCTTGCCTTGCCGTGCATTGCCTAGTCGTGCGTTGTCGTGCATCAGCCTTGCCTTGCCTCACCGTGCCTTGCCTTGCGTTACCCTTACCTTGCCTTGCTTTCCCTTCCTTTCATTGCCTTCCCTTACTCTTTGCTTTCCTTCCGTGCATTGCCTAGCCTTGCGTTGTCGTGCCTTAGCCTTTCCTCGCGTAACGGTGCCTTGCCTTGCGTTACCCTTTCCTTTCCTTGCCGTGCATTGGCTAGCCCTGCGTTGTCGTGCCTTAGCCTTGTTTCCCCTTACCGTGCCGTTCCTTCCGTTACCCTTGCCTTCCCCTGCTTTCCCTTGCCTTCCTTGCCTTCCGTTACTCTTTGCTTGCCTTCCGTTTATTGCCTAGCCTTGCGTTGTCGTGCCTTAGCCTTGCCGCGCCTTACCGTGCCTTGCCTTGCGTTACCCTTTCCTTGCCTTGCCGTGCATTGCCTAGCCTTGCGTTGTCGTGCCTTAGCCTTGCCTCGCCTGACCGTGCCTTGCCTTGCGTTACCCTTTCCTTGCCTTGCCGTGCATTGCCTAGCCGTGCGTTGCCGTGCATCAGCCTTGCCTTGCCTCACCGTGCCTTGCCTTGCGTTACCCTTTCCTTGCCTTGCCGTGCATTGCCTAGCCGTGCGTTGTCGTGCCTTAGCCTTGTTTCCCCTTGCCGTGCCTTTCCTTCGGTTACCCTTGCCTTGCCTTGCTTTCCCTTGCCTTCCTTGCCTTCCGTTACTCTTTGCTTGCCTTTCGTGCATTGCCTAGGCTTGCGTTCTCGTGCATTCGCCTTCCTCCCCAAACCGTGCCTTGCATTGCGTTACCCTTTCCTTGCCCTGCATTGCCTAGCCCTGTGTTGTCGTGCCTTAGCCTTGTTTCCCCTTACCGTGCCGTTCCTTTCGTTACCCTTGCCTTCCCCTGCTTTCCCTTGCCTTCCTTGCCTTCCGTTACTCTTTGCTTGCCTTCCGTGCATTGCCTAGCCTTTCCTTGTCGTGCCTTAGCCTTGCCTCGCCTGACGGTGCCTTGCCTTGCGTTACCCTTTCCTTGCCTTGCCGTGCATTGCCTAGCCGTGCGTTGTCGTGCATTTGCCTTGCCTTGCCTCACCGTGCCTTGCCTTGCGTTACCCTTTCCTTGCCTGGCCGTGCATTGCCTAGCCGTGCGTTGTCGTGCATTAGCCTTGTCTTGCCTTACCGTGCCTTGCCTTGCGTTACCCTTTCCTTGTCTGGCCGTGCATTGCGTAGCCGTGCGTTGCCGTTCCTTAGCCTTGTTTCCCCTTGCCGTGCCTTGCCTTTTGTTACACATGCCTTGCCTTGCTTTGCCTTGCCTTCCTTTCCTTCCGTTACTCTTTCCTTGCCTAGCCGTGCACTGCCTAGCCTTGCGTTGTCGTGCATTAGCTTTGCCTCCCCAAACCGTGCCTTGCCTTGCGTTACCATTTCCTTGCCTTGCCCTGCATTGCCTAGCCCTGTGTTGTCGTGCCTTAGTCTTGTTTGCCCTTACCGTGCCGTTCCTTCCGTTACCCTTGCCTTTCCCTGCTTTCCCTAGCCTTCCTTGCCTTCCGTTCCTCTTTGCTTGCCTTCCGTGCATTGCCTAGCCTTGCGTTGTCGTGCCTTAGCCTTGCCTCGCCTGACCGTGCCTTGCCTTGCGTTACCCTTTCCTTGCCTTGCCGTGCATTGCCTAGCCGTGCGTTGCCGTGCCTTAGCCTTATTTCCCCTTGCCGTGCCGTTCCTTCTGTTACCCTTGCCTTGCCTTGCTTTCCCTTGCCTTCCTTGCCTTCCGTTACTCTTTGCTTGCCTTCCGTGCATTGCCTAGCCTTGCGTTGTCGTGCATGCGCCTTCCTCCCCAAACCGTGCCTTGCCTTGCGTTACCCTTTCCTTGCCTTGCCCTGCATTGCCTAGCCCTGTGTTGTCGTGGCTTAGCCTTGTTTCCCCTTACCGTGCCGTTCCTTTCGTTACCCTTGCCTTCCCCTGCTTTCCCTTGCCTTCCTTGCCTTCCGTTACTCTTTGCTTGCCTTCCGTGCATTGCCTAGCCTTGCGTTGTCGTGCCTTAGCCTTGCCTCGCCTGACCGTGCCTTGCCTTGAGTTACCCTTTCCTTGCCTTGGCGTGCATTGCCTAGCCGTGCGTTTTCGTGCATCAGCCTTGCCTTGCCTCACCGTGCCTTGCCTTGCGTTACCCTTACCTTGCCTTGCTTTCCCTTCCTTTCATTGCCTTCCGTTACTCTTTGCTTTCCTTCCGTGCATTGCCTAGCCTTGCGTTGTCGTGCCTTAGCCTTGCCTCGCCTGACAGTGCCTTGCCTTGCGTTACCCTTTCCTTTCCTTGCCGTGCATTGGCTAGCCCTGCGTTGTCGTGCCTTAGCCTTGTTTCCCCTTACCGTGCCGTTCCTTCCGTTACCCTTGCCTTCCCCTGCTTTCCCTTGCCTTCCTTGCCTTCCGTTACTCTTTGCTTACCTTCCGTTTATTGCCTAGCCTTGCGTTGTCGTGCCTTAGCCTTTCCGCGCCTGACCGTGCCTTGCCTTGCGTTACCCTTTCCTTGCCTTGCCGTGCATTGCCTAGCCTTGCGTTGTCGTGCCTTAGCCTTGCCTCGCCTGACCGTGCCTTGCCTTGCGTTACCCTTTCCTTACCTTGCCGTGCATTGCCTAGCCGTGCGTTGTCGTGCATCAGCCTTGCCTTGCCTCACCGTGCCTTGCCTTTCGTTACCCTTTCCTTGCCTTGCCGTGCATTGCCTAGCCGTGCGTTGCCGTGCCTTAGCCTTGTTTCCCCTTGCAGTGCCGTTCCTTCTGTTACCCTTGCCTTGCCTTGCTTTCCCTTGCCTTCCTTGCCTTCCGTTACTCTTTGCTTGCCTTCCGTGCATTGCCTAGCCTTGCGTTGTCGTGCATTCGCCTTCCTCCCCAAACCGTGCCTTACCTAGCGTTACCCTTTCCTTGCCTTGCCCTGCATTGCCTAGCCCTGTGTTGTCGTGCCTTAGCCTTGTTTCCCCTTACCGTGCCGTTCCTTTCGTTACCCTTGCCTTCCCCTGCTTTCCCTTGCCTTCCTTGCCTTCCGTTACTCTTTGCTTGCCTTCCGTGCATTGCCTAGCCTTGCGTTGTCGTGCCTTAGCCTTGCCTCGCCTGACCGTGCCTTGCCTTGAGTTACCCTTTCCTTGCCTTGCCGTGCATTGCCTAGCCGTGCGTTGTCGTGCATTTGCCTTGTCTTGCCTCACCGTGCTTTGCCTTGCGTTACCCTTTCCTTGCCTTGCCGTGCATTGCCTAGCCCTGCATTGTCGTGCCTTAGCTTTGTTTCCCCTTACCGTGCCGTTCCTTTCGTTGCCCTTGCCTTCCCTTGCTTTCCCTTGCCTTCCTTGCCTTCCGTTACTCTTTGCGTGCCTTCCGTTCATTGCCTAGCCTTGCGTTGTCGTGCCTTAGCCTTGCCTCGCCTGACCGTGCCTTGCCTTGCGTTACCCTTTCCTTGCCTTGCCGTGCATTGCCTAGCCGTGCGTTGTCGTGCATTTGCCTTGCCTTGCCTCACCGTGCCTTGCCTTGCGTTGCCCTTTCCTTGCCTGGCCGTGCATTGCCTAGCCGTGCGTTGTCGTGCATTAGCCTTGTCTTGCCTTACCGTGCCAGACCTTGCTTTACCCTTTCCTTGCCTGGCCGTGCATTGCGTAGCCGTGCGTTGCCGTTCCTTAGCCTTGTTTCCCCTTGCCGTGCCTTGCCTTTTGTTACACTTGCCTTGCCTTGCTTTGCCTTGCCTTCCTTTCCTTCCGTTACTCTTTCCTTGCCTAGCCGTGCACTGCCTAGCCTTGCGTTGTCGTGCATTAGCTTTGCCTCCCCAAACCGTGCCTTGCCTTGCGTTACCATTTCCTTGCCTTGGCCTGCATTGCCTAGCCCTGTGTTGTCGTGCCTTAGTCTTGTTTGCCCTTACCGTGCCGTTCCTTCCGTTACCCTTGCCTTTCCCTGCTTTCCCTAGCCTTCCTTGCCTTCCGTTCCTCCTTGCTTGCCTTCCGGGCATTGCCTAGCCTTGCGTTGTCGTGCCTTAGCCTTGCCTCGCCTGACCGTGCTTTGCCTTGCGTTACCCTTTCCTTGCCTTGCCGTGAATTGCCTAGCCGTGCGTTGTCGTGCATCAGCCTTGCCTTGCCTCACCGTGCCTTGCCTTGCGTTACCCTTACCTTGCCTTGCTTTCCATTGCCTTCCTTGCCTTCCGTTACTCTTTGCTTGCCTTCCGTTCATTGCCTAGCCTTGCGTTGTCGTGCCTTAGCCTTGCCTCGCCTGACCGTGCCTTGCCTTGCGTTACCCTTTCCTTGCCTTGCCGTGCATTGCCTAGCCGTGCGTTGTCGTGCATTTGCCTTGCCTTGCCTCACCGTGCCTTGCCTTGCGTTACCCTTTCCTTGCCTGGCCGTGCATTGCCTAGCCGTGCGTTGTCGTGCATTAGCCTTGTCTTGCCTTACCGTGCCTTGCCTTGCGTTACCCTTTCCTTGCCTGGCCGTGCATTGCCTAGCCGTGCGTTGTCGTGCCTTAGCCTTGTTTCCCCTTGCCGTGCCGTTCCTTCCGTTACCCTTGCCTTGCCTTGCTTTCCCGTGCCTTCCTTGCCTTCCGTTACTCTTTGCTTGCCTTCCGTGCATTGCCTAGCCTTGCGTTGTTGTGCATTCGCCTTCCTCCCCAAACCGTGCCTTGCCTTGCGTTACCCTTTCCTTGCCTTGCCCTGCATTGCCTAGCCCTGTGTTGTCGTGCCTTAGCCTTGTTTCCCCTTACCGTGCCGTTCCTTTCATTACCCTTGCCTTCCCCTGCTTTCCCTTGCCTTCCTTGCCTTCCGTTACTCTTTGCTTGCCTTCCGTGCATTGCCTAGCCGTGCGTTGTCGTGCATTTGCCTTGTCTTGCCTCACCGTGCTTTGCCTTGCGTTACCCTTTCCTTGCCTTGCCGTGCATTGTCTAGCCCTGCATTGTCGTGCCTTAGCTTTGTTTCCCCTTACCGTGCCGTTCCTTTCGTTGCCCTTGCCTTCCCTTGCTTTCCCTTGCCTTCCTTGCCTTCCGTTACTCTTTGCTTGCCTTCCGTTCATTGCCTAGCCTTGCGTTGTCGTGCCTTAGCCTTGCCTCGCCTGACCGTGCCTTGCCTTGCGTTACTCTTTCCTTGCCTTGCCGTGCATTGCCTCGCCGTGCGTTGTCGTGCATTTGCCTTGCCTTGCCTCACCATGCCTTGCCTTGCGTTACCCTTTCCTTGCCTGGCCGTGCATTGCCTAGCTGTGCGTTGTCGTGCATTAGCCTTGTCTTGCCTTACCGTGCCTTGCCTTGCGTTACCCTTTCCTTGCCTGGCCGTGCATTGCGTAGCCGTGCGTTGCCGTTCCTTAGCCTTGTTTCCCCTTGCCGTGCCTTGCCTTTTGTTACACTTGCCTTGCCTTGCTTTGCCTTGCCTTCCTTTCCTTCCGTTACTCTTTCCTTGCCTAGCTGTGCACTGCCTAGCCTTGCGTTGTCGTGCATTAGCTTTGCCTCCCCAAACCGTGCCTTGCCTTGCGTTACCATTTCCTTGCCTTGCCCTGCATTGCCTAGCCCTGTGTTGTCGTGCCTTAGTCTTGTTTGCCCTTACCGTGCCGTTCCTTCCGTTACCCTTGCCTTTCCCTGCTTTCCCTAGCCTTCCTTGCCTTCCGTTACTCTTTGCTTGCCTTCCGTGCATTGCCTAGCCTTGCGTTGTCGTGCCTTAGCCTTGCCTCGCCTGACCGTGCCTTGCCTTGCGTTACCCTTTCCTTGCCTAGCCGTGCGTTGTCGTGCATTAGCCTTGCCTTGCCTCACCGTGCTTTGCCTTGCGTTACCCTTTCCTTGCCTTGCTTTCCCTTCATTGCCTTCCGTTACTCTTTGCTTGCCTTCCGTGCATTGCCTATCCTTGCGTTGTCGTGCCTTAGCCTTGCCTCGCCTGACCGTGCCTTGCCTTGCGTTACCCTTTCCTTGCCTTGCCGTGCATTGCCTAGCCGTGCGTTGTCGTGCCTTAGCCTTGTTTCCCCTTGCCGTGCCGTTCCTTCGGTTACCCTTGCCTTGCCTTGCTTTCCCTTGCCTTCCTTGCCTTCCGTTACTCTTTGCTTGCCTTCCGTGCATTGCCTAGCCTTGCGTTGTCGTGCCTCAGCCTTTCCTCGCCTGACCGTGCCTGGCCTTGCGTTACCCTTTCCTTGCCTTGCCGTGCCTTGCCTAGCCGTGCGTTGTCGTGCCTTAGCCTTGTTTCCCCTTGCCGTGCCGTTCCTTCCGTTACCCTTGCCTTGCCTTGCTTTCCCTTGACTTCCTTGCCTTCCGTTACTCTTTGCTTGCCTTCCGTGCATTGCCTAGCCTTGCGTTGTCGTGCCTTAGCCTTGCCTTGCCTGACCGTGCCTTGCCTTGCGTTACCCTTTCCTTGCCTTGCCGTGCATTGCCTAGCCTTGCGTTGTCGTGCCTTAGCCTTGCCTCGCCTGACCGTGCCTTGCGTTACCCTTTCCTTGCCTTGCCGTGCATTGCCTAGCCGTGCGTTGCCGTGCATCAGCCTTGCCTTGCCTCACCGTTCCTTGCCTTGCGATACCCTTTCCTTGCCTTGCCGTGCATTGCCTAGCCGTGCGTTGCCGTGCCTTAGCCTTGTTTCCCCTTGCCGTGCCTTTCCTTCTGTAACCCTTGCCTTGCCTTGCTTTCCCTTGCCTTCCTTGCCTTCCGTTACTCTTTGCTTGCCTTCCGTGCATTGACTAGGCTTGCGTTGTCGTGCATTCGCCTTCCTCCCCAAACCGTGCCTTGCCTTGCGTTACCCTTTCCTTGCCCTGCATTGCCTAGCCCTGTGTTGTCGTGCCTTAGCCTTGTTTCCCCTTACCGTGCCGTTCCTTTCGTTACCCTTGCCTTCCCCTGCTTTCCCTTGCCTTCCTTGCCTTCCGTTACTCTTTGCTTGCCTTCCGTGCATTGCCTAGCCTTGCGTTGTCGTGCCTTAGCCTTGCCTCGCCTGACCGTGCCTTGCCTTGAGTTACCCTTTCCTTGCCTTGCCGTGCATTGCCTAGCCGTGCGTTGTCGTGCATTTGCCTTGCCTTGCCTCACCGTGCCTTGCCTTGCGTTACCCTTTCCTTGCCTGGCCGTGCATTGCCTAGCCGTGCGTTGTCGTGCATTAGCCTTGACTTGCCTTACCGTGCCTTGCCTTACCCTTTCCTTGCCTGGCCGTGCATTGCGTAGCCGTGCGTTGCCGTTCCTTAGCCTTGTTTCCCCTTGCCGTGCCTTGCCTTTTGTTACACTTGCCTTGCCTTGCTTTGCCTTGCCTTCCTTTCCTTCCGTTACTCTTTCCTTGCCTAGCCGTGCACTGCCTAGCCTTGCGTTGTCGTGCATTAGCTTTGGCTCCCCAAACCGTGCCTTGCCTTGCGTTACCCTTACCTTGCCTTGCTTTCCCTTCCTTTCATTGCCTTCCGTTACTCTTTGCTTTCCTTCCGTGCATTGACTAGCCTTGCGTTGTCGTGCCTTAGCCTTGCCTCGCCTGACAGTGCCTTGCCTTGCGTTACCCTTTCCTTGCCTTGCCGTGTATTGCCTAGCCGTGCGTTGCCGTGCCTTAGCCTTGTTTCCCCTTGCCGTGCCGTTCCTTCCGTTACCCTTGCCTTGCCTTGCTTTCCCTTGCCTTCCTTGCCTTCCGTTACTCTTTGCTTGCCTTCCGAGCATTGCCTAGCCTTGCGTTGTCGTGCCTTAGCCTTGCCTCGCCTGACCGTGCCTTGCCTTGCGTTACCCTTTGCTTGCCTTCCGTTCATTGCCTAGCCTTGCGTTGTCGTGCCTTAGCCTTGGTTCCCCTTACCGTGTCGTTCCTTCCGTTACCCTTGCCTTCCCCTGCTTTCCCTTGCCTTCCTTGCCTTCCGTTACTCTTTGCTTGCCTTCCGTTTATTGCCTAGCCTTGCGTTGTCGTGCCTTAGCCTTGCCGCGCCTTACCGTGCCTTGCCTTGCGTTACCCTTTCCTTGCCTTGCCGTGCATTGCCTAGCCTTGCGTTGTCGTGCCTTAGCCTTGCCTCGCCTGACCGTGCTTTGCCTTGCGTTACCCTTTCCTTGCCTTGCCGTGAATTACCTAGCCGTGCGTTGTCGTGCATTAGCCTTGCCTTGCCTCACCGTGACTTGCCTTGCGTTACCCTTTCCTTGCCTTGCCGTGCATTGCCTAGCCGTGCGTTGTCGTGCCTTAGCCTTGTTTCCCCTTGCCGTGCCGTGCCTTCCGTTACCCTTGCCTTGCCTTGCTTTCCCTTGCCTTCCTTGCCTTCCGTTACTCTTTGCTTACCTTCCGTGCATTGCCTAGCCGTGCGTTGTCGTGCCTTAGCCTTGTTTCCCCTTGCCGTGCCGTGCCTTCCGTTACCCTTGCCTTGCCTTGCTTTCCCTTGCCTTCCTTGCCTTCCGTTACTGTTTGCTTGCCTTGCCGTGCATTGCCCAACCTTGTGTTGTCGTGCATTCGCCTTCCTCCCCGAAACGTGCCTTGCCTTGCGTTACCCTTTCCTTGCCTTGCCCTACATTGCCTAGCCCTGTGTTGTCGTGCCTTAGACTTGTTTCCCCTTACCGTGCCGTTCCTTCCGTTACCCTTGCCTTTCCCTGCTTTCCCTAGCCTTCCTTGCCTTCCGTTACTCTTTGCTTGCCTTCCGTGCATTGCCTAGCCTTGCGTTGTCGTGCCTTAGCCTTGCCTCGCCTGACCGTGCCTTGCCTTGAGTTACCCTTTACTTGCCTTGCCGTGCATTGCCTAGCCGTGCGTTGTCGTGCATTTGCCTTGTCTTGCCTCACCGTGCTTTGCCTTGGTTTACCCTTTCCTTGCCTTGCCGTGCATTGCCTAGCCCTGCATTGTCGTGCCTTAGCTTTGTTTCCCCTTGCCGTGCCGTTCCTTCTGTTACCCTTGCCTTGCCTTGCTTTCCCTTGCCTTCCTTGCCTTCCGTTACTCTTTGCTTGCCTTCCGTGCATTGCCTAGCCTTGCGTTGTCGTGCCTTAGCCTTGCCTCGCGTAACGGTGCCTTGCCTTGCGTTACCCTTTCCTTTCCTTGCCGTGCATTGGCTAGCCCTGCGTTGTCGTGCCTTAGCCTTGTTTCCCCTTACCGTGCCGTTCCTTCCGTTACCCTTGCCTTCCCCTGCTTTCCCTTGCCTTCCTTGCCTTCCGTTACTCTTTGCTTGCCTTCCGTTTATTGCCTATTTTGCGTTGTCGTGCCTTAGCCTTGCCGCGCCTTACCGTGCCTTGCCTTGCGTTACCCTTTCCTTGCCTTGCCGTGCATTGCCTAGCCTTGCGTTGTCGTGCCTTAGCCTTGCCTCGCCTGACCGTGCCTTGCCTTGCGTTACCCTTTCCTTGCCTTGCCGTGCCTTGCCTAGCCGTGCGTTGTCGTGCATTAGCCTTGCCTTGCCTCACCGTGCCTTGCCTTGCGTTACCCTTTCCTTGCCTTGCCGTGCATTACCTAGCCTTGCGTTGCCGTGCCTTAGCCTTGCCTCGCCTGACCGTGCCTTCCCTTGCGTTACCCTTTCCTTGCCTTGCCCTGCCTTGCCTAGCCGTGCATTGTGGTGCCTTAGCCTTGCCTTGCCTGACCGTGCCTTGCCTTGCGTTACCCTTTCCTTGCCTTGCCGTGCATTGCCTAGCCGTGCGTTGTCGTGCCTTAGCCTTGTTTCCCCTTGCCGTGCCGTTCCTTCTGTTACCCTTGCCTTGCCTTGCTTTCCCTTGCCTTCCTTGCCTTCCGTTACTCTTTGCTTGCCTTCCGTGCATTGCCTAGCCTTGAGTTGTCGTGCCTTAGCCTTCCCTCGCCTGACCGTGCCTTGCCTTGCGTTACCCTTTCCTTGCCTTGCCGTGCATTGCCTAGCCGTGCGTTGTCGTGCATCAGCCTTCCCTTGCCTCACCGTGCCTTGCCTTGCGTTACCCTTTCCTTGCCTTGCCGTGCATTGCCTAGCCGTGCGTTGCCGTGCCTTAGCCTTGTTTCCCCTTGCCGTGCCGTTCCTTCTGTTACCCTTGCCTTGCCTTGCTTTCCCTTGCCTTCCTTGCCTTCCGTTACTCTTTGCTTGCCTTCCGTGCATTGCCTAGCCTTGCGTTGTCGTGCATTCGCCTTGCCTCCCCAAACCGTGCCTTGCCTTGCGTTACCCTTTCCTTCTCTTGCCCTGCATTGCCTAGCCCTGTGTTGTCGTGCCTTAGCCTTGTTTCCCCTTACCGTGCCGTTCCTTTCGTTACCCTTGCCTTCCCCGGCTTTCCCTTGCCTTCCTTGCCTTCCGTTACTCTTTGCTTGCCTTCCGTGCATTGCCTAGCCTTGCGTTGTCGTGCCTTAGCCTTGGCTCGCCTGACCGTGCCTTGCCTTGAGTTACCCTTTCCTTGCCTTGCCGTGAATTGCCTAGCCGTGCGTTGTCGTGCATCAGCCTTGCCTTGCCTCACCGTGCCTTGCCTTGCGTTACCCTTTCCTTGCCTTGCCGTGCATTGCCTAGCCGTGCGTTTTCGTGCATTTGCCTTGCCTTGCCTCACCGTGCCTTGCGTTGCGTTACCCTTTCCTTGCCTGGCCGTGCATTGCGTAGCCGTGCGTTGCCGTTCCTTAACCTTGTTTCCCCTTGCCGTGCCTTGCCTTTTGTTACACTTGCCTTGCCTTGCTTTGCCTTGCCTTCCTTTCCTTCCGTTACTCTTTCCTTGCCTAGCCGTGCACTGCCTAGCCTTGCGTTGTCGTGCATTAGCTTTGCCTCCCCAAACCGTGCCTTGCCTTGCGTTACCATTTCCTTGCCTTGCCCTGCATTGCCTAGCCTTGTGTTGTCGTGCCTTAGTCTTGTTTGCCCTTACCGTGCCGTTCCTTCAGTTTCCCTTGCCTTCCCCTGCTTTCCCTAGCCTTCCTTGCCTTCCGTTCTTCTTTGCTTGCCTTCCGTGCATTGCCTAGCCTTGCGTTGTCGTGCCTTAGCCTTGCCTCGCCTGACCGTGCCTTGCCTTGCGTTACCCTTTCCTTGCCTTGCCTTGAATTGCCTAGCCGTGCGTTGTCGGGCCTTAGCCTTGCCTCGCATGACACTGCCTTGCCTTGCGTTACCCTTTCCTTGCCTTGCCGTGCATTGCCTAGCCGTGCGTTGCCGTGCCTTAGCCTTGTTTCCCCTTGCCGTGCCGTTCCTTCCGTTACCCTTGCCTTGCCTTGCTTTCCCTTGCCTTCCTTGCCTTCCGTTACTCTTTGCTTGCCTTCCGTGCATTGCCTAGCCTTGCGTTGTCGTGCCTTAGCCTTGCCTCGCCTAACGGTGCCTTGCCTTGCGTTACCCTTTCCTTTCCTTGCCGTGCATTGGCTAGCCGTGCGTTGTCGTGCCTTAGCCTTGTTTCCCCTTACCGTGCCGTTCCTTCGGTTACCCTTGCCTTCCCCTGCTTTCCCTTGCCTTCCTTGCCTTCCGTTACTCTTTGCTTGCCTTCCGTTTATTGCCTAGCCTTGCGTTTTCGTGCCTTAGCCTTGCCGCGCCTGACCGTGCCTTGCCTTGCGTTACCCTTTCCTTGCCTTGCCGTGCATTGCCTAGCCTTGCGTTGTCGTGCCTTAGCCTTGCCTCGACTGACCGTGCCTTGCCTTGCGTTACAGTTTCCTTGCCTTGCCGTGCATTGCCTAGCCGTGCGTTGTCGTGCATCAGCCTTGCCTTGCCTCACCGTGCCTTGCCTTGCGTTAAACTTTACTTGCCTTGCCGTGCATTGCCTAGCCGTGCGTTGGCGTGCCTTAGCCTTGTTTACCCTTGCCGTGCCGTTCCTTCCGTTACCCTTGCCTTGCCTTGCTTTCCCTTGCCTTCCTTGCCTTCCGTTACTCTTTGCTTGCCTTCCGTGCATTGCCTAGCCTTGCGTTGTCGTGCATTAGCCTTGCCTCCCCAAACCGTGCCTTGCCTTGCGTTACCCTTTCCTTGCCCTGCCCTGCATTGCCTAGCCCTGTGTTGTCGTGCCTTAGCCTTGTTTCCCCTTACCGTGCCGTTCCTTCCGTTAACCGTGCCTTCCCCTGCTTTCCCTTGCCTTCCTTGCCTTCCGTTACTCTTTTCTTGCCTTCCGTGCATTACCTAGCCTTGCGTTGTCGTGCCTTAGCCTTGCCTCGCCTGACCGTGCCTTGCCTTGCGTTACCCTTTCCTTGCCTTGCCGTGCATTGCCTAGCCGTGCGTTGTCGTGCATTTGCCTTGCCTTCCCTCACCGTGCCTTGCCCTGCGTTACCCTTTCCTTGCCTGGCCGTGCATTGCGTAGCCGTGCGTTGCCGTTCCTTAGCCTTGTTTCCCCTTGCCGTGCCTTGCCTTTTGTTACACTTGCCTTGCCTTGCTTTGCCTTGCCTTCCTTTCCTTCCGTTACTCTTTCCTTGCCTAGCCGTGCACTGCCTAGCCTTGCGTTGTCGTGCATTAGCTTTGCCTCCCCAAACCGTGCCTTGCCTTGCGTTACCATTTCCTTGCCTTGCCCTGCATTGCCTAGCCCTGTGTTGTCGTGCCTTAGTCTTGTTTGCCCTTACCGTGCCGTTCCTTCCGTTACCCTTGCCTTTCCCTGCTTTCCTTTGCCTTCCTTACCTTCCGTTACTCTTTGCTTGCCTTCCGTGCATTGCCTAGCCTTGCGTTGTCGTGCCTTAGCCTTGCCTCGCCTGACCCTGCCTTGCCTTGCGTTACCCTTTCCTTGCCTTGCCGTGTATTGCCTAGCCGTGCGTTGTCGTGCATTAGCCTTGCCTTGCCTCACCGTGCCTTGCCTTGCGTTACCCTTACCTTGACTTGCTTTCCCTTCCTTTCATTGCCTTCCGTTACTCTTTGCTTTCCTTCCGTGCATTCCCTAGCCTTGCGTTGTCGTGCCTTAGCCTTGCCTCGCCTGACAGTGCCTTGCCTTGCGTTACCCTTTCCTTTCCTTGCCGTGCATTGGCTAGCCCTGCGTTGTCGTGCCTTAGCCTTGTTTCCCCTTACCGTGCCGTTCCTTCCGTTACCCTTGCCTTCCCCTGCTTTCCCTTGCCTTCCTTGCCTTCCGTTACTCTTTGCTTACCTTCCGTTTATTGCCTAGCCTTGCGTTGTCGTGCCTTAGCCTTTCCGCGCCTGACCGTGCCTTGCCTTGCGTTACCCTTTCCTTGCCTTGCCGTGCATTGCCTAGCCTTGCGTTGTCGTGCCTTAGCCTTGCCTCGCCTGACCGTGCCTTCCCTTGCGTTACCCTTTCCTTGCCTTGCCGTGCATTGCCTAACCGTGCGTTGTCGTGCCTTAGCCTTGCCTTGCCTCACCGTGCCTTGCCTTGCGTTACCGTTTCCTTCCCTTGCCGTGCATTGCCTACCCGTGCCTTGTCGTGCCTTAGCCTTATTTCCCCTTGCCGTGCCGTTCCTTCCGTTACTCTTGCCTTGCCTTGCTTTCCCTTGCCTTCCTTGCCTTCCGTTACTCTTTGCTTGCCTTCCGTGCATTGCCTAGCCTTGCGTTGTCGTGCATGCGCCTCCCTCCCCAAACCGTGCCTTGCCTTGCGTTACCCTTTCCTTGCCTTGCCGTGCATTGCCTAGCCGTGCGTTGTCGTGCATTTGCCTTGCCTTGCCTCACCGTGCCTTGCCTTGCGTTACCCTTTCCTTGCCTGGCCGTGCATTGCCTATCCGTGCGTTGTCGTGCTTTAGCCTTGTCTTGCCTTACCGTGTCTTGCCTTGCGTTACCCTTTCCTTGCCTGGCCGTGCATTGCGTAGCCGTGCGTTGCCGTTCCTTAGCCTTGTTTCCCCTTGCCGTGCCTTGCCTTTTGTTACACTTGCCTTGCCTTGCTTTGCCTTGCCTTTGCTTTCCTTCCGTTACTCTTTCCTTGCCTAGCCGTGCACTGCCTAGCCTTGCGTTGTCGTGCATTAGCTTTGCCTCCCCAAACCATGCCTTGCCTTGCGTTACCATTTCCTTGCCTTGCCCTGCATTGCCTAGCCCTGTGTTGTCGTGCCTTAGTCTTGTTTGCCCTTACCGTGCCGTTCCTTCCGTTACCCTTGCCTTGCCTTGCTTTCCCTTGCCTTCCTTGCCTTCCGTTACTCTTTGCTTGCATTCCGTGCATTGCCTAGCCTTGCGTTGTCGTGCCTTAGCCTTGCCTCGCCTGACCGTGCCTTGCCTTGCGTTACCCTTTCCTTGCCTTGCCGTGCATTGCCTAGCCGTGCGTTGTCGTGCATCAGCCTTGCCTTCCCTCACCGTGCCTTGCCTTGCGTTACCCTTACCTTGCCTTGCTTTCCCTTCATTTCCTTGCCTTCCGTTACTCTTTGCTTGCCTTCCGTGCATTGCCTAGCCTTGCGTTGTCGTGCCTTAGCCTTGCCTAGCCTGACCGTGCCTTGCCTTGCGTTACCCTTTCCTTGCCTTGCCGTACATTGCCTAGCCGTGCGTTGTCGTGCCTTAGCCTTGTTTCCCCTTGCCGTGCCGTTCCTTCGGTTACCCTTGCCTTCCCTTGCTTTCCCTTGCCTTCCTTGCCTTCCGTTACTCTTTTCTTGCCTTCCGTGCATTACCTAGCCTTGCGTTGTCGTGCCTTAGCCTTGCCTCGCCTGACCGTGCCTTGCCTTGCGTTACCCTTTCCTTGCCTTGCCGTGCCTTGCCTAGCCGTGCATTGTCGTGCCTTAGCCTTGTTTCCCCTTGCCGTGCCGTTCCTTCCGTTACCCTTGCCTTCCCCTGCTTTCCCTTGCCTTCCTTGCCTTCCGTTACTCTTTGCTTGCCTTCTGTTTATTGCCTAGCCTTGCGTTGTCGTGCCTTAGCCTTGCCGCGCCTTACCGTGCCTTGCCTTGCGTTACCGTTTCCTTGCCTTGCCGTGCATTGCCTAGCCTTGCGTTGTCGTGCCTTAGCCTTGCCTTGCCTGACCGTGCCTTGCCTTGCGTTACCCTTTCCTTGCCTTGCCGTGCATTGCCTAGCCGTGCGTTGTCGTGCATTAGCCTTGCCTTGCCTGACCGTGCCTTGCCTTGCGTTACCCTTTCCTTGCCTTGCCGTGCCTTGCCTAGCCGTGCATTGTGGTTCCTTAGCCTTGTTTCCCCTTGCAGTGCCGTTCCTTCGGTTACCCTTGCCTTGCCTTGCTTTCCCTTGCCTTCCTTGCCTTCCGTTACTCTTTGCTTGCCTTCCGTGCATTGCCTAGCCTTGCGTTGTCGTGCATTCGCCTTCCTCCCCAAACCGTGCCTTACCTAGCGTTACCCTTTCCTTGCCTTGCCCTGCATTGCCTAGCCCTGTGTTGTCGTGCCTTAGCCTTGTTTCCCCTTACCGTGCCGTTCCTTTCGTTACCCTTGCCTTCCCTTGCTTTCCCTTGCCTTCCTTGCCTTCCGTTCCTCTTTGCTTGCCTTCAGTTCATTGCCTAGCCTTGCGTTGTCGTGCCTTAGCCTTGCCTCGCCTGACCGTGCCTTGCCTTGCGTTACCCTTTCCTTGCCTGGCCGTGCATTGCCTAGCCGTGCGTTGTCGTGCATTTGCCTTGCCTTCCCTCACCGTGCCTTGCCTTGCGTTACCCTTTCCTTGCCTGGCCGTGCATTGCCTAGCCGTGCGTTGTCGTGCATTAGCCTTGTCTTGCCTTACCGTGCCTTGCCTTGCGTTACCCTTTCCTTGCCTGGCCGTGCATTGCATAGCCGTGCGTTGCCGTTCCTTAGCCTTGTTTCCCCTTGCCGTGCCTTGCCTTTTGTTACACTTGCCTTGCCTTGCTTTGCCTTGCCTTCCTTTCCTTCCGTTACTCTTTCCTTGCCTAGCCGTGCACTGCCTAGCCTTGCGTTGTCGTGCATTAGCTTTGCCTCCCCAAACCGTGCCTTGCCTTGCGTTAGCATTTCCTTGCCTTGGCCTGCATTGCCTAGCGCTGTGTTGTCGTGCCTTAGTCTTGTTTGCCCTTACCGTGCCGTTCCTTCCGTTACCCTTGCCTTTCCCTGCTTTCCCTAGCCTTCCTTGCCTTCCGTTACTCCTTGCTTGCCTTCCGTGCATTGCCTAGCCTTGCGTTGTCGTGCCTTAGCCTTGCCTCGCCTGACCGTGCTTTGCCTTGCGTTACCCTTTCCTTGCCTTGCCGTGAATTGCCTAGCCGTGCGTTGTCGTGCATCAGCCTTGCCTTGCCTCACCGTGCCTTGCCTTGCGTTACCCTTACCTTGCCTTGCTTTCCCTTGCTTTCCTTGCCTTCCGTTACTCTTTGCTTTCCTTCCGTGCATTGCCTAGCCTTGCGTTGTCGTGCCTTAGCCTTGCCTCGCCTGACAGTGCCTTGCCTTGCGTTACCCTTTCCTTGCCTGGCCGTGCATTGCCTAGCCGTTCGTTGCCGTGCCTTAGCCTTGTTTCCCCTTGCCGTGCCGTTCCTTCCGTTACCCTTGCCTTGCCTTGCTTTCCCTTGCCTTCCTTGCCTTCCGTTACTGTTTGCTTGCCTTCCGTGCATTGCCTAGCCTTGCGTTGTCGTGCCTTAGCCTTGCCTCGCCTGACCGTGCCTTGCCTTGCGTTACCCTTTCCTTGCCTTGCCGTGCATTGCCTAGCCGTGCGTTGTCGTGCATTAGCCTTGCCTTGCCTCACCGTGCCTTGCCTTGCGTTACCCTTCCCTTGCCTAGCCGTGCGTTGTCGTGCGTTAGCCTTGATTCCCCGTTCCGTGCCGTGCCTTTTGTTACACTTGCCTTGCCTTGATTTCCCTTGCCTTCCTTGCCTTCCGTTACTCTTTCCTTGCCTTGCCGTGCATTGCCTAGTAGTGCGTTGTCGTGCATTAGCCTTGCCTTGCCTCACCGTGCCTTGCCTTGCGTTTCCCTGTCCTTCCCTGGCCGTGCATTGCCTAGCCATTCGTTGTCGTGCCTTAGCCTTGTTTCCCCTTGCCGTGGTGTTCCTTTCGTTGCCCTTGCCTTCCCTTGCTTTCCCTTGCCTTCCTTGCCTTCCGTTACTCTTTGCTTGCCTTCCGTTCATTGCCTAGCCTTGCGTTGTCGTGCCTTAGACTTGCCTCGCCTGACCGTGCCTTGCCTTGCGTTACCCTTTCCTTGCCTTGCCGTGCATTGCCTAGCCGTGCGTTGTCGTGCATTTGCCTTGCCTTGCCTCACCGTGCCTTGCCTTGCGTTACCCTTTCCTTGCCTGGCCGTGCATTGCCTAGCCGTGCGTTGTCGTGCATTAGCCTTGTCTTGCCTTACCGTGCCTTGCCTTGCGTTACCCTTTCCTTGCCTGGCCGTGCATTGCCTAGCCGTGCGTTGCCGTGCCTTAGCCTTGTTTCCCCTTGCCGTGCCGTTCCTTCCGTTACCCTTGCCTTGCCTTGCTTTCCCTTGCCTTCCTTGCCTTCCGTTACTCTTTGCTTGCCTTCCGTGCATTGCCTAGCCTTGCGTTGTTGTGCATTCGCCTTCCTCCCCAAACCGTGCCTTGCCTTGCGTTACCCTTTCCTTGCCTTGCCCTGCATTGCCTAGCCCTGTGTTGTCGTGCCTTAGCCTTGTTTCCCCTTACCGTGCCGTTCCTTTCATTACCCTTGCCTTCCCCTGCTTTCCCTTGCCTTCCTTGCCTTCCGTTACTCTTTGCTTGCCTTCCGTGCATTGCCTAGCCGTGCGTTGTCGTGCATTAGCCTTGTCTTGCCTTACCGTGCCTTGCCTTGCGTTACCCTTTCCTTGCCTTGCCGTGCATTGCCTAGCCGTGCGTTTTCGTGCATCAGCCTTGCCTTGCCTCACCGTGCCTTGCCTTGCGTTACCCTTACCTTGCCTTGCTTTCCCTTCCTTTCATTGCCTTCCGTTACTCTTTGCTTTCCTTCCGTGCATTGACTAGCCTTGCGTTGTCGTGCCTTAGCTTTCCCTCGCCTGACCGTGCCTTGCCTTGCGTTACCCTTTCGTTGCCTTGCCGTGCATTGCCTAGCCGTGCGTTGTCGTGCCTTAGCCTTGTTTCCCCTTGCCGTGCCGTTCCTTCCGTTACCCTTGCCTTGCCTTCCGTGCATTGCCTAGCCTTGCGTTGTCGTGCCTTAGCCTTGCCTCGCGTAACGGTGCCTTGCCTTGCGTTACCCTTTCCTTTCCTTGCCGTGCATTGGCTAGCCCTGCGTTGTCGTGCCTTAGCCTTGTTTCCCCTTACCGTGCCGTTCCTTCCGTTACCCTTGCCTTCCCCTGCTTTCCCTTGCCTTCCTTGCCTTCCGTTACTCTTTGCTTGCCTTCCGTTTATTGCCTAGCCTTGCGTTGTCGTGCCTTAGCCTTGCCGCGCCTTACCGTGCCTTGCCTTGCGTTACCCTTTCCTTGCCTTGCCGTGCATTGCCTAGCCTTGCGTTGTCGTGCCTTAGCCTTGCCTCGCTTGACCGTGCTTTGCCTTGCGTTACCCTTTCCTTGCTTTGCCGTGCATTGCCTAGCCGTGCGTTGTCGTGCATCAGCCTTGCCTTGCCTCACCGTGCCTTGCCTTGCGTTACCCTTTCCTTGCCTTGCCGTGCATTGCCTAGCCGTGCGTTGCCGTGCCTTTGCCTTGTTTCCCCTTGCCGTGCCGTTCCTTCCGTTACCCTTGCCTTGCCTTGCTTTCCCTTGCCTTCCTTGCCTTCCGTTACTCTTTGCTTGCCTTCCGTGCATTGCCTAGCCTTGCGTTGTCGTGCCTTAGCCTTGTTTCCCCTTGCCGTGCCGTTCCTTCTGTTACCCTTGCCTTGCCTTGCTTTCCCTTGCCTTCCTTGCCTTCCGTTACTGTTTGCTTGCCTTCCGTGCATTGCCTAGCCTTGCGTTGTCGTGCATTCGCCTGCCTCCCCGAAACGTGCCTTGCCTTGCGTTACCCTTTCCTTGCCTTGCCCTACATTGCCTAGCCCTGTGTTGTCGTGCCTTAGCCTTGTTTCCCCTTACCGTGCGGTTCCTTTCGTTACCCTTGCCTTCCCCTGCTTTCCCTTGCCTTCCTTGCCTTCCGTTACTCTTTGCTTGCCTTCCGTGCATTGCCTAGCCTTGCGTTGTCGTGCCTTAGCCTTGCCTCGACTGACCGTGCCTTGCCTTGAGTTACCCTTTCCTTGCCTTGCCGTGCATTGCCTAGCCGTGCGTTGTCGTGCATTTGCCTTGTCTTGCCTCACCGTGCTTTGCCTTGGTTTACCCTTTCCTTGCCTTGCCGTGCATTGCCTAGCCCTGCATTGTCGTGCCTTAGCTTTGTTTCCCCTTGCCGTGCCGTTCCTTCCGTTACCCTTGCCTTGCCTTGCTTTCCCTTGCCTTCCTTGCCTTCCGTTACTCTTTGCTTGCCTTCCGTGCATTGCCTAGCCTTGCGTTGTCGTGCCTTAGCCTTGCCTCGCGTAACGGTGCCTTGCCTTGCGTTACCCTTTCCTTTCCTTGCCATACATTGGCTAGCCCTGCGTTGTCGTGCCTTAGCCTTGTTTCCCCTTACCGTGCTGTTCCTTCCGTTACCCTTGCCTTCCCCTGCTTTCCCTTGCCGTCCTTGCCTTCCGTTACTCTTTGCTTGCCTTCCGTTTATTGCCTAGGTTGCGTTGTCGTGCCTTAGCCTTGCCTCGCGTAACGGTGCCTTGCCTTGCGTTACCCTTTCCTTGCCTTGCCGTCTTTCCTAGCCTTGTGTAGTCGTGCCTTAGCCTTGCCTCGCCTGACCGTGCCGTGCCTTGCGTTACCCTTTCCTTGCCTTGCCGTGCATTGCCTAGCCGTGCGTTGTCGTGCATCAGCCTTGCCTCGCCTGACCGTGCCTTGCCTTGAGTTACCCTTTCCTTGCGTTGCCGTGCATTGCCTAGCCGTGCGTTGTCGTGCATTTGCCTTGCCTTGCCTCACCGTGCCTTGCCTTGCGTTACCCTTTCCTTGCCTGGCCGTGCATTGCCTAGCCGTGCGTTGTCGTGCATTAGCCTTGTCTTGCCTTACCGTGCCTTGCCTTGCGTTACCCTTTCCTTGCCTGGCCGTGCATTGCGTAGCCGTGCGTTGCCGTTCCTTAGCCTTGTTTCCCCTTGCCGTGCCTTGCCTTTTGTTACACTTGCCTTGCCTTGCTTTGCCTTGCCTTCCTTTCCTTCCGTTACTCTTTCCTTGCCTACCCGTGCACTCCTAGCCTTGCGTTGTCGTGCATTAGCTTTGCCTCCCCAAACCGTGCCTTGCCTTGCGTTACCATTTCCTTGCCTTGCCCTGCATTGCCTAGCCCTGTGTTGTCGTGCCTTAGTCTTGTTTGCCCTTACCGTGCCGTTCCTTCCGTTACCCTTGCCTTTCCCTGCTTTCCCTAACCTTCCTTGCCTTCCGTTCCTCTTTGCTTGCCTTCCGTGCATTGCCTAGCCTTGCGTTGTCGTGCCTTAGCCTTGCCTCGCCTGACCCTGCCTTGCCTTGCGTTACCCTTTCCTTGCCTTGCCGTGAATTGCCTATCCGTGCGTTTTCGTGCATCAGCCTTGCCTTGCCTCACCGTGCCTTGCCTTGCGTTACCCTTACCTTGCCTTGCTTTCCCTTCCTTTCATTGCCTTCCGTTACTCTTTGCTTTCCTTCCGTGCATTGCCTAGCCTTGCGTTGTCGTGCCTTAGCCTTGCCTCGCCTGACAGTGCCTTGCCTTGCGTTACCCTTTCCTTTCCTTGCCGTGCATTGGCTAGCCCTGCGTTGTCGTGCCTTAGCCTTGTTTCCCCTTACCGTGCCGTTCCTTCCGTTACCCTTGCCTTCCCCTGCTTTCCCTTGCCTTCCTTGCCTTCCGTTACTCTTTGCTTACCTTCCGTTTATTGCCTAGCCTTGCGTTGTCGTGCCTTAGCCTTTCCGCGCCTGACCGTGCCTTGCCTTGCGTTACCCTTTCCTTGCCTTGCCGTGCATTGCCTAACCTTGCGTTGTCGTGCCTTAGCCTTGCCTCGCCTGACCGTGCCTTCCCTTGCGTTACCCTTTCCTTGCGTTGCCGTGCATTGCCTAACCGTGCGTTGTCGTGCATCAGCCTTGCCTTGCCTCACCGTGCCTTGCCTTGCGTTACCCTTTCCTTGCCTTGCCGTGCATTGCCTAGCCGTGCGTTGCCGTGCCTTAGCCTTATTTCCCCTTGCCGTGCCGTTCCTTCTGTTACCCTTGCCTTGCCTTGCTTTCCCTTGCCTTCCTTGCCTTCCGTTACTCTTTGCTTGCCTTCCGTGCATTGCCTAGCCTTGCGTTGTCGTGCATGCGCCTTCCTCCCCAAACCGTGCCTTGCCTTGCGTTACCCTTTCCTTGCCTTGCCCTGCATTGCCTAGCCCTGTGTTGTCGTGGCTTAGCCTTGTTTCCCCTTACCGTGCCGTTCCTTTCGTTACCCTTGCCTTCCCCTGCTTTCCCTTGCCTTCCTTGCCTTCCGTTACTCTTTGCTTGCCTTCCGTGCATTGCCTAGCCTTGCGTTGTCGTGCCTTAGCCTTGCCTCGCCTGACCGTGCCTTGCCTTGAGTTACCCTTTCCTTGCCTTGGCGTGCATTGCCTAGCCGTGCATTGTCGTGCATTTGCCTTGTCTTGCCTCACCGTGCGTTGCCTTGCGTTACCCTTTCCTTGCCTTGCCGTGCATTGCCTAGCCCTGCATTGTCGTGCCTTAGCTTTGTTTCCCCTTACCGTGCCGTTCCTTTCGTTGCCCTTGCCTTCCCTTGCCTTCCCTTGCCTTCCTTGCCTTCCGTTACTCTTTGCTTGCCTTCCGTTCATTGCCTAGCCTTGCGTTGTCGTGCCTTAGCCTTGCCTCGCCTGACCGTGCCTTGCCTTGCGTTACCCTTTCCTTGCCTGGCCGTGCATTGCCTAGCCGTGCGTTGTCGTGCATTAGCCTTGTCTTGCCTTACCGTGCCTTGCCTTGCGTTACCCTTTCCTTGCCTGGCCGTGCATTGCGTAGCCGTGCGTTGCCGTTCCTTAGCCTTGTTTCCCCTTGCCGTGCCTTGCCTTTTGTTACACTTGCCTTGCCTTGCTTTGCCTTGCCTTCCTTTCCTTCCGTTACTCTTTCCTTGCCTAGCCGTGCACTGCCTAGCCTTGCGTTGTCGTGCATTAGCTTTGCCTCCCCAAACCGTGCCTTGCCTTGCGTTACCATTTCCTTGCCTTGCCCTGCATTGCCTAGCCCTGTGTTGTCGTGCCTTAGTCTTGTTTGCCCTTACCGTGCCGTTCCTTCCGTTACCCTTGCCTTTCCCTGCTTTCCCTAGCCTTCCTTGCCTTCCGTTCCTCTTTGCTTGCCTTCCGTGCATTGCCTAGCCTTGCGTTGTCGTGCCTTAGCCTTGCCTCGCCGGACCCTGCCTTGCCTTGCGTTACCCTTTCCTTGCCTTGCCGTGAATTGCCTATCCGTGCGTTTTCGTGCATCAGCCTTGCCTTGCCTCACCGTGCCTTGCCTTGCGTTACCCTTACCTTGCCTTGCTTTCCCTTCCTTTCATTGCCTTCCGTTACTCTTTGCTTTCCTTCCGTGCATTGCCTAGCCTTGCGTTGTCGTGCCTTAGCCTTGCCTCGCCTGACAGTGCCTTGCCTTGCGTTACCCTTTCCTTTCCTTGCCGTGCATTGGCTAGCCCTGCGTTGTCGTGCCTTAGCCTTGTTTCCCCTTACCGTGCCGTTCCTTCCGTTACCCTTGCCTTCCCCTGCTTTCCCTTGCCTTCCTTGCCTTCCGTTACTCTTTGCTTACCTTCCGTTTATTGCCTAGCCTTGCGTTGTCGTGCCTTAGCCTTTCCGCGCCTGACCGTGCCTTGCCTTGCGTTACCCTTTCCTTGCCTTGCCGTGCATTGCCTAGCCTTGCGTTGTCGTGCCTTAGCCTTGCCTCGCCTGACCGTGCCTTCCCTTGCGTTACCCTTTCCTTGCGTTGCCGTGCATTGCCTAACCGTGCGTTGTCGTGCATCAGCCTTGCCTTGCCTCACCGTGCCTTGCCTTGCGTTACCCTTTCCTTGCCTTGCCGTGCATTGCCTAGCCGTGCGTTGCCGTGCCTTAGCCTTATTTCCCCTTGCCGTGCCGTTCCTTCTGTTACCCTTGCCTTGCCTTGCTTTCCCTTGCCTTCCTTGTCTTCCGTTACTCTTTGCTTGCCTTCCGTGCATTGCCTAGCCTTGCGTTGTCGTGCATGCGCCTTCCTCCCCAAACCGTGCCTTGCCTTGCGTTACCCTTTCCTTGCCTTGCCCTGCATTGCCTAGCCCTGTGTTGTCGTGGCTTAGCCTTGTTTCCCCTTACCGTGCCGTTCCTTTCGTTACCCTTGCCTTCCCCTGCTTTCCCTTGCCTTCCTTGCCTTCCGTTACTCTTTGCTTGCCTTCCGTGCATTGCCAAGCCTTGCGTTGTCCTCCATTTGCCTTGTCTTGCCTCACCGTGCTTTGCCTTCCGTTACCCTTTCCTTGCCTTGCCGTGCTTTGCCTAGCCCTGCATTGTCGTGCCTTAGCTTTGTTTCCCCTTACCGTGCCGTTCCTTTCGTTGCCCTTGCCTTCCCTTGCCTTCCCTTGCCTTCCTTGCCTTCCGTTACTCTTTGCTTGCCTTCCGTTCATTGCCTAGCCTTGCGTTGTCGTGCCTTAGCCTTGCCTCGCCTGACCGTGCCTTGCCTTGCGTTACCCTTTCCTTGCCTTGCCGTGCATTGCCTAGCCGTGCGTTGTCGTGCATTTGCCTTGCCTTGCCTCACCGTGCCTTGCCTTGCGTTACCCTTTCCTTGCCTGGCCGTGCATTGCCTAGCCGTGCGTTGTCGTGCTTTAGCCTTGTCTTGCCTTACCGTGCCTTGCCTTGCGTTACCCTTTCCTTGCCTGGCCGTGCATTGCGTAGCCGTGCGTTGCCGTTCCTTAGCCTTGTTTCCCCTTGCCGTGCCTTGCCTTTTGTTACACTTGCCTTGCCTTGCTTTGCCTTGCCTTTGCTTTCCTTCCGTTACTCTTTCCTTGCCTAGCCGTGCACTGCCTAGCCTTGCGTTGTCGTGCATTATCTTTGCCTCCCCAAACCATGCCTTGCCTTGCGTTACCATTTCCTTGCCTTGCCCTGCATTGCCTAGCCCTGTGTTGTCGTGCCTTAGTCTTGTTTGCCCTTACCGTGCCGTTCCTTCCGTTACCCTTGCCTTTCCCTGCTTTCCCTAGCCTTCCTTGCCTTCCGTTCCTCTTTGCTTGCCTTCCGTGCATTGCCAAGCCTTGCGTTGTCGTGCCTTAGTCTTCCCTCGCCTGACCGTGCCTTGCCTTGCGTTACCCTTTCCTTGCCTTGCCGTGAATTGCCTAGCCGTGCGTTGTCGTGCATCAGCCTTGCCTTCCCTCACCGTGCTTTGCCTTGCGTTACCCTTACCTTGCCTTGCTTTCCCTTCCTTTCCTTGCCTTCCGTTCCTCTTTGCTTGCCTTCCGTGCATTGCCTAGCCTTGCGTTGTCGTGCCTTAGCCTTGCCTCGCCTGACCGTGCCTCTCCGTCGTTACCCTTTCCTTGCCTTGCCGTGAATTGCCTAGCCGGGCGTTGTCGTGCATCAGCCTTGCCTTCCCTCACCGTGCCTTGCCTTGCGTTACCCTTACCTTGCCTTGCTTTCCCTTCCTTTCCTTGCCTTCCGTTCCTCTTTGCTTGCCTTCCGTGCATTGCCTAGCCTTGCGTTGTCCTGCCTTAGCCTTGCCTCGCCTGACCGTGCCTTGCCTTGCGTTACCCTTTCCTTGCCTTGCCGTACATTGCCTAGCCGTGCGTTGCCGTGCCTTAGCCTTGTTTCCCCTTGCCGTGCCGTTCCTTCCGTTACCCTTGCCTTGCCTTGCTTTCCCTTGCCTTCCTTGCCTTCCGTTACTCTTTGCTTGCCTTCCGTGCATTGCCTAGCCTTGCGTTGTCGTGCCTTAGCCTTGCCTCGCGTAACGGTGCCTTGCCTTGCGTTACCCTTTCCTTTCCTTGCCGTGCATTGGCTAGCCCTGCATTGTCGTGCCTTAGCCTTGTTTCCCCTTACCGTGCCGTTCCTTCCGTTACCCTTGCCTTCCCCTGCTTTCCCTTGCCTTCCTTGCCTTCCGTTACTCTTTGCTTGCCTTCCGTTTATTGCCTAGCCTTGCGTTGTCGTGCCTTAGCCTTGCCGCGCCTTACCGTGCCTTGCCTTGCGTTACCCTTTCCTTGCCTTGCCGTGCATTGCCTAGCCTTGCGTTGTCGTGCCTTAGCCTTGCCTCGCCTGACCGTGCCTTGCCTTGCGTTACCCTTTCCTTGCCTTGCCGTGCATTGCCTAGCCGTGCGTTGTCGTGCATCAGCCTTGCCTTGCCTCACCGTGCATTGCCTTTCGTTACCCTTTCCTTGCCTTCCCGTGCATTGCCTAGCCGTGCGTTGCCGTGCCTTAGCCTTGTTTCCCCTTGCAGTGCCGTTCCTTCTGTTACCCTTGCCTTGCCTTGCTTTCCCTTGCCTTCCTTGCCTTCCGTTACTCTTTGCTTGCCTTCCGTGCATTGCCTAGCCTTGCGTTGTCGTGCATTCGCCTTCCTCCCCAAACCGTGCCTTACCTAGCGTTACCCTTTCCTTGCCTTGCCCTGCATTGCCTAGCCCTGTGTTGTCGTGCCTTAGCCTTGTTTCCCCTTACCGTGCCGTTCCTTTCGTTACCCTTGCCTTCCCCTGCTTTCCCTTGCCTTCCTTGCCTTCCGTTACTCTTTGCTTGCCTTCCGTGCATTGCCTAGCCTTGGGTTGTCGTGCCTTAGCCTTGCCTCGCCTGACCGTGCCTTGCCTTGAGTTACCCTTTCCTTGCCTTGCCGTGCATTGCCTAGCCGTGCGTTGTCGTGCATTTGCCTTGTCTTGCCTCACCGTGCTTTGCCTTGCGTTACCCTTTCCTTGCCTTGCCGTGCATTGCCTAGCCCTGCATTGTCGTGCCTTAGCTTTGTTTCCCCTTACCGTGCCGTTCCTTTCGTTGCCCTTGCCTTCCCTTGCTTTCCCTTGCCTTCCTTGCCTTCCGTTACTCTTTGCTTGCCTTCCGTTCATTGCCTAGCCTTGCGTTGTCGTGCCTTAGACTTGCCTCGCCTGACCGTGCCTTGCCTTGCGTTACCCTTTCCTTGCCTTGCCGTGCATTGCCTAGCCGTGCGTTGTCGTGCATTTGCCTTGCCTTGCCTCACCGTGCCTTGCCTTGCGTTGCCCTTTCCTTGCCTGGCCGTGCATTGCCTAGCCGTGCGTTGTCGTGCATTAGCCTTGTCTTGCCTTACCGTGCCAGACCTTGCTTTACCCTTTCCTTGCCTGGCCGTGCATTGCGTAGCCGTGCGTTGCCGTTCCTTAGCCTTGTTTCCCCTTGCCGTGCCTTGCCTTTTGTTGCACTTGCCTTGCCTTGCTTTGCCTTGCCTTCCTTTCCTTCCGTTACTCTTTCCTTGCCTAGCCGTGCACTGCCTAGCCTTGCGTTGTCGTGCATTAGCTTTGCCTCCCCAAACCGTGCCTTGCCTTGCGTTACCATTTCCTTGCCTTGCCCTGCATTGCCTAACCCTGCATTGTCGTGCCTTAGCTTTGTTTCCCCTTACCGTGCCGTTCCTTTCGTTGCCCTTGCCTTCCCTTGCTTTCCCTTGCCTTCCTTGCCTTTCGTTCCTCTTTGCTTGCCTTCCGTTCATTGCCTAGCCTTGCGTTGTCGTGCCTTAGCCTTGCCTCGCCTGACCGTGCCTTGCCTTGCGTTACCCTTTCCTTGCCTGGCCGTGCATTGCCTAGCCGTGCGTTGTCGTGCATTTGCCTTGCCTTCCCTCACCGTGCCTTGCCTTGCGTTACCCTTTCCTTGCCTGGCCGTGCATTGCCTAGCCGTGCGTTGTCGTGCATTAGCCTTGTCTTGCCTTACCGTGCCTTGCCTTGCGTTACCCTTTCCTTGCCTGGCTGTGCATTGCATAGCCGTGCGTTGCCGTTCCTTAGCCTTGTTTCCCCTTGCCGTGCCTTGCCTTTTGTTACACTTGCCTTGCCTTGCTTTGCCTTGCCTTCCTTTCCTTCCGTTACTCTTTCCTTGCCTAGCCGTGCACTGCCTAGCCTTGCGTTGTCGTGCATTAGCTTTGCCTCCCCAAACCGTGCCTTGCCTTGCGTTACCATTTCCTTGCCTTGGCCTGCATTGCCTAGCCCTGTGTTGTCGTGCCTTAGTCTTGTTTGCCCTTACCGTGCCGTTCCTTCCGTTACCCTTGCCTTCCCCTGCTTTCCCTTGCCTTCCTTGCTTTCCGTTACTCTTTGCTTGCCTTCCGTTTATTGCCTAGCCTTGCGTTGTCGTGCCTTAGCCTTGCCGCGCCTTACCGTGCCTTGCCTTGCGTTACCCTTTCCTTGCCTTGCCGTGCATTGCCTAGCCTTGCGTTGTCGTGCCTTAGCCTTGCCTCGCCTGACCGTGCCTTGCCTTGCGTTACCCTTTCCTTGCCTTGCCGTGCATTGCCTAGCCGTTCGTTGCCGTGCCTTAGCCTTGTTTCCCCTTGCCGTGCCGTTCCTTCTGTTACCCTTGCCTTGTCTTGCTTTCCCTTGCCTTCCTTGCCTTCCGTTACTGTTTGCTTGCCTTCCGTGCATTGCCTAGCCTTGCGTTGTCGTGCATTTGCCTTGTCTTGCCTCACCGTGCTTTGCCTTGCGTTACCCTTTCCTTGCCTTGCCGTGCATTGCCTAGCCCTGCATTGTCGTGCCTTAGCTTTGTTTCCCCTTACCGTGCCGTTCCTTTCGTTGCCCTTGCCTTCCCTTGCTTTCCCTTGCCTTCCTTGCCTTCCGTTACTCTTTGCTTGCCTTCCGTTCATTGCCTAGCCTTGCGTTGTCGTGCCTTAGCCTTGCCTCGCCTGACCGTGCCTTGCCTTGCGTTACCCTTTCCTTGCCTTGCCGTGCATTGCCTAGCCGTGCGTTGTCGTGCATTAGCCTTGTCTTGCCTTACCGTGCCTTGCCTTGCGTTACCCTTCCCTTGCCTGGCCGTGCATTGCGTAGCCGTGCGTTGCCGTTCCTTAGCCTTGTTTCCCCTTGCCGTGCCTTGCCTTTTGTTACACTTGCCTTGCCTTGCTTTGCCTTGCCTTCCTTGCCTTCCGTTACTCTTTCCTTGCCTAGACGTGCACTGCCTAGCCTTGCGTTGTCGTGCATTAGCTTTGCCTCCCCAAACCGTGCCTTGCCTTGCGTTTCCCTTTCCTTGCCTTGCCGTGCATTGCCTAGCCCTGCATTGTCGTGCCTTAGCTTTGTTTCCCCTTACCGTGCCGTTCCTTTCGTTGCCCTTGCCTTCCCTTGCTTTCCCTTGCCTTCCTTGCCTTCCGTTACTCTTTGCTTGCCTTCCGTTCATTGCCTAGCCTTGCGTTGTCGTGCCTTAGCCTTGCCTCGCCTGACCGTGCCTTGCCTTGCGTTACCCTTTCCTTGCCTTGCCGTGCATTGCCTAGCCGTGCGTTGTCGTGCATTTGCCTTGCCTTGCCTCACCGTGCCTTGCCTTGCGTTACCCTTTCCTTGCCTGGCCGTGCATTGCCTAGCCGTGCGTTGTCGTGCATTAGCCTTGTCTTGCCTTACCGTGCCTTGCCTTGCGTTACCCTTTCCTTGCCTGGCCGTGCATTGCCTAGCCGTGCGTTGCCGTGCCTTAGCCTTGTTTCCCCTTGCCGGGCCGTTCCTTCCGTTACCCTTGCCTTGCCTTGCTTTCCCTTGCCTTCCTTGCCTTCCGTTACTCTTTGCTTGCCTTCCGTGCATTGCCTAGCCTTGCGTTGTCGTGCATTCGCCTTCCTCCCCAAACCGTGCCTTGCCTTGCGTTACCCTTTCCTTGCCTTGCCCTGCATTGCCTAGCCCTGTGTTGTCGTGCCTTAGCCTTGTTTCCCCTTACCGTGCCGTTCCTTTCATTACCCTTGCCTTCCTCTGCTTTCCCTTGCCTTCCTTGCCTTCCGTTACTCTTTGCTTGCCTTCCGTGCATTGCCTAGCCTTGCGTTGTCGTGCATTTGCCTTGTCTTGCCTCACCGTGCTTTGCCTTGCGTTACCCTTTCCTTGCCTTGCCGTGCATTGTCTAGCCCTGCATTGTCGTGCCTTAGCTTTGTTTCCCCTTACCGTGCCGTTCCTTTCGTTGCCCTTGCCTTCCCTTGCTTTCCCTTGCCTTCCTTGCCTTCCGTTACTCTTTGCTTGCCTTCCGTTCATTGCCTAGACTTGCGTTGTCGTGCCTTAGCCTTGCCTCGCCTGACCGTGCCTTGCCTTGCGTTACTCTTTCCTTGCCTTGCCGTGCATTGCCTCGCCGTGCGTTGTCGTGCATTTGCCTTGCCTTGCCTCACCGTGCCTTGCCTTGCGTTACCCTTTCCTTGCCTGGCCGTGCATTGCCTAGCTGTGCGTTGTCGTGCATTAGCCTTGTCTTGCCTTACCGTGCCTTGCCTTGCGTTACCCTTTCCTTGCCTGGCCGTGCATTGCGTAGCCGTGCGTTGCCGTTCCTTAGCCTTGTTTCCCCTTGCCGTGCCTTGCCTTTTGTTACACTTGCCTTGCCTTGCTTTGCCTTGCCTTCCTTTCCTTCCGTTACTCTTTCCTTGCCTAGCTGTGCACTGCCTAGCCTTGCGTTGTCGTGCATTAGCTTTGCCTCCCCAAACCGTGCCTTGCCTTGCGTTACCATTTCCTTGCCTTGCCCTGCATTGCCTAGCCCTGTGTTGTCGTGCCTTAGTCTTGTTTGCCCTTACCGTGCCGTTCCTTCCGTTACCCTTTCCTTTCCCTACTTTCCCTAGCCTTCCTTGCCTTCCGTTCCTCTTTGCTTGCCTTCCGTGCATTGCCTAGCCTTGCGTTGTCGTGCCTTAGCCTTGCCTCGCCTGACCGTGCCTTGGATGCGTTACCTTTTCCTTGCCTTGCCGTGAATTGCCTAGCCGTGCGTTGTCGTGCATCAGCCTTGCCTTGCCTCACCGTGCTTTGCCTTGCGTTACCCTTACCTTGCCTTGCTTTCCCTTCCTTTCATTGCCTTCCGTTACTCTTTGCTTTCCTTCCGTGCATTGCCTATCCTTGCGTTGTCGTGCCTTAGCCTTGCCTCGCCTGACAGTGCCTTGCCTTGCGTTACCCTTTCCTTGCCTTGCCGTGCATTGCCTAGCCGTGCGTTGCCGTGCCTTAGCCTTGTTTCCCCTTGCCGTGCCGTTCCTTCCGTTACCCTTCCCTTGCCTTGCTTTCCCTTGCCTTCCTTGCCTTCCGTTACTCTTTGCTTGCCTTCCGTGCATTGCCTAGCCTTGCGTTGTCGTGCCTTAGCCTTTCCTCGCGTAACGGTGCCTTGCCTTGCGTTACCCTTTCCTTTCCTTGCCGTGCATTGGCTAGCCCTGCGTTGTCGTGCCTTAGCCTTGTTTCCCCTTACCGTGCCGTTCCTTCCGTTACCCTTGCCTTCCCCTGCTTTCCCTTGCCTTCCTTGCCTTCCGTTACTCTTTGCTTACCTTCCGTTTATTGCCTAGCCTTGCGTTGTCGTGCCTTAGCCTTGCCGTGCCTTACCGTGCCTTGCCTTGCGTTACCCTTTCCTTGCCTTGCCGTGCATTGCCTAGCCTTGCGTTGTCGTGCCTTAGCCTTGCCTCGCCTGACCGTGCCTTGCCTTGCGTTACCCTTTCCTTGCCTTGCCGTGCATTGCCTAGCCGTGCGTTGCCGTGCATCAGCCTTGCCTTGCCTCACCGTGCCTTGCCTTGCGATACCCTTTCCTTGCCTTGCCGTGCATTGCCTAGCCGTGCGTTGCCGTGCCTTAGCCTTGTTTCCCCTTGCCGTGCCTTTCCTTCTGTAACCCTTGCCTTGCCTTGCTTTCCCTTGCCTTCCTTGCCTTCCGTTACTCTTTGCTTGCCTTCCGTGCATTGCCTAGGCTTGCGTTGTCGTGCATTCGCATTCCTCCCCAAACCGTGCCTTGCCCTGCGTTACCCTTTCCTTGCCCTGCATTGCCTAGCCCTGTGTTGTCGTGCCTTAGCCTTGTTTCCCCTTACCGTGCCGTTCCTTTCGTTACCCTTGCCTTCCCCTGCTTTCCCTTGCCTTCCTTGCCTTCCGTTCCTCTTTGCTTGCCTTCCGTGCATTGCCTAGCCTTGCGTTGTCGTGCCTTAGCCTTGCCTCGCCTGACCGTGCCTTGCCTTGAGTTACCCTTTCCTTGCCTTGCCGTGCATTGCCTAGCCGTGCGTTGTCGTGCATTTGCCTTGCCTTGCCTCACCGTGCCTTGCCTTGCGTTACCCTTTCCTTGCCTGGCCGTGCATTGCCTAGCCGTGCGTTGTCGTGCATTAGCCTTGACTTGCCTTACCGTGCCTTGCCTTACCCTTTCCTTGCCTGGCCGTGCATTGCGTAGCCGTGCGTTGCCGTTCCTTAGCCTTGTTTCCCCTTGCCGTGCCTTGCCTTTTGTTACACTTGCCTTGCCTTGCTTTGCCTTGCCTTCCTTTCCTTCCGTTACTCTTTCCTTGCCTAGCCGTGCACTGCCTACCCTTGCGTTGTCGTGCATTAGCTTTGGCTCCCCAAACCGTGCCTTGCCTTGCGTTACCATTTCCTTGCCTTGCCCTGCATTGCCTAGCCCTGTGTTGTCGTGCCTTAGTCTTGTTTGCCCTTACCGTGCCGTTCCTTCCGTTACCCTTGCCTTTCCCTGCTTTCCCTAGCCTTCCTTGCCTTCCGTTCCTCTTTGCTTGCCTTCCGTGCATTGCCTAGCCTTGCGTTGTCGTGCCTTAGCCTTGCCTCGCCTGACCCTGCCTTGCCTTGCGTTACCCTTTCCTTGCCTTGCCGTGAATTGCCTATCCGTGCGTTTTCGTGCATCTGCCTTGCCTTGCCTCACCGTGCCTTGCCTTGCGTTACCCTTACCTTGCCTTGCTTTCCCTTCCTTTCATTGCCTTCCGTTACTCTTTGCTTTCCTTCCGTGCATTGCCTAGCCTTGCGTTGTCGTGCCTTAGCCTTGCCTCGCCTGACAGTGCCTTGCCTTGCGTTACCCTTTCCTTTCCTTGCCGTGCATTGGCTAGCCCTGCGTTGTCGTGCCTTAGCCTTGTTTCCCCTTACCGTGCCGTTCCTTCCGTTACCCTTGCCTTCCCCTGCTTTCCCTTGCCTTCCTTGCCTTCCGTTACTCTTTGCTTACCTTCCGTTTATTGCCTAGCCTTGCGTTGTCGTGCCTTAGCCTTTCCGCGCCTGACCGTGCCTTGCCTTGCGTTACCATTTCCTTGCCTTGCCGTGCATTGCCTAGCCTTGCGTTGTCGTGCCTTAGCCTTGCCTCGCCTGACCGTGCCTTCCCTTGCGTTACCCTTTCCTTGCGTTGCCGTGCATTGCCTAACCGTGCGTTGTCGTGCATCAGCCTTGCCTTGCCTCACCGTGCCTTGCCTTGCGTTACCCTTTCCTTGCCTTGCCGTGCATTGCCTAGCCGTGCGTTGCCGTGCCTTAGCCTTATTTCCCCTTGCCGTGCCGTTCCTTCTGTTACCCTTGCCTTGCCTTGCTTTCCCTTGCCTTCCTTGCCTTCCGTTACTCTTTGCTTGCCTTCCGTGCATTGCCTAGCCTTGCGTTGTCGTGCATGCGCCTTCCTCCCCAAACCGTGCCTTGCCTTGCGTTACCCTTTCCTTGCCTTGCCCTGCATTGCCTAGCCCTGTGTTGTCGTGGCTTAGCCTTGTTTCCCCTTACCGTGCCGTTCCTTTCGTTACCCTTGCCTTCCCCTGCTTTCCCTTGCCTTCCTTGCCTTCCGTTACTCTTTGCTTGCCTTCCGTGCATTGCCTAGCCTTGCGTTGTCGTGCCTTAGCCTTGCCTCGCCTGACCGTGCCTTGCCTTGAGTTACCCTTTCCTTGCCTTGGCGTGCATTGCCTAGCCGTGCGTTGTCGTGCATTTGCCTTGTCTTGCCTCACCGTGCTTTGCCTTGCGTTACCCTTTCCTTGCCTTGCCGTGCATTGCCTAGCCCTGCATTGTCGTGCCTTAGCTTTGTTTCCCCTTACCGTGCCGTTCCTTTCGTTGCCCTTGCCTTCCCTTGCCTTCCCTTGCCTTCCTTGCCTTCCGTTACTCTTTGCTTGCCTTCCGTTCATTGCCTAGCCTTGCGTTGTCGTGCCTTAGCCTTGCCTCGCCTGACCGTGCCTTGCCTTGCGTTACCCTTTCCTTGCCTGGCCGTGCATTGCCTAGCCGTGCGTTGTCGTGCTTTAGCCTTGTCTTGCCTTACCGTGCCTTGCCTTGCGTTACCCTTTCCTTGCCTGGCCGTGCATTGCGTAGCCGTGCGTTGCCGTTCCTTAGCCTTGTTTCCCCTTGCCGTGCCTTGCCTTTTGTTACACTTCCCTTGCCTTGCTTTGCCTTGCCTTTGCTTTCCTTCCGTTACTCTTTCCTTGCCTAGCCGTGCACTGCCTAGCCTTGCGTTGTCGTGCATTATCTTTGCCTCCCCAAACCATGCCTTGCCTTGCGTTACCATTTCCTTGCCTTGCCCTGCATTGCCTAGCCCTGTGTTGTCGTGCCTTAGTCTTGTTTGCCCTTACCGTGCCGTTCCTTCCGTTACCCTTGCCTTTCCCTGCTTTCCCTAGCCTTCCTTGCCTTCCGTTCCTCTTTGCTTGCCTTCCGTGCATTGCCTAGCCTTGCGTTGTCGTGCCTTAGCCTTGCCTCGCCTGACCGTGCCTTGCCTTGCGTTACCCTTTCCTTGCCTTGCCGTGCATTGCCTAGCCGTGCGTTGTCGTGCATCAGCCTTGCCTTGCCTCACCGTGCCTTGCCTTGCGTTACCCTTTCCTTGCCTTGCCGTGCATTGCCTAGCCGTGCGTTGTCGTGCCCGTTAGCCTTGTTTCCCCTTGAGGAGCCGTTCCTTCTGTTACCCTTGCCTTGCCTTGCTTTCCCTTGCCTTCCTTGCCTTCCGTTACTCTTTGCTTGCCTTCCGTGCATTGCCTAGCCTTGCGTTGTCGTGCCTTAGCATTGCCTCGCCTGACCGTGCCTTGCCTTGCGTTACCCTTTCCTTGCCTTGCCGTGCATTGCCTAGCCGTGCGTTGTCGTGCATTTGCCTTGTCTTGCCTCACCGTGCTTTGCCTTGCGTTACCCTTTCCTTGCCTTGCCGTGCATTGCCTAGCCCTGCATTGTCGTGCCTTAGCTTTGTTTCCCCTTACCGTGCCGTTCCTTTCGTTGCCCTTGCCTTCCCTTGCTTTCCCTTGCCTTCCTTGCCTTCCGTTACTCTTTGCTTGCCTTCCGTTCATTGCCTAGCCTTGCGTTGTCGTGCCTTAGCCTTGCCTCGCCTGACCGTGCCTTGCCTTGCGTTACCCTTTCCTTGCCTTGCCGTGCATTGCCTAGCCGTGCGTTGTCGTGCATTTGCCTTGCCTTGCCTCACCGTGCCTTGCCTTGCGTTGCCCTTTCCTTGCCTGGCCGTGCATTGCCTAGCCGTGCGTTGTCGTGCATTAGCCTTGTCTTGCCTTACCGTGCCTTGCCTTGCGTTACCCTTTCCTTGCCTGGCCGTGCATTGCATAGCCGTGCGTTGCCGTTCCTTAGCCTTGTTTCCCCTTGCCGTGCCTTGCCTTTTGTTACACTTCCTTGCCTTGCTTTGCCTTGCCTTCCTTTCCTTCCGTTACTCTTTACTTGCCTAGCCGTGCACTGCCAAGCCTTGCGTTGTCGTGCCTTAGCCTTGCCTCGCCTGACCGTGCCTTGCCTTGCGTTACCATTTCCTTGCCTTGGCCTGCATTGCCTAGCCCTGTGTTGTCGTGCCTTAGTCTTGTTTGCCCTTACCGTGCCGTTCCTTCCGTTACCCTTGCCTTTCCCTGCTTTCCCTAGCCTTCCTTGCCTTCCGTTCCTCCTTGCTTGCCTTCCGGGCATTGCCTAGCCTTGCGTTGTCGTGCCTTAGCCTTGCCTCGCCTGACCGTGCTTTGCCTTGCGTTACCCTTTCCTTGCCTTGCCGTGAATTGCCTAGCCGTGCGTTGTCGTGCATCAGCCTTGCCTTGCCTCACCGTGCCTTGCCTTGCGTTACCCTTACCTTGCCTTGCTTTTCCTTGCCTTCCTTGCCTTCCGTTACTCTTTGCTTGCCTTCCGTGCATTGCCTAGCCTTGCGTTGTCGTGCCTTAGCCTTGCCTCGCGTAACGGTGCCTTGCCTTGCGTTACCCTTTCCTTTCCTTGCCGTGCATTGGCTAGCCCTGCGTTGTCGTGCCTTAGCCTTGTTTCCCCTTACCGTGCCTTTCCTTCCGTTACCCTTGCCTTCCCCTGCTTTCCCTTGCCTTCCTTGCTTTCCGTTACTCTTTGCTTGCCTTCCGTTTATTGCCTAGCCTTGAGTTGTCGTGCCTTAGACTTGCCGCGCCTTACCGTGCATTGCCTTGCGTTACCCTTTCCTTGCCTTGCCGTGCATTGCCTAGCCTTGCGTTGTCGTGCCTTAGCCTTGCCTCGCCTGACCGTGCCTTGCCTTGCGTTACCCTTTCCTTGCCTTGCCGTGCATTGCCTAGCCGTTCGTTGCCGTGCCTTAGCCTTGTTTCCCCTTGCCGTGCCGTTCCTTCTGTTACCCTTGCCTTGTCTTGCTTTCCCTTGCCTTCCTTGCCTTCCGTTACTGTTTGCTTGCCTTCCGTGCATTGCCTAGCCTTGCGTTGTCGTGCATTTGCCTTGTCTTCCCTCACCGTGCTTTGCCTTGCGTTACCCTTTCCTTGCCTTGCCGTGCATTGCCTAGCCCTGCATTGTCGTGCCTTAGCTTTGTTTCCCCTTACCGTGCCGTTCCTTTCGTTGCCCTTGACTTCCCTTGCTTTCCCTTGCCTTCCTTGCCTTCCGTTACTCTTTGCTTGCCTTCCGTTCATTGCCTAGCCTTGCGTTGTCGTGCCTTAGCCTTGCCTCGCCTGACCGTGCCTTGCCTTGCGTTACCCTTTCCTTGCCTTGCCGTGCATTGCCTAGCCGTGCGTTGTCGTGCATTAGCCTTGTCTTGCCTTACCGTGCCTTGCCTTGCGTTACCCTTCCCTTGCCTGGCCGTGCATTGCGTAGCCGTGCGTTGCCGTTCCTTAGCCTTGTTTCCCCTTGCCGTGCCTTGCCTTTTGTTACACTTGCCTTGCCTTGCTTTGCCTTGCCTTCCTTGCCTTCCGTTACTCTTTCCTTGCCTAGACGTGCACTGCCTAGCCTTGCGTTGTCGTGCATTAGCTTTGCCTCCCCAAACCGTGCCTTGCCTTGCGTTTCCCTTTCCTTGCCTTGCCGTGCATTGCCTAGCCCTGCATTGTCGTGCCTTAGCTTTGTTTCCCCTTACCGTGCCGTTCCTTTCGTTGCCCTTGCCTTCCCTTGCTTTCCCTTGCCTTCCTTGCCTTCCGTTACTCTTTGCTTGCCTTCCGTTCATTGCCTAGCCTTGCGTTGTCGTGCCTTAGCCTTGCCTCGCCTGACCGTGCCTTGCCTTGCGTTACCCTTTCCTTGCCTTGCCGTGCATTGCCTAGCCGTTCGTTGCCGTGCCTTAGCCTTGTTTCCCCTTGCCGTGCCGTTCCTTCTGTTACCCTTGTCTTGTCTTGCTTTCCCTTGCCTTCCTTGCCTTCCGTTACTCTTTGCTTGCCTTCCGTTCATTGCCTAGCCGTGCGTTGTCGTGCATTTGCCTTGTCTTGCCTCACCGTGCTTTGCCTTGCGTTACACTTTCCTTGCCTTGCCGTGCATTGCCTAGCCCTGCATTGTCGTGCCTTAGCTTTGTTTCCCCTTACCGTGCCGTTCCTTTCGTTGCCCTTGCCTTCCCTTGCTTTCCCTTGCCTTCCTTGCCTTCCGTTACTCTTTGCTTGCCTTCCGTTCATTGCCTAGCCTTGCGTTGTCGTGCCTTAGCCTTGCCTCGCCTGACCGTGCCTTGCCTTGCGTTACCCTTTCCTTGCCTTGCCGTGCATTGCCTAGCCGTGCGTTGTCGTGCATTAGCCTTGTCTTGCCTTACCGTGCCTTGCCTTGCGTTACCCTTCCCTTGCCTGTCCGTGCATTGCGTAGCCGTGCGTTGCCGTTCCTTAGCCTTGTTTCCCCTTGCCGTGCCTTGCCTTTTGTTACACTTGCCTTGCCTTGCTTTGCCTTGCCTTCCTTTCCTTCCGTTACTCTTTCCTTGCCTAGCCGTGCACTGCCTAGCCTTGCGTTGTCGTGCATTAGCCTTTCCTTGCCTTGCCGTGCATTGCCTAGCCCTGCATTGTCGTGCCTTAGCTTTGTTTCCCCTTACCGTGCCGTTCCTTTCGTTGCCCTTGCCTTCCCTTGCTTTCCCTTGCCTTCCTTGCCTTCCGTTACTCTTTGCTTGCCTTCCGTTCATTGCCTAGCCTTGCGTTGTCGTGCCTTAGACTTGCCTCGCCTGACCGTGCCTTGCCTTGCGTTACCCTTTCCTTGCCTTGCCGTGCATTGCCTAGCCGTGCGTTGTCGTGCATTTGCCTTGCCTTGCCTCACCGTGCCTTGCCTTGCGTTACCCTTTCCTTGCCTGGCCGTGCATTGCCTAGCCGTGCGTTGTCGTGCATTAGCCTTGTCTTGCCTTACCGTGCCTTGCCTTGCGTTACCCTTTCCTTGCCTGGCCGTGCATTGCCTAGCCGTGCGTTGCCGTGCCTTAGCCTTGTTTCCCCTTGCCGTGCCGTTCCTTCCGTTACCCTTGCCTTGCCTTGCTTTCCCTTGCCTTCCTTGCCTTCCGTTACTCTTTGCTTGCCTTCCGTGCATTGCCTAGCCTTGCGTTGTTGTGCATTCGCCTTCCTCCCCAAACCGTGCCTTGCCTTGCGTTACCCTTTCCTTGCCTTGCCCTGCATTGCCTAGCCCTGTGTTGTCGTGCCTTAGCCTTGTTTCCCCTTACCGTGCCGTTCCTTTCATTACCCTTGCCTTCCCCTGCTTTCCCTTGCCTTCCTTGCCTTCCGTTACTCTTTGCTTGCCTTCCGTGCATTGCCTAGCCGTGCGTTGTCGTGCATTTGCCTTGTCTTGCCTTACCGTGCCTTGCCTTGCGTTACCCTTTCCTTGCCTTGCCGTGAATTGCCTAGCCGTGCGTTTTCGTGCATCAGCCTTGCCTTGCCTCACCGTGCCTTCCCTTGCGTTACCCTTACCTTGCCTTGCTTTCCCTTCCTTTCATTGCCTTCCGTTACTCTTTGCTTTCCTTCCGTGCATTGACTAGCCTTGCGTTGTCGTGCCTTAGCCTTGCCTCGCCTGACAGTGCCTTGCCTTGCGTTACCCTTTCGTTGCCTTGCCGTGCATTGCCTAGCTGTGCGTTGCCGTGCCTTAGCCTTGTTTCCCCTTGCCGTGCCGTTCCTTCCGTTACCCTTGCCTTGCCTTGCTTTCCCTTGCCTTCCTTGCCTTCCGTTACTCTTTGCTTGCCTTCCGTGCATTGCCTAGCCTTGCGTTGTCCTGCCTTAGCCTTGCCTCGCGTAACGGTGCCTTGCCTTGCGTTACCCTTTCCTTTCCTTGCCGTGCATTGGCTAGCCCTGCGTTGTCGTGCCTTAGCCTTGTTTCCCCTTACCGTGCCGTTCCTTCCGTTACCCTTGCCTTCCCCTGCTTTCCCTTGCCTTCCTTGCCTTCCGTTACTCTTTGCTTGCCTTCCGTTTATTGCCTAGCCTTGCGTTGTCGTGCCTTAGCCTTGCCTCGCCTTACCGTGCCTTGCCTTGCGTTACCCTTTCCTTGCCTTGCCGTGCATTGCCTAGCCTTGCGTTGTGCCTTAGCCTTGCCTCGCTTGAACGTGCCTTGCCTTGCGTTACCCTTTCCTTGCCTGGCCGTGCATTGCCTCGCCGTGCGTTGTCGTGCATCAGCCTTGCCTTGCCTCACCGTGCCTTGCCTTGCGTTACCCTTTCCTTGCCTTGCCGTGCATTGCCTAGCCGTGCGTTGTCGTGCCTTTGCCTTGTTTCCCCTTGCCGTGCCGTTCCTTCTGTTACCCTTGCCTTGCCTTGCTTTCCCTTGCCTTCCTTGCCTTCCGTTACTCTTTGCTTACCTTCCGTGCATTGCCTAGCCGTGCGTTGCCGTGCCTAAGCCTTGTTTCCCCTTGCCGTGCCGTTCCTTCTGTTACCCTTGCCTTGCCTTGCTTTCCCTTGCCTTCCTTGCCTTCCGTTACTGTTTGCTTGCCTTCCGTGCATTGCCTAGCCTTGCGTTGTCGTGCATTCGCCTGCCTCCCCGAAACGTGCCTTGCCTTGCGTTACCCTTTCCTTGCCTTGCCCTACATTGCCTAGCCCTGTGTTGTCGTGCCTTAGCCTTGTTTCCCCTTACCGTGCCGTTCCTTTCGTTACCCTTGCCTTCCCCTGCTTTCCCTTGCCTTCCTTGCCTTCCGTTACTCTTTGCTTGCCTTCCGTGCATTGCCTAGCCTTGCGTTGTCGTGCCTTAGCCTTGCCTCGACTGACCGTGCCTTGCCTTGAGTTACCCTTTCCTTGCCTTGCCGTGCATTGCCTAGCCGTGCGTTGTCGTGCATTTGCCTTGTCTTGCCTCACCGTGCTTTGCCTTGGTTTACCCTTTCCTTGCCTTGCCGTGCATTGCCTAGCCCTGCATTGTCGTGCCTTAGCTTTGTTTCCCCTTGCCGTGCCGTTCCTTCCGTTACCCTTGCCTTGCCTTGCTTTCCCTTGCCTTCCTTGCCTTCCGTTACTCTTTGCTTGCCTTCCGTGCATTGCCTAGCCTTGCGTTGTCGTGCCTTAGCCTTGCCTCGCGTAACGGTGCCTTGCCTTGCGTTACCCTTTCCTTTCCTTGCCATACATTGGCTAGCCCTGCGTTGTCGTGCCTTAGCCTTGTTTCCCCTTACCGTGCTGTTCCTTCCGTTACCCTTGCCTTCCCCTGCTTTCCCTTGCCGTCCTTGCCTTCCGTTACTCTTTGCTTGCCTTCCGTTTATTGCCTAGGTTGCGTTGTCGTGCCTTAGCCTTGCCTCGCGTAACGGTGCCTTGCCTTGCGTTACCCTTTCCTTGCCTTGCCGTCTTTCCTAGCCTTGTGTAGTCGTGCCTTAGCCTTGCCTCGCCTGACCGTGCCGTGCCTTGCGTTACCCTTTCCTTGCCTTGCCGTGCATTGCCTAGCCGTGCGTTGTCGTGCATCAGCCTTGCCTCGCCTGACCGTGCCTTGCCTTGAGTTACCCTTTCCTTGCGTTGCCGTGCATTGCCTAGCCGTGCGTTGTCGTGCATTTGCCTTGCCTTGCCTCACCGTGCCTTGCCTTGCGTTACCCTTTCCTTGCCTGGCCGTGCATTGCCTAGCCGTGCGTTGTCGTGCATTAGCCTTGTCTTGCCTTACCGTGCCTTGCCTTGCGTTACCCTTTCCTTGCCTGGCCGTGCATTGCGTAGCCGTGCGTTGCCGTTCCTTAGCCTTGTTTCCCCTTGCCGTGCCTTGCCTTTTGTTACACTTGCCTTGCCTTGCTTTGCCTTGCCTTCCTTTCCTTCCGTTACTCTTTCCTTGCCTACCCGTGCACTCCTAGCCTTGCGTTGTCGTGCATTAGCTTTGCCTCCCCAAACCGTGCCTTGCCTTGCGTTACCATTTCCTTGCCTTGCCCTGCATTGCCTAGCCCTGTGTTGTCGTGCCTTAGTCTTGTTTGCCCTTACCGTGCCGTTCCTTCCGTTACCCTTGCCTTTCCCTGCTTTCCCTAACCTTCCTTGCCTTCCGTTCCTCTTTGCTTGCCTTCCGTGCATTGCCTAGCCTTGCGTTGTCGTGCCTTAGCCTTGCCTCGCCTGACCCTGCCTTGCCTTGCGTTACCCTTTCCTTGCCTTGCCGTGAATTGCCTATCCGTGCGTTTTCGTGCATCAGCCTTGCCTTGCCTCACCGTGCCTTGCCTTGCGTTACCCTTACCTTGCCTTGCTTTCCCTTCCTTTCATTGCCTTCCGTTACTCTTTGCTTTCCTTCCGTGCATTGCCTAGCCTTGCGTTGTCGTGCCTTAGCCTTGCCTCGCCTGACAGTGCCTTGCCTTGCGTTACCCTTTCCTTTCCTTGCCGTGCATTGGCTAGCCCTGCGTTGTCGTGCCTTAGCCTTGTTTCCCCTTACCGTGCCGTTCCTTCCGTTACCCTTGCCTTCCCCTGCTTTCCCTTGCCTTCCTTGCCTTCCGTTACTCTTTGCTTACCTTCCGTTTATTGCCTAGCCTTGCGTTGTCGTGCCTTAGCCTTTCCGCGCCTGACCGTGCCTTGCCTTGCGTTACCCTTTCCTTGCCTTGCCGTGCATTGCCTAGCTTTGCGTTGTCGTGCCTTAGCCTTGCCTCGTCTGACCGTGCCTTCCCTTGCGTTACCCTTTCCTTGCCTTGCCGTGCATTGCCTAGCCGTGCGTTGTCGTGCCTTAGCCTTGTTTCCCCTTGCCTTGCCTTGCCTCACCGTGCCTTGCCTTGCGTTACCCTTTCCTTGCCTTGCCGTGCATTGCCTAGCCGTGCGTTGCCGTGCCTTAGCCTTATTTCCCCTTGCCGTGCCGTTCCTTCTGTTACCCTTGCCTTGCCTTGCTTTCCCTTGCCTTCCTTGCCTTCCGTTACTCTTTGCTTGCCTTCCGTGCATTGCCTAGCCTTGCGTTGTCGTGCATGCGCCTTCCTCCCCAAACCGTGCCTTGCCTTGCGTTACCCTTTCCTTGCCTTGCCCTGCATTGCCTAGCCCTGTGTTGTCGTGGCTTAGCCTTGTTTCCCCTTACCGTGCCGTTCCTTTCGTTACCCTTGCCTTCCCCTGCTTTCCCTTGCCTTCCTTGCCTTCCGTTACTCTTTGCTTGCCTTCCGTGCATTGCCTAGCCTTGCGTTGTCGTGCCTTAGCCTTGCCTCGCCTGACCGTGCCTTGCCTTGAGTTACCCTTTCCTTGCCTTGCCGTGCATTGCCTAGCCGTGCGTTGTCGTGCATTTGCCTTGTCTTGCCTCACCGTGCGTTGCCTTGCGTTACCCTTTCCTTGCCTTGCCGTGCATTGCCTAGCCCTGCCTTGTCGTGCCTTAGCTTTGTTTCCCCTTACCGTGCCGTTCCTTTCGTTGCCCTTGCCTTCCCTTGCCTTCCCTTGCCTTCCTTGCCTTCCGTTACTCTTTGCTTGCCTTCCGTTCATTGCCTAGCCTTGCGTTGTCGTGCCTTAGCCTTGCCTCGCCTGACCGTGCCTTGCCTTGCGTTACCCTTTCCTTGCCTGGCCGTGCATTGCCTAGCCGTGCGTTGTCGTGCATTAGCCTTGTCTTGCCTTACCGTGCCTTGCCTTGCGTTACCCTTTCCTTGCCTGGCCGTGCATTGCGTAGCCGTGCGTTGCCGTTCCTTAGCCTTGTTTCCCCTTGCCGTGCCTTGCCTTTTGTTACACTTGCCTTGCCTTGCTTTGCCTTGCCTTCCTTTCCTTCCGTTACTCTTTCCTTGCCTAGCCGTGCACTGCCTAGCCTTGCGTTGTCGTGCATTAGCTTTGCCTCCCCAAACCGTGCCTTGCCTTGCGTTACCATTTCCTTGCCTTGCCCTGCATTGCCTAGCCCTGTGTTGTCGTGCCTTAGTCTTGTTTGCCCTTACCGTGCCGTTCCTTCCGTTACCCTTGCCTTTCCCTGCTTTCCCTAGCCTTCCTTGCCTTCCGTTCCTCTTTGCTTGCCTTCCGTGCATTGCCTAGCCTTGCGTTGTCGTGCCTTAGCCTTGCCTCGCCTGACCCTGCCTTGCCTTGCGTTACCCTTTACTTGCCTTGCCGTGAATTGCCTATCCGTGCGTTTTCGTGCATCAGCCTTGCCTTGCCTCACCGTGCCTTGCCTTGCGTTACCCTTACCTTGCCTTGCTTTCCCTTCCTTTCATTGCCTTCCGTTACTCTTTGCTTTCCTTCCGTGCATTGCCTAGCCTTGCGTTGTCGTGCCTTAGCCTTGCCTCGCCTGACAGTGCCTTGCGTTGCGTTACCCTTTCCTTTCCTTGCCGTGCATTGGCTAGCCCTGCGTTGTCGTGCCTTAGCCTTGTTTCCCCTTACCGTGCCGTTCCTTCCGTTACCCTTGCCTTCCCCTGCTTTCCCTTGCCTTCCTTGCCTTCCGTTACTCTTTGCTTACCTTCCGTTTATTGCCTAGCCTTGCGTTGTCGTGCCTTAGCCTTTCCGCGCCTGACCGTGCCTTGCCTTGCGTTACCCTTTCCTTGCCTTGCCGTGCATTGCCTAGCCTTGCGTTGTCGTGCCTTAGCCTTGCCTCGCCTGACCGTGCCTTCCCTTGCGTTACCCTTTCCTTGCGTTGCCGTGCATTGCCTAACCGTGCGTTGTCGTGCATCAGCCTTGCCTTGCCTCACCGTGCCTTGCCTTGCGTTACCCTTTCCTTGCCTTGCCGTGCATTGCCTAGCCGTGCGTTGCCGTGCCTTAGCCTTATTTCCCCTTGCCGTGCCGTTCCTTCTGTTACCCTTGCCTTGCCTTGCTTTCCCTTGCCTTCCTTGTCTTCCGTTACTCTTTGCTTGCCTTCCGTGCATTGCCTAGCCTTGCGTTGTCGTGCATGCGCCTTCCTCCCCAAACCGTGCCTTGCCTTGCGTTACCCTTTCCTTGCCTTGCCCTGCATTGCCTAGCCCTGTGTTGTCGTGGCTTAGCCTTGTTTCCCCTTACCGTGCCGTTCCTTTCGTTACCCTTGCCTTCCCCTGCTTTCCCTTGCCTTCCTTGCCTTCCGTTACTCTTTGCTTGCCTTCCGTGCATTGCCAAGCCTTGCGTTGTCCTCCATTTGCCTTGTCTTGCCTCACCGTGCTTTGCCTTCCGTTACCCTTTCCTTGCCTTGCCGTGCTTTGCCTAGCCCTGCATTGTCGTGCCTTAGCTTTGTTTCCCCTTACCGTGCCGTTCCTTTCGTTGCCCTTGCCTTCCCTTGCCTTCCCTTGCCTTCCTTGCCTTCCGTTACTCTTTGCTTGCCTTCCGTTCATTGCCTAGCCTTGCGTTGTCGTGCCTTAGCCTTGCCTCGCCTGACCGTGCCTTGCCTTGCGTTACCCTTTCCTTGCCTTGCCGTGCATTGCCTAGCCGTGCGTTGTCGTGCATTTGCCTTGCCTTGCCTCACCGTGCCTTGCCTTGCGTTACCCTTTCCTTGCCTGGCCGTGCATTGCCTAGCCGTGCGTTGTCGTGCTTTAGCCTTGTCTTGCCTTACCGTGCCTTGCCTTGCGTTACCCTTTCCTTGCCTGGCCGTGCATTGCGTAGCCGTGCGTTGCCGTTCCTTAGCCTTGTTTCCCCTTGCCGTGCCTTGCCTTTTGTTACACTTGCCTTGCCTTGCTTTGCCTTGCCTTTGCTTTCCTTCCGTTACTCTTTCCTTGCCTAGCCGTGCACTGCCTAGCCTTGCGTTGTCGTGCATTATCTTTGCCTCCCCAAACCATGCCTTGCCTTGCGTTACCATTTCCTTGCCTTGCCCTGCATTGCCTAGCCCTGTGTTGTCGTGCCTTAGTCTTGTTTGCCCTTACCGTGCCGTTCCTTCCGTTACCCTTGCCTTTCCCTGCTTTCCCTAGCCTTCCTTGCCTTCCGTTCCTCTTTGCTTGCCTTCCGTGCATTGCCAAGCCTTGCGTTGTCGTGCCTTAGTCTTCCCTCGCCTGACCGTGCCTTGCCTTGCGTTACCCTTTCCTTGCCTTGCCGTGAATTGCCTAGCCGTGCGTTGTCGTGCATCAGCCTTGCCTTCCCTCACCGTGCTTTGCCTTGCGTTACCCTTACCTTGCCTTGCTTTCCCTTCCTTTCCTTGCCTTCCGTTCCTCTTTGCTTGCCTTCCGTGCATTGCCTAGCCTTGCGTTGTCGTGCCTTAGCCTTGCCTCGCCTGACCGTGCCTCTCCGTCGTTACCCTTTCCTTGCCTTGCCGTGAATTGCCTAGCCGGGCGTTGTCGTGCATCAGCCTTGCCTTCCCTCACCGTGCCTTGCCTTGCGTTACCCTTACCTTGCCTTGCTTTCCCTTCCTTTCCTTGCCTTCCGTTCCTCTTTGCTTGCCTTCCGTGCATTGCCTAGCCTTGCGTTGTCGTGCCTTAGCCTTGCCTAGCCTGACAGTGCCTTGCCTTGCGTTACCCTTTCCTTGCCTTGCCGTACATTGCCTAGCCGTGCGTTGCCGTGCCTTAGCCTTGTTTCCCCTTGCCGTGCCGTTCCTTCCGTTACCCTTGCCTTGCCTTGCTTTCCCTTGCCTTCCTTGCCTTCCGTTACTCTTTGCTTGCCTTCCGTGCATTGCCTAGCCTTGCGTTGTCGTGCCTTAGCCTTGCCTCGCGTAACGGTGCCTTGCCTTGCGTTACCCTTTCCTTTCCTTGCCGTGCATTGGCTAGCCCTGCATTGTCGTGCCTTAGCCTTGTTTCCCCTTACCGTGCCGTTCCTTCCGTTACCCTTGCCTTCCCCTGCTTTCCCTTGCCTTCCTTGCCTTCCGTTACTCTTTGCTTGCCTTCCGTTTATTGCCTAGCCTTGCGTTGTCGTGCCTTAGCCTTGCCGCGCCTTACCGTGCCTTGCCTTGCGTTACCCTTTCCTTGCCTTGCCGTGCATTGCCTAGCCTTGCGTTGTCGTGCCTTAGCCTTGCCTCGCCTGACCGTGCCTTGCCTTGCGTTACCCTTTCCTTGCCTTGCCGTGCATTGCCTAGCCGTGCGTTGTCGTGCATCAGCCTTGCCTTGCCTCACCGTGCATTGCCTTTCGTTACCCTTTCCTTGCCTTCCCGTGCATTGCCTAGCCGTGCGTTGCCGTGCCTTAGCCTTGTTTCCCCTTGCAGTGCCGTTCCTTCTGTTACCCTTGCCTTGCCTTGCTTTCCCTTGCCTTCCTTGCCTTCCGTTACTCTTTGCTTGCCTTCCGTGCATTGCCTAGCCTTGCGTTGTCGTGCATTCGCCTTCCTCCCCAAACCGTGCCTTACCTAGCGTTACCCTTTCCTTGCCTTGCCCTGCATTGCCTAGCCCTGTGTTGTCGTGCCTTAGCCTTGTTTCCCCTTACCGTGCCGTTCCTTTCGTTACCCTTGCCTTCCCCTGCTTTCCCTTGCCTTCCTTGCCTTCCGTTACTCTTTGCTTGCCTTCCGTGCATTGCCTAGCCTTGGGTTGTCGTGCCTTAGCCTTGCCTCGCCTGACCGTGCCTTGCCTTGAGTTACCCTTTCCTTGCCTTGCCGTGCATTGCCTAGCCGTGCGTTGTCGTGCATTTGCCTTGTCTTGCCTCACCGTGCTTTGCCTTGCGTTACCCTTTCCTTGCCTTGCCGTGCATTGCCTAGCCCTGCATTGTCGTGCCTTAGCTTTGTTTCCCCTTACCGTGCCGTTCCTTTCGTTGCCCTTGCCTTCCCTTGCTTTCCCTTGCCTTCCTTGCCTTCCGTTACTCTTTGCTTGCCTTCCGTTCATTGCCTAGCCTTGCGTTGTCGTGCCTTAGACTTGCCTCGCCTGACCGTGCCTTGCCTTGCGTTACCCTTTCCTTGCCTTGCCGTGCATTGCCTAGCCGTGCGTTGTCGTGCATTTGCCTTGCCTTGCCTCACCGTGCCTTGCCTTGCGTTGCCCTTTCCTTGCCTGGCCGTGCATTGCCTAGCCGTGCGTTGTCGTGCATTAGCCTTGTCTTGCCTTACCGTGCCAGACCTTGCTTTACCCTTTCCTTGCCTGGCCGTGCATTGCGTAGCCGTGCGTTGCCGTTCCTTAGCCTTGTTTCCCCTTGCCGTGCCTTGCCTTTTGTTGCACTTGCCTTGCCTTGCTTTGCCTTGCCTTCCTTTCCTTCCGTTACTCTTTCCTTGCCTAGCCGTGCACTGCCTAGCCTTGCGTTGTCGTGCATTAGCTTTGCCTCCCCAAACCGTGCCTTGCCTTGCGTTACCATTTCCTTGCCTTGCCCTGCATTGCCTAACCCTGCATTGTCGTGCCTTAGCTTTGTTTCCCCTTACCGTGCCGTTCCTTTCGTTGCCCTTGCCTTCCCTTGCTTTCCCTTGCCTTCCTTGCCTTTCGTTCCTCTTTGCTTGCCTTCCGTTCATTGCCTAGCCTTGCGTTGTCGTGCCTTAGCCTTGCCTCGCCTGACCGTGCCTTGCCTTGCGTTACCCTTTCCTTGCCTGGCCGTGCATTGCCTAGCCGTGCGTTGTCGTGCATTTGCCTTGCCTTCCCTCACCGTGCCTTGCCTTGCGTTACCCTTTCCTTGCCTGGCCGTGCATTGCCTAGCCGTGCGTTGTCGTGCATTAGCCTTGTCTTGCCTTACCGTGCCTTGCCTTGCGTTACCCTTTCCTTGCCTGGCTGTGCATTGCATAGCCGTGCGTTGCCGTTCCTTAGCCTTGTTTCCCCTTGCCGTGCCTTGCCTTTTGTTACACTTGCCTTGCCTTGCTTTGCCTTGCCTTCCTTTCCTTCCGTTACTCTTTCCTTGCCTAGCCGTGCACTGCCTAGCCTTGCGTTGTCGTGCATTAGCTTTGCCTCCCCAAACCGTGCCTTGCCTTGCGTTACCATTTCCTTGCCTTGGCCTGCATTGCCTAGCCCTGTGTTGTCGTGCCTTAGTCTTGTTTGCCCTTACCGTGCCGTTCCTTCCGTTACCCTTGCCTTCCCCTGCTTTCCCTTGCCTTCCTTGCTTTCCGTTACTCTTTGCTTGCCTTCCGTTTATTGCCTAGCCTTGCGTTGTCGTGCCTTAGCCTTGCCGCGCCTTACCGTGCCTTGCCTTGCGTTACCCTTTCCTTGCCTTGCCGTGCATTGCCTAGCCTTGCGTTGTCGTGCCTTAGCCTTGCCTCGCCTGACCGTGCCTTGCCTTGCGTTACCCTTTCCTTGCGTTGCCGTGCATTGCCTAGCCGTGCGTTGTCGTGCCTTAGCCTTGTTTCCCCTTGCCGTGCCGTTCCTTCCGTTACCCTTGCCTTGCCTTGCTTTCCCTTGCCTTCCTTGCCTTCCGTTACTGTTTGCTTGCCTTGCCGTGCATTGCCTAGCCTTGCGTTGTCGTGCCTTAGCCTTGCCTTGCCTCACCGTGCCTTGCCTTGCGTTACCCTTTCCTTGCCTTGCCGTGCATTGCCTAGCCCTGCATTGTCGTGCCTTAGCTTTGTTTCCCCTTACCGTGCCGTTCCTTTCGTTGCCCTTGCCTTCCCTTGCTTTCCCTTGCCTTCCTTGCCTTCCGTTACTCTTTGCTTGCCTTCCGTTCATTGCCTAGCCTTGCGTTGTCGTGCCTTAGCCTTGCCTCGCCTGACCGTGCCTTGCCTTGCGTTACCCTTTCCTTGCCTTGCCGTGCATTGCCTAGCCGTGCGTTGTCGTGCATTAGCCTTGTCTTGCCTTACCGTGCCTTGCCTTGCGTTACCCTTCCCTTGCCTGGCCGTGCATTGCGTAGCCGTGCGTTGCCGTTCCTTAGCCTTGTTTCCCCTTGCCGTGCCTTGCCTTTTGTTACACTTGCCTTGCCTTGCTTTGCCTTGCCTTCCTTGCCTTCCGTTACTCTTTCCTTGCCTAGACGTGCACTGCCTAGCCTTGCGTTGTCGTGCATTAGCTTTGCCTCCCCAAACCGTGCCTTGCCTTGCGTTTCCCTTTCCTTGCCTTGCCGTGCATTGCCTAGCCCTGCATTGTCGTGCCTTAGCTTTGTTTCCCCTTACCGTGCCGTTCCTTTCGTTGCCCTTGCCTTCCCTTGCTTTCCCTTGCCTTCCTTGCCTTCCGTTACTCTTTGCTTGCCTTCCGTTCATTGCCTAGCCTTGCGTTGTCGTGCCTTAGCCTTGCCTCGCCTGACCGTGCCTTGCCTTGCGTTACCCTTTCCTTGCCTTGCCGTGCATTGCCTAGCCGTGCGTTGTCGTGCATTTGCCTTGCCTTGCCTCACCGTGCCTTGCCTTGCGTTACCCTTTCCTTGCCTGGCCGTGCATTGCCTAGCCGTGCGTTGTCGTGCATTAGCCTTGTCTTGCCTTACCGTGCCTTGCCTTGCGTTACCCTTTCCTTGCCTGGCCGTGCATTGCCTAGCCGTGCGTTGCCGTGCCTTAGCCTTGTTTCCCCTTGCCGGGCCGTTCCTTCCGTTACCCTTGCCTTGCCTTGCTTTCCCTTGCCTTCCTTGCCTTCCGTTACTCTTTGCTTGCCTTCCGTGCATTGCCTAGCCTTGCGTTGTTGTGCATTAGCTTTGCCTCACCAAACCGTGCCTTGCCTTGCGTTACCATTTCCTTGCCTTGCGTTACGCTTTCCTTGCCTTGCCCTGCATTGCCTAGCCCTGCGTTGTCGTGCCTTAGCCTTGTTTCCCCTTACCGTGCCGTTCCTTCCGTTACCCTTGCCTTCCCCTGCTTTCCCTTGCCTTCCTTGCCTTCCGTTACTCTTTGCTTGCCTTCCGTGCATTGCCTAGCCGTGCGTTGTCGTGCATTTGCCTTGTCTTGCCTCACCGTGCTTTGCCTTGCGTTACCCTTTCCTTGCCTTGCCGTGCATTGTCTAGCCCTGCATTGTCGTGCCTTAGCTTTGTTTCCCCTTACCGTGCCGTTCCTTTCGTTGCCCTTGCCTTCCCTTGCTTTCCCTTGCCTTCCTTGCCTTCCGTTACTCTTTGCTTGCCTTCCGTTCATTGCCTAGCCTTGCGTTGTCGTGCCTTAGCCTTGCCTCGCCTGACCGTGCCTTGCCTTGCGTTACTCTTTCCTTGCCTTGCCGTGCATTGCCTCGCCGTGCGTTGTCGTGCATTTGCCTTGCCTTGCCTCACCGTGCCTTGCCTTGCGTTACCCTTTCCTTGCCTGGCCGTGCATTGCCTAGCTGTGCGTTGTCGTGCATTAGCCTTGTCTTGCCTTACCGTGCCTTGCCTTGCGTTACCCTTTCCTTGCCTGGCCGTGCATTGCGTAGCCGTGCGTTGCCGTTCCTTAGCCTTGTTTCCCCTTGCCGTGCCTTGCCTTTTGTTACACTTGCCTTGCCTTGCTTTGCCTTGCCTTCCTTTCCTTCCGTTACTCTTTCCTTGCCTAGCTGTGCACTGCCTAGCCTTGCGTTGTCGTGCATTAGCTTTGCCTCCCCAAACCGTGCCTTGCCTTGCGTTACCATTTCCTTGCCTTGCCCTGCATTGCCTAGCCCTGTGTTGTCGTGCCTTAGTCTTGTTTGCCCTTACCGTGCCGTTCCTTCCGTTACCCTTTCCTTTCCCTACTTTCCCTAGCCTTCCTTGCCTTCCGTTCCTCTTTGCTTGCCTTCCGTGCATTGCCTAGCCTTGCGTTGTCGTGCCTTAGCCTTGCCTCGCCTGACCGTGCCTTGGATGCGTTACCTTTTCCTTGCCTTGCCGTGAATTGCCTAGCCGTGCGTTGTCGTGCATCAGCCTTGCCTTGCCTCACCGTGCTTTGCCTTGCGTTACCCTTACCTTGCCTTGCTTTCCCTTCCTTTCATTGCCTTCCGTTACTCTTTGCTTTCCTTCCGTGCATTGCCTATCCTTGCGTTGTCGTGCCTTAGCCTTGCCTCGCCTGACAGTGCCTTGCCTTGCGTTACCCTTTCCTTGCCTTGCCGTGCATTGCCTAGCCGTGCGTTGCCGTGCCTTAGCCTTGTTTCCCCTTGCCGTGCCGTTCCTTCCGTTACCCTTCCCTTGCCTTGCTTTCCCTTGCCTTCCTTGCCTTCCGTTACTCTTTGCTTGCCTTCCGTGCATTGCCTAGCCTTGCGTTGTCGTGCCTTAGCCTTTCCTCGCGTAACGGTGCCTTGCCTTGCGTTACCCTTTCCTTTCCTTGCCGTGCATTGGCTAGCCCTGCGTTGTCGTGCCTTAGCCTTGTTTCCCCTTACCGTGCCGTTCCTTCCGTTACCCTTGCCTTCCCCTGCTTTCCCTTGCCTTCCTTGCCTTCCGTTACTCTTTGCTTACCTTCCGTTTATTGCCTAGCCTTGCGTTGTCGTGCCTTAGCCTTGCCGTGCCTTACCGTGCCTTGCCTTGCGTTACCCTTTCCTTGCCTTGCCGTGCATTGCCTAGCCTTGCGTTGTCGTGCCTTAGCCTTGCCTCGCCTGACCGTGCCTTGCCTTGCGTTACCCTTTCCTTGCCTTGCCGTGCATTGCCTAGCCGTGCGTTGCCGTGCATCAGCCTTGCCTTGCCTCACCGTGCCTTGCCTTGCGATACCCTTTCCTTGCCTTGCCGTGCATTGCCTAGCCGTGCGTTGCCGTGCCTTAGCCTTGTTTCCCCTTGCCGTGCCTTTCCTTCTGTAACCCTTGCCTTGCCTTGCTTTCCCTTGCCTTCCTTGCCTTCCGTTACTCTTTGCTTGCCTTCCGTGCATTGCCTAGGCTTGCGTTGTCGTGCATTCGCATTCCTCCCCAAACCGTGCCTTGCCCTGCGTTACCCTTTCCTTGCCCTGCATTGCCTAGCCCTGTGTTGTCGTGCCTTAGCCTTGTTTCCCCTTACCGTGCCGTTCCTTTCGTTACCCTTGCCTTCCCCTGCTTTCCCTTGCCTTCCTTGCCTTCCGTTCCTCTTTGCTTGCCTTCCGTGCATTGCCTAGCCTTGCGTTGTCGTGCCTTAGCCTTGCCTCGCCTGACCGTGCCTTGCCTTGAGTTACCCTTTCCTTGCCTTGCCGTGCATTGCCTAGCCGTGCGTTGTCGTGCATTTGCCTTGCCTTGCCTCACCGTGCCTTGCCTTGCGTTACCCTTTCCTTGCCTGGCCGTGCATTGCCTAGCCGTGCGTTGTCGTGCATTAGCCTTGACTTGCCTTACCGTGCCTTGCCTTACCCTTTCCTTGCCTGGCCGTGCATTGCGTAGCCGTGCGTTGCCGTTCCTTAGCCTTGTTTCCCCTTGCCGTGCCTTGCCTTTTGTTACACTTGCCTTGCCTTGCTTTGCCTTGCCTTCCTTTCCTTCCGTTACTCTTTCCTTGCCTAGCCGTGCACTGCCTACCCTTGCGTTGTCGTGCATTAGCTTTGGCTCCCCAAACCGTGCCTTGCCTTGCGTTACCATTTCCTTGCCTTGCCCTGCATTGCCTAGCCCTGTGTTGTCGTGCCTTAGTCTTGTTTGCCCTTACCGTGCCGTTCCTTCCGTTACCCTTGCCTTTCCCTGCTTTCCCTAGCCTTCCTTGCCTTCCGTTCCTCTTTGCTTGCCTTCCGTGCATTGCCTAGCCTTGCGTTGTCGTGCCTTAGCCTTGCCTCGCCTGACCCTGCCTTGCCTTGCGTTACCCTTTCCTTGCCTTGCCGTGAATTGCCTATCCGTGCGTTTTCGTGCATCAGCCTTGCCTTGCCTCACCGTGCCTTGCCTTGCGTTACCCTTACCTTGCCTTGCTTTCCCTTCCTTTCATTGCCTTCCGTTACTCTTTGCTTTCCTTCCGTGCATTGCCTAGCCTTGCGTTGTCGTGCCTTAGCCTTGCCTCGCCTGACAGTGCCTTGCCTTGCGTTACCCTTTCCTTTCCTTGCCGTGCATTGGCTAGCCCTGCGTTGTCGTGCCTTAGCCTTGTTTCCCCTTACCGTGCCGTTCCTTCCGTTACCCTTGCCTTCCCCTGCTTTCCCTTGCCTTCCTTGCCTTCCGTTACTCTTTGCTTACCTTCCGTTTATTGCCTAGCCTTGCGTTGTCGTGCCTTAGCCTTTCCGCGCCTGACCGTGCCTTGCCTTGCGTTACCATTTCCTTGCCTTGCCGTGCATTGCCTAGCCGTGCGTTGTCGTGCCTTAGCCTTGCCTCGCCTGACCGTGCCTTCCCTTGCGTTACCCTTTCCTTGCGTTGCCGTGCATTGCCTAACCGTGCGTTGTCGTGCATCAGCCTTGCCTTGCCTCACCGTGCCTTGCCTTGCGTTACCCTTTCCTTGCCTTGCCGTGCATTGCCTAGCCGTGCGTTGCCGTGCCTTAGCCTTATTTCCCCTTGCCGTGCCGTTCCTTCTGTTACCCTTGCCTTGCCTTGCTTTCCCTTGCCTTCCTTGCCTTCCGTTACTCTTTGCTTGCCTTCCGTGCATTGCCTAGCCTTGCGTTGTCGTGCATGCGCCTTCCTCCCCAAACCGTGCCTTGCCTTGCGTTACCCTTTCCTTGCCTTGCCCTGCATTGCCTAGCCCTGTGTTGTCGTGGCTTAGCCTTGTTTCCCCTTACCGTGCCGTTCCTTTCGTTACCCTTGCCTTCCCCTGCTTTCCCTTGCCTTCCTTGCCTTCCGTTACTCTTTGCTTGCCTTCCGTGCATTGCCTAGCCTTGCGTTGTCGTGCCTTAGCCTTGCCTCGCCTGACCGTGCCTTGCCTTGAGTTACCCTTTCCTTGCCTTGGCGTGCATTGCCTAGCCGTGCGTTGTCGTGCATTTGCCTTGTCTTGCCTCACCGTGCTTTGCCTTGCGTTACCCTTTCCTTGCCTTGCCGTGCATTGCCTAGCCCTGCATTGTCGTGCCTTAGCTTTGTTTCCCCTTACCGTGCCGTTCCTTTCGTTGCCCTTGCCTTCCCTTGCCTTCCCTTGCCTTCCTTGCCTTCCGTTACTCTTTGCTTGCCTTCCGTTCATTGCCTAGCCTTGCGTTGTCGTGCCTTAGCCTTGCCTCGCCTGACCGTGCCTTGCCTTGCGTTACCCTTTCCTTGCCTGGCCGTGCATTGCCTAGCCGTGCGTTGTCGTGCTTTAGCCTTGTCTTGCCTTACCGTGCCTTGCCTTGCGTTACCCTTTCCTTGCCTGGCCGTGCATTGCGTAGCCGTGCGTTGCCGTTCCTTAGCCTTGTTTCCCCTTGCCGTGCCTTGCCTTTTGTTACACTTCCCTTGCCTTGCTTTGCCTTGCCTTTGCTTTCCTTCCGTTACTCTTTCCTTGCCTAGCCGTGCACTGCCTAGCCTTGCGTTGTCGTGCATTATCTTTGCCTCCCCAAACCGTGCCTTGCCTTGCGTTACCATTTCCTTGCCTTGCCCTGCATTGCCTAGCCCTGTGTTGTCGTGCCTTAGTCTTGTTTGCCCTTACCGTGCCGTTCCTTCCGTTACCCTTGCCTTTCCCTGCTTTCCCTAGCCTTCCTTGCCTTCCGTTCCTCTTTGCTTGCCTTCCGTGCATTGCCTAGCCTTGCGTTGTCGTGCCTTAGCCTTGCCTCGCCTGACCGTGCCTTGCCTTGCGTTACCCTTTCCTTGCCTTGCCGTGCATTGCCTAGCCGTGCGTTGTCGTGCATCAGCCTTGCCTTGCCTCACCGTGCCTTGCCTTTCGTTACCCTTTCCTTGCCTTGCCGTGCATTGCCTAGCCGTGCGTTGCCGTGCCTTAGCCTTGTTTCCCTTTGCAGTGCCGTTCCTTCTGTTACCCTTGCCTTGCCTTGCTTTCCCTTGCCTTCCTTGCCTTCCGTTACTCTTTGCTTGCCTTCCGTGCATTGCCTAGCCTTGCGTTGTCGTGCATTCGCCTTCCTCCCCAAACCGTGCCTTGCCTTGCGTTACCCTTTCCTTGCCTTGCCCTGCATTGCCTAGCCCTGTGTTGTCGTGCCTTAGCCTTGTTTCCCCTTACCGTGCCGTTCCTTTCGTTACCCTTGCCTTCCCCTGCTTTCCCTTGCCTTCCTTGCCTTCCGTTACTCTTTGCTTGCCTTCCGTGCATTGCCTAGCCTTGCGTTGTCGTGCCTTAGCATTGCCTCGCCTGACCGTGCCTTGCCTTGAGTTACCCTTTCCTTGCCTTGCCGTGCATTGCCTAGCCGTGCGTTGTCGTGCATTTGCCTTGTCTTGCCTCACCGTGCTTTGCCTTGCGTTACCCTTTCCTTGCCTTGCCGTGCATTGCCTAGCCCTGCATTGTCGTGCCTTAGCTTTGTTTCCCCTTACCGTGCCGTTCCTTTCGTTGCCCTTGCCTTCCCTTGCTTTCCCTTGCCTTCCTTGCCTTCCGTTACTCTTTGCTTGCCTTCCGTTCATTGCCTAGCCTTGCGTTGTCGTGCCTTAGCCTTGCCTCGCCTGACCGTGCCTTGCCTTGCGTTACCCTTTCCTTGCCTTGCCGTGCATTGCCTAGCCGTGCGTTGTCGTGCATTTGCCTTGCCTTGCCTCACCGTGCCTTGCCTTGCGTTGCCCTTTCCTTGCCTGGCCGTGCATTGCCTAGCCGTGCGTTGTCGTGCATTAGCCTTGTCTTGCCTTACCGTGCCTTGCCTTGCGTTACCCTTTCCTTGCCTGGCCGTGCATTGCATAGCCGTGCGTTGCCGTTCCTTAGCCTTGTTTCCCCTTGCCGTGCCTTGCCTTTTGTTACACTTCCTTGCCTTGCTTTGCCTTGCCTTCCTTTCCTTCCGTTACTCTTTCCTTGCCTAGCCGTGCACTGCCTAGCCTTGCGTTGTCGTGCATTAGCTTTGCCTCCCCAAACCGTGCCTTGCCTTGCGTTACCATTCCTTGCCTTGGCCTGCATTGCCTAGCCCTGTGTTGTCGTGCCTTAGTCTTGTTTGCCCTTACCGTGCCGTTCCTTCCGTTACCCTTGCCTTTCCCTGCTTTCCCTAGCCTTCCTTGCCTTCCGTTCCTCCTTGCTTGCCTTCCGGGCATTGCCTAGCCTTGCGTTGTCGTGCCTTAGCCTTGCCTCGCCTGACCGTGCTTTGCCTTGCGTTACCCTTTCCTTGCCTTGCCGTGAATTGCCTAGCCGTGCGTTGTCGTGCATCAGCCTTGCCTTGCCTCACCGTGCCTTGCCTTGCGTTACCCTTACCTTGCCTTGCTTTTCCTTGCCTTCCTTGCCTTCCGTTACTCTTTGCTTGCCTTCCGTGCATTGCCTAGCCTTGCGTTGTCGTGCCTTAGCCTTGCCTCGCGTAACGGTGCCTTGCCTTGCGTTACCCTTTCCTTTCCTTGCCGTGCATTGGCTAGCCCTGCGTTGTCGTGCCTTAGCCTTGTTTCCCCTTACCGTGCCTTTCCTTCCGTTACCCTTGCCTTCCCCTGCTTTCCCTTGCCTTCCTTGCTTTCCGTTACTCTTTGCTTGCCTTCCGTTTATTGCCTAGCCTTGAGTTGTCGTGCCTTAGACTTGCCGCGCCTTACCGTGCATTGCCTTGCGTTACCCTTTCCTTGCCTTGCCGTGCATTGCCTAGCCTTGCGTTGTCGTGCCTTAGCCTTGCCTCGCCTGACCGTGCCTTGCCTTGCGTTACCCTTTCCTTGCCTTGCCGTGCATTGCCTAGCCGTTCGTTGCCGTGCCTTAGCCTTGTTTCCCCTTGCCGTGCCGTTCCTTCTGTTACCCTTGCCTTGTCTTGCTTTCCCTTGCCTTCCTTGCCTTCCGTTACTGTTTGCTTGCCTTCCGTGCATTGCCTAGCCTTGCGTTGTCGTGCATTTGCCTTGTCTTCCCTCACCGTGCTTTGCCTTGCGTTACCCTTTCCTTGCCTTGCCGTGCATTGCCTAGCCCTGCATTGTCGTGCCTTAGCTTTGTTTCCCCTTACCGTGCCGTTCCTTTCGTTGCCCTTGACTTCCCTTGCTTTCCCTTGCCTTCCTTGCCTTCCGTTACTCTTTGCTTGCCTTCCGTTCATTGCCTAGCCTTGCGTTGTCGTGCCTTAGCCTTGCCTCGCCTGACCGTGCCTTGCCTTGCGTTACCCTTTCCTTGCCTTGCCGTGCATTGCCTAGCCGTGCGTTGTCGTGCATTAGCCTTGTCTTGCCTTACCGTGCCTTGCCTTGCGTTACCCTTCCCTTGCCTGGCCGTGCATTGCGTAGCCGTGCGTTGCCGTTCCTTAGCCTTGTTTCCCCTTGCCGTGCCTTGCCTTTTGTTACACTTGCCTTGCCTTGCTTTGCCTTGCCTTCCTTGCCTTCCGTTACTCTTTCCTTGCCTAGACGTGCACTGCCTAGCCTTGCGTTGTCGTGCATTAGCTTTGCCTCCCCAAACCGTGCCTTGCCTTGCGTTTCCCTTTCCTTGCCTTGCCGTGCATTGCCTAGCCCTGCATTGTCGTGCCTTAGCTTTGTTTCCCCTTACCGTGCCGTTCCTTTCGTTGCCCTTGCCTTCCCTTGCTTTCCCTTGCCTTCCTTGCCTTCCGTTACTCTTTGCTTGCCTTCCGTTCATTGCCTAGCCTTGCGTTGTCGTGCCTTAGCCTTGCCTCGCCTGACCGTGCCTTGCCTTGCGTTACCCTTTCCTTGCCTTGCCGTGCATTGCCTAGCCGTGCGTTGTCGTGCATTTGCCTTGCCTTGCCTCACCGTGCCTTGCCTTGCGTTACCCTTTCCTTGCCTTGCCGTGCATTGCCTAGCCGTGCGTTGTCGTGCATTAGCCTTGTCTTGCCTTACCGTGCCTTGCCTTGCGTTACCCTTTCCTTGCCTGGCCGTGCATTGCCTAGCCGTGCGTTGCCGTTCCTTAGCCTTGTTTCCCCTTGCCGTGCCGTTCCTTCCGTTACCCTTGCCTTGCCTTGCTTTCCCTTGCCTTCCTTGCCTTCCGTTACTCTTTGCTTGCCTTCCGTGCATTGCCTAGCCTTGCGTTGTTGTGCATTCGCCTTCCTCCCCAAACCGTGCCTTGCCTTGCGTTACCCTTTCCTTGCCTTGCCCTGCATTGCCTAGCCCTGTGTTGTCGTGCCTTAGCCTTGTTTCCCCTTACCGTGCCGTTCCTATCATTACCCTTGCCTTCCCCTGCTTTCCCTTGCCTTCCTTGCCTTCCGTTACTCTTTGCTTGCCTTCCGTGCATTGCCTAGCCGTGCGTTGTCGTGCATTAGCCTTGTCTTGCCTCACCGTGCTTTGCCTTGCGTTACCCTTTCCTTGCCTTGCCGTGCATTGCCTAGCCCTGCATTGTCGTGCCTTAGCTTTGTTTCCCCTTACCGTGCCGTTCCTTTCGTTGCCCTTGCCTTCCCTTGCTTTCCCTTGCCTTCCTTGCCTTCCGTTACTCTTTGCTTGCCTTCCGTTCATTGCCTAGCCTTGCGTTGTCGTGCCTTAGCTTGCCTCGCCTGACCGTGCCTTGCCTTGCGTTACTCTTTCCTTGCCTTGCCGTGCATTGCCTCGCCGTGCGTTGTCGTGCATTTGCCTTGCCTTGCCTCACCGTGCCTTGCCTTGCGTTACCCTTTCCTTGCCTGGCCGTGCATTGCCTAGCTGTGCGTTGTCGTGCATTAGCCTTGTCTTGCCTTACCGTGCTTTGCCTTGCGTTACCCTTTCCTTGCCTGGCCGTGCATTGCCTAGCCGTGCGTTGCCGTGCCTTAGCCTTGTTTCCCCTTGCCGTGCCGTTCATTCCGTTACCCTTCCCTTGCCTTGCTTTCCCTTGCCTTCCTTGCCTTCCGTTACTCTTTGCTTGCCTTCCGTGCATTGCCTAGCCTTGCGTTGTCGTGCCTTAGCCTTTCCTCGCGTAACGGTGCCTTGCCTTGCGTTACCCTTTCCTTTCCTTGCCGTGCATTGGCTAGCCCTGCGTTGTCGTGCCTTAGCCTTGTTTCCCCTTACCGTGCCGTTCCTTCCGTTACCCTTGCCTTCCCCTGCTTTCCCTTGAGTTCCTTGCCTTCCGTTACTCTTTGCTTACCTTCCGTTTATTGCCTAGCCTTGCGTTGTCGTGCCTTAGCCTTGCCGTGCCTTACCGTGCCTTGCCTTGCGTTACCCTTTCCTTGCCTTGCCGTGCATTGCCTAGCCTTGCGTTGTCGTGCCTTAGCCTTGCCTCGCCTGACCGTGCCTTGCCTTGCGTTACCCTTTCCTTGCCTTGCCGTGCATTGCCTAGCCGTGCGTTGCCGTGCATCAGCCTTGCCTTGCCTCACCGTGCCTTGCCTTGCGATACCCTTTCCTTGCCTTGCCGTGCATTGCCTAGCCGTGCGTTGCCGTGCCTTAGCCTTGTTTCCCCTTGCCGTGCCTTTCCTTCTGTAACCCTTGCCTTGCCTTGCTTTCCCTTGCCTTCCTTGCCTTCCGTTACTCTTTGCTTGCCTTCCGTGCATTGCCTAGGCTTGCGTTGTCGTGCATTCGCCTTCCTCCCCAAACCGTGCCTTGCCTTGCGTTACCCTTTCCTTGCCCTGCATTGCCTAGCCCTGTGTTGTCGTGCCTTAGCCTTGTTTCCCCTTACCGTGCCGTTCCTTTCGTTACCCTTGCCTTCCCCTGCTTTCCCTTGCCTTCCTTGCCTTCCGTTACTCTTTGCTTGCCTTCCGTGCATTGCCTAGCCTTGCGTTGTCGTGCCTTAGCCTTGCCTCGCCTGACCGTGCCTTGCCTTGCGTTACCCTTTCCTTGCCTTGCCGTGCATTGCCTAGCCGTGCGTTGTCGTGAATTAGCCTTGCCTTGCCTCACCGTGCCTTGCCTTGCGTTACCCTTTCCTTGCCTGGCCGTGCATTGCCTAGCCGTGCGTTGTCGTGCATTAGCCTTGACTTGCCTTACCGTGCCTTGCCTTACCCTTTCCTTGCCTGGCCGTGCATTGCGTAGCCGTGCGTTGCCGTTCCTTAGCCTTGTTTCCCCTTGCCGTGCCTTGCCTTTTGTTACACTTGCCTTGCCTTGCTTTGCCTTGCCTTCCTTGCCTTGCGTTACCCTTTCCTTGCCTGGCCGTGCACTGCCTAGCCTTGCGTTGTCGTGCATTAGCTTTGCCTCCCCAAACCGTGCCTTGCCTTGCGTTACCCTTACCTTGCCTTGCTTTCCCTTCCTTTCATTGCCTTCCGTTACTCTTTGCTTGCCTTCCGTGCATTGCCTAGCCTTGCGTTGTCGTGCCTTAGCCTTGCCTCGCCTGACCGTGCCTTGCCTTGCGTTACCCTTTCCTTGCCTTGCCGTGTATTGCCTAGCCGTGCGTTGTCGTGCCTTAGCCTTGTTTCCCCTTGCCGTGCCGTTACTTCCGTTACCCTTGCCTTGCCTTGCTTTCCCTTGCCTTCCTTGCCTTCCGTTACTCTTTGCTTGCCTTCCGTGCATTGCCTAGCCTTGCGTTGTCGTGCCTTAGCCTTGCCTCGCCTGACCGTGCCTTGCCTTGCGTTACCCTTTCCTTGCCTTGCCGTGCATTGCCTAGCCCTGCGTTGTCGTGCCTTAGCCTTGGTTCCCCTTGCCGTGCCGTTCCTTCCGTTACCCTTGCCTTCCCTTGCTTTCCCTTGCCTTCCTTGCCTTCCGTTACTCTTTGCTTGCCTTCCGTGCATTGCCTAGCCTTGCGTTGTCGTGCCTTAGCCTTGCTTCGCCTGACCATGCCTTGCCTTGCGTTACCCTTTCCTTGCCTTGCCGTGTATTGCCTAGCCGTGCGTTGTCGTGCATTAGCCTTGCCTTGCCTCACCGTGCCTTGCCTTGCGTTACCCTTTCCTTGCCTGGCCGTGCATTGCCTAGCCGTGCGTTGTCGTGCCTTAGCCTTGTTTCCCCTTGCCGTGCCGTTCCTTCCGTTAACCTTGCCTTGCCTTGCTTTCCCTTGCCTTCCTTGCCTTCCGTTACTCTTTGCTTGCCTTCCGTGCATTGCCTAGCCGTGCGTTGTCGTGCCTTAGCCTTGTTTCCCCTTGCCGTGCCGTTCCTTCTGTTACCCTTGCCTTGCCTTGCTTTCCCTTGCCTTCCTTGCCTTCCGTTACTGTTTGCTTGCCTTCCGTGCATTGCCTAGCCTTGCGTTGTCGTGCATTCGCCTTCCTCCCCGAAACCTGCCTTGCCTTGCGTTACCCTTTCCTTGCCTTGCCCTACATTGCCTAGCCCTGTGTTGTCGTGCCTTAGCCTTGTTTCCCCTTACCGTGCCGTTCCTTTCGTTACCCTTGCCTTCCCCTGCTTTCCCTTGCCTTCCTTGCCTTCCGTTACTCCTTGCTTGCCTTCCGTGCATTGCCTAGCCTTGCGTTGTCGTGCCTTAGCCTTGCCTCGCCTGACCGTGCCTTGCCTTGCGTTACCCTTTCCTTGCCTTGCCGTGCATTGCCTAGCCGTGCGTTGTCGTGCATTTGCCTTGTCTTGCCTCACCGTGCTTTGCCTTGGTTTACCCTTTCCTTGCCTTGCCGTGCATTGCCTAGCCCTGCATTGTCGTGCCTTAGCTTTGTTTCCCCTTGCCGTGCCGTTCCTTCCGTTACCCTTGCCTTGCCTAGCTTTCCCTTGCCTACCTTGCCTTCCGTTACTCTTTGCTTGCCTTCCGTGCATTGCCTAGACTTGCGTTGTCGTGCCTTAGCCTTGCCTCGCGTAACGGTGCCTTGCCTTGCGTTACCCTTTCCTTTCCTTGCCGTACATTGGCTAGCCCTGCGTTGTCGTGCCTTAGCCTTGTTTCCCCTTACCGTGCCGTTCCTTCCGTTACACTTGCCTTCCCCTGCTTTCCCTTGCCTTCCTTGCCTTCCGTTACTCTTTGCTTGCCTTCCGTTTATTGCCTATTTTGCGTTGTCGTGCCTTAGCCTTGCCGCGCCTTACCGTGTCTTGCCTTGCGTTACCCTTTCCTTGCCTTGCCGTGCTTCCTAGCCTTGTGTTGTCGTGCCTTAGCCTTGCCTCGCCTGACCGTGCCGTGCCTTGCGTTACCCTTTCCTTGCCTTGCCTTGCATTGCCTAGCCGTGCGTTGTCGTGCATCAGCGTTGCCTTGCCTCACCGTGCCTTGCCTTGCGTTACCCTTTCCTTGCCTTGCCGTGCATTGCCTAGCCTTGCGTTGTCTTGCCTTAGCCTTGCCTCGCCTGACCGTGCCTAGCCTTGCGTTACCCTTTCCTTGCCTTGCCGTGCATTGCCTAGCCGTGCGTTGTCGTGCATCAGGCTTGCCTTGCCTCACCGTGCCTTGCCTTGCGTTACCCTTTCCTTGCCTTGCCGTGCATTGCCTAGCCGTGCGTTGCCGTGCCTTAGCCTTGTTTCCCCTTGCCGTGCCGTTCCTTCTGTTACCCTTGCCTTGCCTTGCTTTCCCTTGCCTTCCTTGCCTTCCGTTACTCTTTGCTTTCCTTCCGTGCATTGCCTAGCCTTGCATTGTCGTGCCTTAGACTTGCCTCGCCTGACCGTGCCTTGCCTTGCGGTACACTTTCCTTGCCTTGCCGTGCATTGCCTGCCCGTGCGTTGTCGTGCATTTGCCTTTTCTTGCGTCACCGTGCCTTGCCTTGCGTTACCCTTTCCTTGCCTTCCCGTGCATTGCCTAGCCCTGCATTGTCGTGCCTTAGCTTTGTTTCCCCTTACCGTGCCGTTCCTTTCGTTGCCCTTGCCTTCCCTTGCTTTCCCTTGCCTTCCTTGCCTTCCGTTACTCTTTGCTTGCCTTCCGTCCATTGCCTAGCCTTGAGTTGTCGTGCCTTAGCCTTCCCTCGCCTGACCGTTGTTTGCCTTGCGTTACCCTTTCCTTGCCTTGCCGTGCATTGCCTAGCCGTGCGTTGTCGTGCATCAGCCTTGCCTTGCCTCACCGTGCCTTGCCTTGCGTTACCCTTTCCTTGCCTTGCCGTGCATTGCCTAGCCGTGCGTTGCCGTGCCTTAGCCTTGTTTCCCCTTGCCGTGCAGTTCCTTCTGTTACCCTTGCCTTGCCTTGCTTTCCCTTGCCTTCCTTGCCTTCCGTTACTCTTTGCTTGCCTTGCGTGCATTGCCTAGCCTTGCGTTGTCGTGCCTTAGCCTTGCCTCCCCAAACCGTGCCTTGCCTTGCGTTACCCTTTCCTTCTCTTGCCCTGCATTGCCTAGCCCTGTGTTGTCGTGCCTTAGCCTTGTTTCCCCTTACCGTGCCGTTCCTTTCGTTACCCTTGCCTTCCCCGGCTTTCCCTTGCCTTCCTTGCCTTCCGTTACTCTTTGCTTGCCTTCCGTGCATTGCCTAGCCTTGCGTTGTCGTGCCTTAGCCTTGGCTCGCCTGACCGTGCCTTGCCTTGAGTTACCCTTTCCTTGCCTTGCCGTGAATTGCCTAGCCGTGCGTTGTCGTGCATCAGCCTTGCCTTGCCTCACCGTGCCTTGCCTTGCGTTACCCTTTCCTTGCCTTGCCGTGCATTGCCTAGCCGTGCGTTTTCGTGCATTTGCCTTGCCTTGCCTCACCGTGCCTTGCGTTGCGTTACCCTTTCCTTGCCTGGCCGTGCATTGCGTAGCCGTGCGTTGCCGTTCCTTAACCTTGTTTCCCCTTGCCGTGCCTTGCCTTTTGTTACACTTGCCTTGCCTTGCTTTGCCTTGCCTTCCTTTCCTTCCGTTACCATTTCCTTGCCTTGCCCTGCATTGCCTAGCCTTGTGTTGTCGTGCCTTAGTCTTCTTTGCCCTTACCGTGCCGTTCCTTCAGTTTCCCTTGCCTTCCCCTGCTTTCCCTAGCCTTCCTTGCCTTCCGTTCTTCTTTGCTTGCCTTCCGTGCATTGCCTAGCCTTGCGTTGTCGTGCCTTAGCCTTGCCTCGCCTGACCGTGCCTTGCCTTGCGTTACCCTTTCCTTGCCTTGCCTTGAATTGCCTAGCCGTGCGTTGTCGGGCCTTAGCCTTGCCTCGCCTGACACTGCCTTGCCTTGCGTTACCCTTTCCTTGCCTTGCCGTGCATTGCCTAGCCGTGCGTTGCCGTGCCTTAGCCTTGTTTCCCCTTGCCGTGCCGTTCCTTCCGTTACCCTTGCCTTGCCTTGCTTTCCCTTGCCTTCCTTGCCTTCCGTTACTCTTTGCTTGCCTTCCGTGCATTGCCTAGCCTTGCGTTGTCGTGCCTTAGCCTTGCCTCGCCTAACGGTGCCTTGCCTTGCGTTACCCTTTCCTTTCCTTGCCGTGCATTGGCTAGCCCTGCGTTGTCGTGCCTTAGCCTTGTTTCCCCTTACCGTGCCGTTCCTTCGGTTACCCTTGCCTTCCCCTGCTTTCCCTTGCCTTCCTTGCCTTCCGTTACTCTTTGCTTGCCTTCCGTTTATTGCCTAGCCTTGCGTTTTCGTGCCTTTGCCTTGCCGCGCCTGACCGTGCCTTGCCTTGCGTTACCCTTTCCTTGCCTTGCCGTGCATTGCCTAGCCTTGCGTTGTCGTGCCTTAGCCTTGCCTCGACTGACCGTGCCTTGCCTTGCGTTACAGTTTCCTTGCCTTGCCGTGCATTGCCTAGCCGTGCGTTGTCGTGCATCAGCCTTGCCTTGCCTCACCGTGCCTTGCCTTGCTTTAACCTTTCCTTGCCTTGCCGTGCATTGTCTAACCGTGCGTTGTCGTGCCTTAGCCTTGTTTCCCCTTGCCGTGTCTTCCTTCCGTTACCCTTGCCTTGCCTTGCTTTCCCTTGCCTTCCTTGCCTTCCGTTACTCTTTGCTTGCCTTCCGTGCATTGCCTAGCCTTGCGTTGTCGTGCATTCGCCTTGCCTCCCCAAACCGTGCCTTGCCTTGCGTTACCCTTTCCTTGCCTTTCCCTGCATTGCCTAGCCCTGTGTTGTCGTGCCTTAGCCTTGTTTCCCCTTACCGTGCCGTTCCTTCCGTTAACCGTGCCTTCCCCTGCTTTCCCTTGCCTTCCTTGCCTTCCGTTACTCTTTTCTTGCCTTCCGTGCATTGCCTAGCCTTGCGTTGTCGTGCCTTAGCCTTGCCTCGCCTGACCGTGCCTTGCCTTGCGTTACCCTTTCCTTGCCTTGCCGTGCATTGCCTAGCCGTGCGTTGCCGTGCCTTAGCCTTGTTTCCCCTTGCCGTGCAGTTCCTTCTGTTACCCTTGCCTTGCCTTGCTTTCCCTTGCCTTCCTTGCCTTCCGTTACTCTTTGCTTGCCTTCCGTGCATTGCCTAGCCTTGCGTTGTCGTGCATTCGCCTTGCCTCCCCAAACCGTGCCTTGCCTTGCGTTACCCTTTCCTTCTCTTGCCCTGCATTGCCTAGCCCTGTGTTGTCGTGCCTTAGCCTTGTTTCCCCTTACCGTGCCGTTCCTTTCGTTACCCTTGCCTTCCCCGGCTTTCCCTTGCCTTCCTTGCCTTCCGTTACTCTTTGCTTGCCTTCCGTGCATTGCCTAGCCTTGCGTTGTCGTGCCTTAGCCTTGGCTCGCCTGACCGTGCCTTGCCTTGAGTTACCCTTTCCTTGCCTTGCCGTGAATTGCCTAGCCGTGCGTTGTCGTGCATCAGCCTTGCCTTGCCTCACCGTGCCTTGCCTTGCGTTACCCTTTCCTTGCCTTGCCGTGCATTGCCTAGCCGTGCGTTGTCGTGCATTTGCCTTGCCTTGCCTCACCGTGCCTTGCGTTGCGTTACCCTTTCCTTGCCTGGCCGTGCATTGCGTAGCCGTGCGTTGCCGTTCCTTAACCTTGTTTCCCCTTGCCGTGCCTTGCCTTTTGTTACACTTGCCTTGCCTTGCTTTGCCTTGCCTTCCTTTCCTTCCGTTACCATTTCCTTGCCTTGCCCTGCATTGCCTAGCCCTGTGTTGTCGTGCCTTAGTCTTCTTTGCCCTTACCGTGCCGTTCCTTCCGTTACCCTTGCCTTCCCCTGCTTTCCCTAGCCTTCCTTGCCTTCCGTTCTTCTTTGCTTGCCTTCCGTGCATTGCCTAGCCTTGCGTTGTCGTGCCTTAGCCTTGCCTCGCCTGACCGTGCCTTGCCTTGCGTTACCCTTTCCTTGCCTTGCCTTGAATTGCCTAGCCGTGCGTTGTCGGGCCTTAGCCTTGCCTCGCCTGACACTGCCTTGCCTTGCGTTACCCTTTCCTTGCCTTGCCGTGCATTGCCTAGCCGTGCGTTGCCGTGCCTTAGCCTTGTTTCCCCTTGCCGTGCCGTTCCTTCCGTTACCCTTGCCTTGCCTTGCTTTCCCTTGCCTTCCTTGCCTTCCGTTACTCTTTGCTTGCCTTCCGTGCATTGCCTAGCCTTGCGTTGTCGTGCCTTAGCCTTGCCTCGCCTAACGGTGCCTTGCCTTGCGTTACCCTTTCCTTTCCTTGCCGTGCATTGGCTAGCCCTGCGTTGTCGTGCCTTAGCCTTGTTTCCCCTTACCGTGCCGTTCCTTCGGTTACCCTTGCCTTCCCCTGCTTTCCCTTGCCTTCCTTGCCTTCCGTTACTCTTTGCTTGCCTTCCGTTTATTGCCTAGCCTTGCGTTTTCGTGCCTTTGCCTTGCCGCGCCTGACCGTGCCTTGCCTTGCGTTACCCTTTCCTTGCCTTGCCGTGCATTGCCTAGCCTTGCGTTGTCGTGCCTTAGCCTTGCCTCGACTGACCGTGCCTTGCCTTGCGTTACAGTTTCCTTGCCTTGCCGTGCATTGCCTAGCCGTGCGTTGTCGTGCATCAGCCTTGCCTTGCCTCACCGTGCCTTGCCTTGCTTTAACCTTTCCTTGCCTTGCCGTGCATTGTCTAACCGTGCGTTGTCGTGCCTTAGCCTTGTTTCCCCTTGCCGTGCCGTTCCTTCTGTTACCCTTGCCTTGCCTTGCTTTCCCTTGATTTCCTTGCCTTCCGTTACTCTTTGCTTGCCTTCCGTGCATTGCCTAGCCTTGCGTTGTCGTGCATTCGCCTTGCCTCCCCAAACCGTGCCTTGCCTTGCGTTACCCTTTCCTTGCCTTTCCCTGCATTGCCTAGCCCTGTGTTGTCGTGCCTTAGCCTTGTTTCCCCTTACCGTGCCGTTCCTTCGGTTACCCTTGCCTTCCCCTGCTTTCCCTTGCCTTCCTTGCCTTCCGTTACTCTTTGCTTGCCTTCCGTGCATTGCCTAGCCTTGCGTTGTCGTGCCTTAGCCTTGCCTCGCCTGACCGTGCCTTGCCTTGCGTTACCCTTTCCTTGCCTTGCCGTGCATTGCCTAGCCGTGCGTTGTCGTGCATTTGCCTTGCCTTCCCTCACCGTGCCTTGCCCTGCGTTACCCTTTCCTTGCCTGGCCGTGCATTGCGTAGCCGTGCGTTGCCGTTCCTTAGCCTTGTTTCCCCTTGCCGTGCCTTGCCTTTTGTTACACTTGCCTTGCCTTGCTTTGCCTTGCCTCCTTTCCTTCCGTTACTCTTTCCTTGCCTAGCCGTGCACTGCCTAGCCTTGCGTTGTAGTGCATTAGCTTTGCCTCCCCAAACCGTGCCTTGCCTTGCGTTACCATTTCCTTGCCTTGCCCTGCATTGCCTAGCCCTGTGTTGTCGTGCCTTAGTCTTGTTTGCCCTTACCGTGCCGTTCCTTCCGTTACCCTTGCCTTTCGCAGCTTTCCCTAGCCTTCCTTGCCTTCCGTTCCTCTTTGCTTGCCTTCCGTGCATTGCGTAGCCTTGCGTTGTCGTGCCTTAGCCTTGCCTCGCCTGACCGTGCCTTGCCTTGAGTTACCCTTTCCTTGCCTTGCCGTGCATTGCCTAGCCGTGCGTTGTCGTGCATTTGCCTTGCCTTGCCTCACCGTGCCTTGCCTTGCGTTACCCGTTCCTTGCCTGGCCGTGCATTGCCTAGCCGTGCGTTGTCGTGCATTAGCCTTGTCTTGCCTTACCGTGCCTTGCCTTACCCTTTCCTTGCCTGGCCGTGCATTGCGTAGCCGTGCGTTGCCGTTCCTTAGCCTTGTTTCCCCTTGCCGTGCCTTGCCTTTTGTCACACTTGCCTTGCCTTGCTTTGCCTTGCCTTCCTTTCCTTCCGTTACTCTTTCCTTGCCTAGCCGTGCACTGCCTAGCCTTGCGTTGTCGTGCATTAGCCTTGCCTCCCCAAACCGTGCCTTGCCTTGCGTTACCATTTCCTTGCCTTGCCCTGCATTGCCTAGCCCTGTGTTGTCGTGCCTTAGTCTTGTTTGCCTTTACCCTGCCGTTCCTTCCGTTACCCTTGCCTTTCCCTGCTTTCCCTAGCCTTCCTTGCCTTCCGTTCCTCTTTGCTTGCCTTCCGTGCATTGCCTAGCCTTGCGTTGTCGTGCCTTAGCCTTGCCTCGCCTGACCGTGCCTTGCCTTGCGTTACCCTTTCCTTGCCTTGCCGTGAATTGCCTAGCCGTGCGTTTTCGTGCATCAGCCTTGCCTTGCCTCACCGTGCCTTGCCTTGCGTTACCCTTACCTTGCCTTGCTTTCCCTTCCTTTCATTGCCTTCCGTTACTCTTTGCTTTCCTTCCGTGCATTGCCTAGCCGAGCGTTGCCGTGCCTTAGCCTTGTTTCCCCTTGCCGTGCCGTTCCTTCTGTTACCCTTGCCTTGCCTTGCTTTCCCTTGCCTTCCTTGCCTTCCGTTACTCTTTGCTTGCCTTCCGTGCATTGCCTAGCCGTGCGTTGCCGTGCCTTAGCCTTGTTTCCCCTTGCCGTGCCGTTCCTTCTGTTACCCTTGCCTTGCCTTGCTTTCCCTTGCCTTCCTTGCCTTCCGTTACTCTTTGCTTGCCTTGCCGTGCATTGCCTAGCCTTGCGTTGTCGTGCATTCGCCTTCCTCCCCGAAACGTGCCTTGCCTTGCGTTACCCTTTCCTTGCCTTGCCCTACATTGCCTAGCCCTGTGTTGTCGTGCCTTAGCCTTGTTTCCCCTTACCGTGCCGTTCCTTTCGTTACCCTTGCCTTCCCCTGCTTTCCCTTGACTTCCTTGCCTTCCGTTACTCTTTGCTTGCCTTCCGTGCATTGCCTAGCCTTGCGTTGTCGTGCCTTAGCCTTGCCTCGACTGACCGTGCCTTGCCTTGCGTTACCCTTTCTTTCCCTTGCCGTGCATTGCCTAGCCGTGCGTTGTCGTGCATTTGCCTTGTCTTGCCTCACCGTGCTTTGCCTTGGTTTACCCTTTCCTTGCCTTGCCGTGCATTGCCTAGCCCTGCATTGTCGTGCCTTAGCTTTGTTTCCCCTTGCCGTGCCGTTCCTTCCGTTACCCTTGCCTTGCCTTGCTTTCCCTTGCCTTCCTTGCCTTCCGTTACTCTTTGCTTGCCTTCCGTGCATTGCCTAGCCTTGCGTTGTCGTGCCTTAGCCTTGCCTCGCGTAACGGTGCCTTGCCTTGCGTTACCCTTTCCTTTCCTTGCCGTGCATTGGCTAGCCCTGCGTTGTCGTGCCTTAGCCTTGTTTCCCCTTACCGTGCCGTTCCTTCCGTTACCCTTGCCTTCCCCTGCTTTCCCTTGCCGTCCTTGCCTTCCGTTACTCTTTGCTTGCCTTCCGTGCATTGCCTAGCCTTGCGTTGTCGTGCCTTAGCCTTGCCTCGCGTAACGGTGCCTTGCCTTGCGTTACCCTTTCCTTGTCGTGCCTTAGCCTTGCCTCGCCTGACCGTGCCTTGCCTTGCGTTACCCTTTCCTTGCCTTGCCGTGCATTGCCTAGCCGTGCGTTGTCGTGCCTTAGCCTTGCCTCGCCTGACCGTGCCTTGCCTTGCGTTACCCTTTCCTTGCCTTGCCGTGCATTGCCTAGCCGTGCGTTGCCTTGCCTCACCGTGCCTTGCCTTGCGTTACCCTTTCCTTGCCTGGCCGTGCATTGCCTAGCCGTGCGTTGTTGTGCATTAGCCTTGTCTTGCCTTACCGTGCCTTGCCTTGCGTTACCCTTTCCTTGCCTGGCCGTGCATTGCCTAGCCGTGCGTTGCCGTTCCTTAGCCTTGTTTCCCCTTGCCGTGCCTTGCCTTATGTTACACTTGCCTTGCCTTGCTTTGCCTTGCCTTCCTTTCCTTCCGTTACTCTTTCCTTGCCTAGCCGTGTACTGCCTAGGCTTGCGTTGTCGTGCATTAGCTTTGGCTCCCCAAACCGTGCCTTGCCTTGCGTTACCATTTCCTTGCCTTGCCCTGCATTGCCTAGCCCTGTGTTGTCGTGCCTTAGTCTTGTTTGCCCTTACCGTGCCGTTCCTTCCGTTACCCTTGCCTTTCCCTGCTTTCCCTAGCCTTCCTTGCCTTCCGTTCCTCTTTGCTTGCCTTCCGTGCATTGCCTAGCCTTGCGTTGTCGTGCCTTAGCCTTGCCTCGCCTGACCCTGCCTTGCCTTGCGTTACCCTTTCCTTGCCTTGCCGTGAATTGCCTATCCGTGCGTTTTCGTGCATCAGCCTTGCCTTGCCTCACCGTGCCTTGCCTTGCGTTACCCTTACCTTGCCTTGCTTTCCCTTCCTTTCATTGCCTTCCGTTACTCTTTGCTTTCCTTCCGTGCATTGCCTAGCCTTGCGTTGTCGTGCCTTAGCCTTGCCTCGCCTGACAGTGCCTTGCCTTGCGTTACCCTTTCCTTTCCTTGCCGTGCATTGGCTAGCCCTGCGTTGTCGTGCCTTAGCCTTGTTTCCCCTTACCGTGCCGTTCCTTCCGTTACCCTTGCCTTCCCCTGCTTTCCCTTGCCTTCCTTGCCTTCCGTTACTCTTTGCTTACCTTCTGTTTTTTTACTAGCCTTGCGTTGTCGTGCCTTAGCCTTTCCGCGCCTGACCGTGCCTTGCCTTGCGTTACCCTTTCCTTGCCTTGCCGTGCATTGCCTAGCCTTGCGTTGTCGTGCCTTAGCCTTGCCTCGCCTGACCGTGCCTTCCCTTGCGTTACCCTTTCCTTGCCTTGCCGTGCATTGCCTAGCCGTGCGTTGTCGTGCATTAGCCTTGCCTTGCCTCACCGTGCCTTGCTTTGCGTTACCCTTTCCTTGCCTTGCCGTGCATTGCCTAGCCGTGCGTTGTCGTGCCTTAGCCTTGTTTCCCCTTGCCGTGCCGTTCCTTCTGTTACCCTTGCCTTGCCTTGCTTTCCCTTGCCTTCCTTGCCTTCCGTTCCTCTTTGCTTGCCTTCCGTGCATTGCCTAGCCTTGCGTTGTCGTGCATGCGCCTTCCTCCCCAAACCGTGCCTTGCCTTGCGTTACCCTTTCCTTGCCTTGCCCTGCATTGCCTAGCCCTGTGTTGTCGTGGCTTAGCCTTGTTTCCCCTTACCGTGCCGTTCCTTTCGTTACCCTTGCCTTCCCCTGCTTTCCCTTGCCTTCCTTGCCTTCCGTTCCTCTTTGCTTGCCTTCCGTGCATTGCCTAGCCTTGCGTTGTCGTGCCTTAGCCTTGCCTCGCCTGACCGTGCCTTGCCTTGAGTTACCCTTTCCTTGCCTTGGCGTGCATTGCCTAGCCGTGCGTTGTCGTGCATTTGCCTTGTCTTGCCTCACCGTGCTTTGCCTTGCGTTACCCTTTCCTTGCCTTGCCGTGCATTGCCTAGCCCTGCATTGTCGTGCCTTAGCTTTGTTTCCCCTTACCGTGCCGTTCCTTTCGTTGCCCTTGCCTTCCCTTGCCTTCCCTTGCCTTCCTTGACTTCCGTTACTCTTTGCTTGCCTTCCGTTCATTGCCTAGCCTTGCGTTGTCGTGCCTTAGCCTTGCCTCGCCTGACCGTGCCTTGCCTTGCGTTACCCTTTCCTTGCCTGGCCGTGCATTGCCTAGCCGTGCGTTGTCGTGCATTAGCCTTGTCTTGCCTTACCGTGCCTTGCCTTGCGTTACCCTTTCCTTGCCTGGCCGTGCATTGCGTAGCCGTGCGTTGCCGTTCCTTAGCCTTGTTTCCCCTTGCCGTGCCTTGCCTTTTGTTACACTTGCCTTGCCTTGCTTTGCCTTGCCTTCCTTTCCTTCCGTTACTCTTTCCTTGCCTAGCCGTGCACTGCCTAGCCTTGCGTTGTCGTGCATTAGCTTTGCCTCCCCAAACCGTGCCTTGCCTTGCGTTACCATTTCCTTGCCTTGCCCTGCATTGCCTAGCCCTGTGTTGTCGTGCCTTAGTCTTGTTTGCCCTTACCGTGCCGTTCCTTCCGTTACCCTTGCCTTGCCTTGCTTTCCCTTGCCTTCCTTTCCTTCCGTTACTCTTTCCTTGCCTTGCCGTGCATTGCCTAGCCTTGCGTTGTCGTGCCTTAGCCTTCCCTCGCCTGACCGTGCCTTGCCTTGCGTTACCCTTTCCTTGCCTTGCCGTGAATTGCCTAGCCGTGCGTTGTCGTGCATCAGCCTTGCCTTGCCTCACCGTGCCTTGCCTTGCGTTACCCTTACCTTGCCTTGCTTTCCCTTGCCTTCCTTGCCTTCCGTTCCTCTTTGCTTACCTTCCGTTTATTGCCTAGCCTTGCGTTGTCGTGCCTTAGCCTTTCCGCGCCTGACCGTGCCTTGCCTTGCGTTACCCTTTCCTTGCCTTGCCGTGCATTGCCTAGCCTTGCGTTGTCGTGCCTTAGCCTTGCCTCGCCTGACCGTGCCTTGCCTTGCGTTACCCTTTCCTTGCCTTGCCGTGCATTGCCTAGCCGTGCGTTGTCGTGCATTTGCCTTGCCTTGCCTCACCGTGCCTTGCCTTGCGTTACCCTTTCCTTGCCTTGCCGTGCATTGCCTAGCCGTGCGTTGTCGTGCTTTAGCCTTGTCTTGCCTTACCGTGCCTTGCCTTGCGTTACCCTTTCCTTGCCTGGCCGTGCATTGCGTAGCCGTGCGTTGCCGTTCCTTAGCCTTGTTTCCCCTTGCCGTGCCTTGCCTTTTGTTACACTTGCCTTGCCTTGCTTTGCCTTGCCTTTGCTTTCCTTCCGTTACTCTTTCCTTGCCTAGCCGTGCACTGCCTAGCCTTGCGTTGTCGTGCATTAGCTTTGCCTCCCCAAACCATGCCTTGCCTTGCGTTACCATTTCCTTGCCTTGCCCTGCATTGCCTAGCCCTGTGTTGTCGTGCCTTAGTCTTGTTTGCCCTTACCGTGCCGTTCCTTCCGTTACCCTTGCCTTTCCCTGCTTTCCCTAGCCTTCCTTGCCTTCCGTTCCTCTTTGCTTGCCTTCCGTGCATTGCCTAGCCTTGCGTTGTCGTGCCTTAGTCTTCCCTCGCCTGACCGTGCCTTGCCTTGCGTTACCCTTTCCTTGCCTTGCCGTGAATTGCCTAGCCGTGCGTTGTCGTGCATCAGCCTTGCCTTCCCTCACCGTGCCTTGCCTTGCGTTACCCTTACCTTGCCTTGCTTTCCCTTCCTTTCCTTGCCTTCCGTTACTCTTTGCTTGCCTTCCGTGCATTGCCTAGCCTTGCGTTGTCGTGCCTTAGCCTTGCCTCGCCTGACCGTGCCTTGCCTTGCGTTACCCTTTCCTTGCCTTGCCGTGAATTGCCTAGCCGTGCGTTGTCGTGCATCAGCCTTGCCTTCCCTCACCGTGCCTTGCCTTGCGTTACCCTTACCTTGCCTTGCTTTCCCTTCCTTTCCTTGCCTTCCGTTCCTCTTTGCTTGCCTTCCGTGCATTGCCTAGCCTTGCGTTGTCGTGCCTTAGCCTTGCCTAGCCTGACAGTGCCTTGCCTTGCGTTACCCTTTCCTTGCCTTGCCGTACATTGCCTAGCCGTGCGTTGCCGTGCCTTAGCCTTGTTTCCCCTTGCCGTGCCGTTCCTTCCGTTACCCTTGCCTTGCCTTGCTTTCCCTTGCCTTCCTTGCCTTCCGTTACTCTTTGCTTGCCTTCCGTGCATTGCCTAGCCTTGCGTTGTCGTGCCTTAGCCTTGCCTCGCGTAACGGTGCCTTGCCTTGCGTTACCCTTTCCTTTCCTTGCCGTGCATTGGCTAGCCCTGCATTGTCGTGCCTTAGCCTTGTTTCCCCTTACCGTGCCGTTCCTTCCGTTACCCTTGCCTTCCCCTGCTTTCCCTTGCCTTCCTTGCCTTCCGTTACTCTTTGCTTGCCTTCCGTTTATTGCCTAGCCTTGCGTTGTCGTGCCTTAGCCTTGCCGCGCCTTACCGTGCCTTGCCTTGCGTTACCCTTTCCTTGCCTTGCCGTGCATTGCCTAGCCTTGCGTTGTCGTGCCTTAGCCTTGCCTCGCCTGACCGTGCCTTGCCTTGCGTTACCCTTTCCTTGCCTTGCCGTGCATTGCCTAGCCGTGCGTTGTCGTGCATCAGCCTTGCCTTGCCTCACCGTGCCTTGCCTTTCGTTACCCTTTCCTTGCCTTGCCGTGCATTGCCTAGCCGTGCGTTGCCGTGCCTTAGCCTTGTTTCCCTTTGCAGTGCCGTTCCTTCTGTTACCCTTGCCTTGCCTTGCTTTCCCTTGCCTTCCTTGCCTTCCGTTACTCTTTGCTTGCCTTCCGTGCATTGCCTAGCCTTGCGTTGTCGTGCATTCGCCTTCCTCCCCAAACCGTGCCTTACCTAGCGTTACCCTTTCCTTGCCTTGCCCTGCATTGCCTAGCCCTGTGTTGTCGTGCCTTAGCCTTGTATCCCCTTACCGTGCCGTTCCTTTCGTTACCCTTGCCTTCCCCTGCTTTCCCTTGCCTTCCTTGCCTTCCGTTACTCTTTGCTTGCCTTCCGTGCATTGCCTAGCCTTGCGTTGTCGTGCCTTAGCCTTGCCTCGCCTGACCGTGCCTTGCCTTGAGTTACCCTTTCCTTGCCTTGCCGTGCATTGCCTAGCCGTGCGTTGTCGTGCATTTGCCTTGTCTTGCCTCACCGTGCTTTGCCTTGCGTTACCCTTTCCTTGCCTTGCCGTGCATTGCCTAGCCCTGCATTGTCGTGCCTTAGCTTTGTTTCCCCTTACCGTGCCGTTCCTTTCGTTGCCCTTGCCTTCCCTTGCTTTCCCTTGCCTTCCTTGCCTTCCGTTACTCTTTGCTTGCCTTCCGTTCATTGCCTAGCCTTGCGTTGTCGTGCCTTTGCCTTGCCTCGCCTGACCGTGCCTTGCCTTGCGTTACCCTTTCCTTGCCTTGCCGTGCATTGCCTAGCCGTGCGTTGTCGTGCATTTGCCTTGCCTTGCCTCACCGTGCCTTGCCTTGCGTTACCCTTTCCTTGCCTGGCCGTGCATTGCCTAGCCGTGCGTTGTCGTGCATTAGCCTTGTCTTGCCTTACCGTGCCAGACCTTGCGTTACCCTTTCCTTGCCTGGCCGTGCATTGCGTAGCCGTGCGTTGCCGTTCCTTAGCCTTGTTTCCCCTTGCCGTGCCTTGCCTTTTGTTACACTTGCCTAGCCTTGCTTTGCCTTGCCTTCCTTTCCTTCCGTTACTCTTTCCTTGCCTAGCCGTGCACTGCCTAGCCTTGCGTTGTCGTGCATTAGCTTTGCCTCCCCAAACCGTGCCTTGCCTTGCGTTACCATTTCCTTGCCTTGCCCTGCATTGCCTAGCCCTGCATTGTCGTGCCTTAGCTTTGTTTCCCCTTACCGTGCCGTTCCTTTCGTTGCCCTTGCCTTCCCTTGCTTTCCCTTGCCTTCCTTGCCTTCCGTTCCTCTTTGCTTGCCTTCCGTTCATTGCCTAGCCTTGCGTTGTCGTGCCTTAGCCTTGCCTCGCCTGACCGTGCCTTGCCTTGCGTTACCCTTTCCTTGCCTGGCCGTGCATTGCCTAGCCGTGCGTTGTCGTGCATTTGCCTTCCCTTCCCTCACCGTGCCTTGCCTTGCGTTACCCTTTCCTTGCCTGGCCGTGCATTGCCTAGCCGTGCGTTGTCGTGCATTAGCCTTGTCTTGCCTTACCGTGCCTTGCCTTGCGTTACCCTTTCCTTGCCTGGCCGTGCATTGCATAGCCGTGCGTTGCCGTTCCTTAGCCTTGTTTCCACTTGCCGTGCCTTGCCTTTTGTTACACTTGCCTTGCCTTGCTTTGCCTTGCCTTCCTTTCCTTCCGTTACTCTTTCCTTGCCTAGCCGTGCACTGCCTAGCCTTGCGTTGTCGTGCATTAGCTTTGCCTCCCCAAACCGTGCCTTGCCTTGCGTTACCATTT